>NC_092527.1:32035357-32345892 GCF_037038585.1 Patagioenas fasciata | reverse complement strand
GCTGGAAGAAGTGCTGAGCATTTCAGCTGTAGCCACAGAAGCCATTTCTCTTGGTAATCTTTACATTCCCTGCAAGTGTTCATAGGCAGGACACATAGGGATGCAGTACTGCTGCTAACAGAAAAATGAACCCATTTGGTAAGCCTTACTTAGATGTCAGAGTACTTCAAATTTTGAAGCTGAAATAAATGGATTGAAATGACCCCAGAGTTTATAATGCAACCATAAAACAAAGTAGGACTTCACAGCTGAGGCCCCAGTGTCAGAACTTAATTTGATTTTCTCTGATGACTCAACCTATTTCACAAGCTATTTTCATATTCCTTATTTAGAGAAGTTACTCACGTCTCGGTAAAAGCCTACAATGTGATAAAGCCAAGAAACCATAATGTGTGGCACTGGTAACACCTCCCACGCCAAAAAAAATCCTACTTCCATATTTATGTGGCTCTGCAAATTGATTCCTGTCTTTGTCTCCCCAGAGAGTGAGCTGGCAGCGTGTCTCCTCTCCAATTAGCATGAAGCTGTGAAAAATGGAGATGTAGAGTCAAATTCACCACACCTGGAGCCTCGCTTACTTTCGCCATGTTACAGGCACAGTTGGATCTTTGACTTCCTGGTAAGGCAAGTGTTGGTTTTAGCACACAAATAACAACGCCTGCAGAATACCTTTTTCTTTCAGGCTTTGTCTTCTGAAAAAAAGAAACTCACTACCAGAAGGCAAGAAGCTAAGAACTACCTGAGGGCAACAAAGATGATTAAGGGAGTGGAGCATCTCCCTTATGAGGAAAGGCTGAGGGAGCTGGGTCTCTTTTAGCTTGGAGAAGAGGAGATTGAGGGGTGACCTCATTAATGTTTACAAATATATAAAGGGTAAGTGTCAGGAGGATGGAGCCAGGCTCTTCTCAGTGACAACCAACGGTAGGACAAGGGGTGATAAGTTCAAACTGAAACACAAAAGGTTCCACTTAAATTTGAGAAGAAACTTCTTCTCAATGAGGGGTGACAGAACACTGGAACAGGCTGCCCAGGGAGGTTGTGGAGTCTCCTGCTCTGGAGGCATTCAAGACCTGCCTGGACACCTTCGTGTGTAACCTCATCTGGGTGTTCCTGCTCAGGCAGGGGGATTTGACTGGATGATCTTTTGAGGTCCCTTCCAATCCCTAACATTCTGTGATACCTACCTAGTGTTGCTCAGGAACGAGGGATGGGCACCTCAGTATAAACTCCCCATGAAGCAGATGAATTTTACCTGAGTTTTACTGGTCAGGATATAATTTCTACCTTTTGGAAAATCCTTTAATCAGAGAAGCAGGAGAAGATATTGTAACCAGCATAGGTTGCAGATCACACGAGCAAATGACTAAAAGAACACAAAGGGACACTTAAGGACAACACTCACCCGTCCACCCCCAACCCAGACTGCTTCAGAATCTGACTTGCAATCATGTAAAGACATTTATTTCTTGTGGCAGTTTTTTTTTGAGGAATTTGTCTTGGAGGCTGAAAGGAAAGGCAGCCCAAGCAAAGCAGAGACTGACTGAGCAGCAGTGCTCACTCTTGCAACACGACCATGCTCTTCATAAGCCTAAGAGCATGGGACCAAAAGCTTATGTGGCACAAGCCCTCTTCAGTCCCACACCAGGATCTGAAGCAGCTCCCGACACTGAGGAGCTCAGAACATAAGGGTGTCAATGGAGAGAGATGCTCATGTTCCAGCATAGCCCTGAACAAGCACTTCCAAGGGCAGCAGAACCTGCAAAATCCCCTTTTCTGTGACATTTCCTTTCATCTTCTTTGGACTCAGGTATCATAAAGGATAAGCTCTAATCAAAGTTTTGCCTAAGGGTACAACATTCCTGGCATCTTTCCCTCATTTGCTTTTTCTGATGTCTGAAAGCTTTGTACTATAGCTTTCCCCTTGCTGTTACAGATATGTGTGTCTCTCTTTTCCATCACAACTTTGTTTTTGACATCCCTGTTCCTCTGCCAGGCACACTGAAACAGCCCGTTCAGCCTCTGTCAATATCAGCCCCCATCCTTCAGCACTGACATATCCAACTCACCTGCGTGATCTGAACTTCGATTCTTAGGACTGACCTACCCAGAACCAAGACCATCTGGTCTAAGTCTTCCAGCCTGTCCAATCTCATGAATTTGCTCAGCACACAAGCCACAAAACACTGTCGGAGCTGTTTCTTTCCCTGAGGATGGAGGCAGCTGTTTTCTGTTGGTGTCTGGAAGCAGAGAACCAGGGTTCCTGCCCTGTCCATGCAGGTTCAAAATCACACATCCTATCCCCCAGTTAGGTGCCATCCTGATTTGTCACACTCACCTTCACACATTGGTGCTTGGGTCCTCACTTCCACCCTGCCCGTGGGAACAGCGTGGGCAGGGAGGGACAAGAGCACATACTCTCACCCCAGAGCCCTGCAGTCAGATGGCTGTGATGTCCTCTCAGAGAGGTGAGATCTGCCAAACTGGCCAAGGGAAGAGCTCAGCAGGGGTCAGAAATCTTACATTAGCACTAGAACAGCAAAGCACACACAGGCACAAGAGCATGTCCCTCTGGGAGGCAGCATTTACATCCCAGTGCCCTGGATGCCAGGGTAGTCCTCCTGCAGGGAGGAGACATGGGTTGGGACCAGCCAAGCAAAGGAAACCATGCCCTGGGCAGGAGAACAAGCCTCAGGCTCCTGTGCCCAGGCATGAATTACAACCTCCACAAGGCTCTGATCCTCCATCCTTGCTGCATCCCAGCCCAGCATCTCCCTCTGCCAACACTATCCGCCAACACACTGTGCTAAAGGCCAGGATCGGAGTCCCTCTCCAAAACCAGAGCAGCTGCCTTCTCTCCCTGCTAAATACCTGGTCCTCTGCCTGGCCTGTGATCCTTTCCAGCTGCTGTGGTCAAACCTGCCAAGGCCAGCAGTCCTCTATTAACCCCTTCAGCCCACTGCCTTGTGCTCTGCAGGTTCCCAGGGCAAACATCAGCTCTGCAGGGGGTTTCAGCTTCCTCATCCTCGAGAAACAAAGCTGGTCATTCCCCCAGGAGATGTTTTATGCTGTTTAACGAAAGCTGTTGGCTGCTCTGTTTCTGTCAAGGTTGCAGGTCTCCGTGATCAGTACACAGCCACTCTTGCCAAGCCTAGCAGCCTTTCTGCTGTGAGAACTGAGAAACAGAGAGCACTTTTCAGGGTTCCCCAAGGGGAACAATCAAATCTTTCAGAAAATTAATTGATCAGCTCTTACTGAATCACCTGCCTCACCTCCCCAGCTGCTGGCTCCTGTGTTCAGGTTTCCCAGAGCCCAGGCAGGGCAGCTGCCATGCCCCTTGACACAGGGAGAAAATTCAAAGCCTGTCTCCAATGACAGCTTCTCACCTGTGAGATTTGCTTCCCACGGGGAGGATGTTACAATTGGATGAACCCCAGAGGACAGAAATGCTTTGTAACTCATCCAGACATCTACCATAAGTTTTTCAACTTGATAACTTGGAAATGCAAATTAAAATGTATTGCAGTGATGAGCCAATGAGAGCTTAAAAACTCTCAGCTGAAAAGGGGTATTGAATGGCTCAGCAATGCTGCCATCTCAAATTATTTTTTTTCATTAAAAAACCGGAAAAGATGAGCATTACCCACATGCCCCAGTCCCTGGCGTGACGCTTGTGGGTGACCTGTGGCACAGGGCATGCAACATCCCATGGTATGTGGTTGGGAAGGAAGTGGGGGCTGTGTCTACTTCAGATTTTCATCTTCAGCAAGATGGTAAATCTTATATAAAACATGCATGAATCAAAACAGAAGTGCCTGCCTGACTGCTGGGAAGTGACGCCACCGTGACTCATGTCGTGCTGTTTAAAACAATCCTCCCCCTCACCTTCTTCCCTTTGTAGAGATGCACCTTGGAGGCTTTGAGCACAGCACCCAGGGGTGCTTACCCTCCTCTTCTCTCTCTGTACATCACTTTTGGGCCCTGTGATTTTTCTCAAGTGACCTCTCCTGCCACCAAGCTCTGCAAAAGCACTCCGGCAGCTCACTCCAAGTACAACAAACAGCTTTGGTTTCCTGGCTTTTTTTTTTTCTCTTTATTATTTTTTTACACTCCATAAAAACCATCGCAGGTTTTCTTTCACATTCACAAGATCTTCTGGAAATTATTGCCATTTCCCATACATACTACATATTTAAAAAAATAAAAAGGTCAACAAGACAAAGTGAACTGCTTGTTCTGAACTCCCTGCAGACACAGAAACACACGTGAGCAGTTTTCACGGAGGAGGGCTGGCTGGAAGGTGGGACCACACACACTAAGCAAGTCACATAACACTGAACAAGACCACTTGACCACGAATGATACAGATCACAGATCGGGAACACTTGGGAAGGGATGGAGGAAGAGTTGGCTTAGAGCTGAGCTTGTCAGGGATTTTTTTTTGGTGTAAAATTCAGCAGTTACAGTATCATCTGATGGGAAGTAACTGGTATGAGGACATTCAAGTGTTCTAGGGCTGTTCTTAAACAACAGATGGGAGGATAATAGCTCAGCAGGGGAGCCTGATAGCTTCAGTTAAGTTCCCTGCTTTAGTTAAGAGCACATCCAGTACAAAGGCAAATGCAGATGTACAGGAAATGCCACACCTGAATGGATCCACGGGCTGGTTTGGTATCCAGTTACGCTGTGGTCAATACCTGACACTTCAGAGGCTGGAGCAGGAGAGGGGATTTTCACCTGGTTGTGCAATGGTGTGCTGGGAAAGGAGCTCCCACCGGCCACCCCAGCCCTTCGCTCCCTGAAAGTGTGACACAGGAGAGGGGAGGAGGAAAGCCAGAGAAAAAGCAGAATGAATATGCACTCCCACCACCTCTGCAGTCGCAAAGGTGATGCTTTTTCTTTTGCTTTCTTCCCCACTGCTGCTGTTTATTGCTTGAAACCTTAAATAAGGGTCTTTAAAAAAATAAGGAGGGAAGCAGATGGGAACTGAGAACATACTAAATGGATTTCTCATTGTTCCCCAAGAATCTGGAAATACAGTAGTGGGTACACAGTGGTTAAAAACCTAAAAAAAGCACTTTTTTTTTTAAAAAAAAAAAAAAAAACAAACACTAAAATTCAGAAAGCCTGCCACACTTAGAGCACTTGCATCTTACAGTCACAGCATATGGGAAGTATGACCCACAACCACCACTCCATCTTAGACTAAGTTGATGAGGTTTCTCTATTGCACGTTCATGAAATGTTCTTGTTGGGGTCACAGTTTGGATCAGAGGACCTCACCAGCTCTGGTCTCCCTGGGATGTTCAGCAGGACGAAGATGCTGTCATTGGGCTGAGTTTCAGCTGGTGGACAGGAGAGTGGATGGGCACAGAACTCAACACTGAGGTAGGAAAGGCAAAACACGAGCCTTCAAAGTTTTTGCTTAATGTCAGTTCTTCTGCAAAAAAAGATGCAGCTTCTCTTTTGCACGAGGTGACAGGAGGGCTGGGAGTGGAAGACAAGATCTCTGACTCGTACTGTAGCAACTGGCCCATGAAACCAAAGTTTGGTGAGATCAGGCTCCGGCGCTGCTTGATATAATCGAAGGCTTCCTCCAAGCAGAGCTTCTTCGTCTTCATGAGATACGCCATGCAGATGGTGGGAGAGCGTGAAATCCCTGCTTCACAGTGCACCAGGATTTTTCCCCCAGTTCGTCTGACATAATCTAGGGGAAAAAAGTAATTCCAGACATCAGTTGTTGTTGGGGATGGAGAAGACACTGTGACACACACCCAGTACTGGAGGTGGAATATGGCACACAGCCAGTCCACTAATAAGGAGAGGCTTGCTCTTCTGTTGGGTACTAAGCGTAACATAGAGATTAAAAGGAAAAGGGGGACAAAAGCCAGTCTGAGGTGGAGCTGATATGCAGATAACGTGTGGTTTCAGGATTTGTGGATCCTGATTCGGTTCTTTCTGCATTTTTTTAGGAAAGTCCTTCCCCTGTCTCCTCCTCTTTTTGAACAACTCACTTTGCAGAGCATTGCAAGATAGAGATCAGCTATCTGAGCAATGTTCAGTTTTGCTGTACCTACATTTCTCTGCCTATTGCTCAAAGAACCAACACAAGCCCAGCCTTGCCAGCAGTCCCACCATCAGGTCTTTCAAAGGTGAGAACAGCTGGGCTGCCTTCCTCTCATCAGCTTTGCTAGGAAAACAGGACTTTTCATTAAAGTCCAAACCCAACTCCCTGCTTGGCTGGTTCACAGCAAGTGGTGATGCCAGGAGCTGAGCCCTTGGTGGGTACCCTTGGGTGGAGAGGCTGAGCTCACTCCCTGGGGCTCACCACAAAGCACATGAGGGCTGGTAGGCAGTTGCTAATTACAGCCTGGTTAAAGGATGTTTGGACTTAAGTCAGGATATAAAAGGCTTATGCAAAGCACCCATTTTACACAACAGGAGCCACTGTGGTTACTCACACAACACAATTATTGTTATTAGATTAAAGAGAATGTGCTTAAAATAAGCCCTTTCCACACAAAAATACAGTTCAAAAAATAGATGTTCTCTGCTCTATTGCCTTAAGCAATATGTTCAAGCTCCAATTTATGGAGAACTGTGGTGAATGTAGTGCTCAGTGCATGGCACTGAAACAGCACAGAGCTGAGCAAGTTATCATTTGCCTGTCTTCGATTGTCTGCCAGGGGACTGGTGCCACCACGACCAGTTATATTTAACTACTGCACAAAATAAAGAAGACATGGATTTGAGTCATATACAGCATCTACACCACATGCCCAGTTTTAAAAGAAAGTGAAAACTAAAGTCATCCTCAAAATCTCGGAAATTTCCAAGTGACTCAACAACTATCAGAAGGGGTTTGGGATGGGACAAAAGAGTGTTGTGGATTAGCATTTCCCTGAAAGATGTGAGAGGTCCCTTACCAGAAAGGGCTCGGAGGGTACCCTCAGATCAGGTGTTTGGAATTCTGCCTGCACTGTCAAAGGACTCAAACTCAGCCAAGCAATGAGTCTGGCAAGTCTGTAACTGGGGTTTTGTTCTGTTTCTCTCTCAAGTGTTCCTGGAGAGCAACAGCACCAATTTCAACACCATCTCCACCCAGGCTCAGGCTGTTCCACCCCACTAAACCACCCTGACCCTCTTCCTTGTGCTAACTGGCATGGCCGGTGTGCCACTCACTGGCCCAGCCTGGCGTGGGAAGATTTGGGAGGGGATGGTTTGAAGTTTTCTTTTTCTTTTGCATTGGGGTGTCTGATTAAAGGGTGAGATACCAACGTGATCAAAAGCAGAAATGGAAAGAGTTCTTGAGAGAAGGGGAGACACTGGATTTCTAAGACCCTGGCTCTGGAATATCTCAGCACAGCAAAGCAACAAGCTGACTCTGCTTCACCTGGCTTTTACAGAGCCTGGCACGCAAGTGGAAGGAACCAATACGTTTTTTTCCTTTACAAAAAAAAAAAAAAAAAAAAAAAAAAATCAATAGACTTTTGTGTTACTCAACCATACTTCTTTGCTCCCTGTCATGCTGAAGTTCAGCTTATGCTTGCTTTGAAAAGAAAATAAAGCTATACCACCTCACTTGACTGCTGTCAGGCACATGGGGCAAGAGGAGGCATTTTTCTCACTCAGCCTCCCAGCATGGGAAGAAGGACAGGGACCTTGCTCTGAATTTCCCTCTTCATTCCTTCCTTGCTGAAATCCCTCTGCCAGGAGAGATGCTGGGAAAGGGAGGGAGCTTATACTTTTGCTGTCACATCTGGGAACGTACAGAAAATAATGTGTCCTTCCCACCAATACGTGTTCTATATTAAATCAATTTAACAATTAGCCAATTTCCAGATCTTCATGTATTTTGAATTAAATCAATTTAAATTAAATTGATTTATAATACATGAAGATCTGGAAGTTTGTTCATTTGGACCTACCAATGAAGTCGATGGCTTCCTGGAAGTGAGAGCTGATGTCTGCCGTGTGACTGTCCTCCACCGGGATCCACTTGTAGCAATACTGGTCTTTGAAGGACTCTGAGCTTTTCCTGGAGACATTCAGCAGGGCCGTGATGTGCAGGTTGGCGAGAAACTCACACTTGGAAGCGTGATAGGCACTACCAAGGTAGAGAAAAGGCAGGATTTCAACTGGACCACCCTGAAAGAGAAGGAGCAGAAGCATGTAATTCCTTTTCAGGGGTATTTGATTTCTGACACACGAGAGAGCAGCAAGGGAGCTGCGTGGGCACCCTCTCCCTCTCTCGCTGGCATTTTTGGACCCCAACGCTGCTGACCAGTGAATCACTGTGATGTCAAAGCCCACACAGGAAAAAGGTTTTCATTTTCTTGTCCACATCTGTGAGGTACAAAGTGAGATCCAGCCCACTCGCGTGCAGGATGTTTCTGGCTTTCTTTAAAGCGCTACCCCTCGGGACAGCCCCAAAGCGCTTTCATATGTGAGGCCCGTTCCCTCTGAGGCTTTACCAAAATACAGGCCAGGTGGGGAGCCATGTCTTAGCAGGGAGGAAGGGAAGGATGGAGAAAAAGGCTGCTCTAGCTCAGTCCAGGACTCAGCCCCTCCACTCACACCTCTAAAGGTGAAGCAAAGTTCAAAAAAAAAAAAATTGGAGCAAGGCTCCTTGTCCCCCTGCACCTCCCTGGGACACAGCACCAGCTGCGTCACCTGCCCTGAGATGTCATCTCGGTTCCTCCTTCCTCAGCGCAAGCAAAGGCTGGGTGACGAGACCGCAAAAGAAAAAAAAGCCACCGCCTGACACAAGGGTTTCGGAGATTGCAGGTAACTTTCCATGATGCACAAGAGCTGCTGCCAGCCCCCAGCTCTGAGAAACCAGCTTTCCACCCCCCAAGCTGCCTGCAGGTCCCATGCACAGGGGACAGTCGGGACCACAGAGGTGGCAGGACAGAACCTGGGGACAGAGGTACCCCTGGCGTGGGAGGTCCCCGGGGAGCAGAGGGGCATTGCCTGGGGCTCCCCCAGTGCCAGGAAACACATGTCGTGGCGGAAGCAGCCCAACCGCAGGTGACATCTCAGAGAACATGTGTTCCCCAGGCTGGGCAGGCAAGGGGGTGTGATGATTTCCCCTGTGGAAACCCCACTTCCCCCCAGCCGAGGGCAACTCTTGAGAGCTGCTGCCTCTTTTCAAAAGCAGCTCTATGGCCCCAGCCTCCTTCCGCCAGTGCCAGAGCTCTCCTGGGGTCACGGAGGAGGCATGGGCAAAGAACATCTGCCAGAAAAAGGACACTTCTGGCAGACCCTCCCTTGCCCATTTTAAGTCTCTTGGGGAGGCACGAGCTGCTCACAGCTCATGCTGCCTGGCTGTGTGATAAGAACAAGTCACAAATACAGTTTTGGGGCTAGACAGGTTTCTTTCCTCCTCCTGCTGCCAAATTATGAAGCGGGGGCGCAGGCACTGCTGGCCAACAGCAAACACAGGGCATCTTATTCAACACACGGGCTGCCCACCTGGACTGTGACAACTTACTGACAGCCTGTGCCAGCACCAGGGCCCCCCAGCACCCTGCCAGCCTCCAACTGAGCCTGGTGGCAGGAGGAACAAAACACAAAGGGAAGGTGACCCACCACAGCTGTGACACACACCTGGTCGTAAGCGGGTTTGTGGTTGGCACTCTGCTTCTCACAGTGGCTGGAGAGGTTCCTGTCGGCCTCCGTTCTCTCCGGGGAAATGAGTTTTCCATCCACACAGCACTCAGGATATTGCGAGTTAAAGGTTTCATATCCCCCTAGGGAAGGGAGAAAAAAAAAAAAAAGAGATGAATGGTTTGGCTTCCAAAAACTGGTTTAATTAAAGTGGAGGAGAAATGAAGCTCTGGCACTTGCAATGCAGTGGAATAGTGCTGCACGGCAATGGGCCCCAGGGGGTTAATGAGGAATAGTGCTCCCCTGGGGAAACAGGTTTGTTTAGAAGGCTTGGAACTGCTAAAGAAAAATGTCCGATAGTACTGACAATCATTAACTTGCCAACAGCCACCGGATCCAGATTAAAACTCTTAGTGAACATAATTCTGTTGAGTCTAGCAACCATTAACTCCAGTACAGCAGGGACTAAACTCCCTTCCCCAGGTTTTATAGGTGAACAATATTTCCAGCAGTTGAGATTTTGTACTCAATAGTCATCCTCTCTAAATCTGTTATTACTGTGACAACATAAAAAATATTTTATTTGCATTTTTGAATGGACACAAGCACAAGAGGGGAATGGTTGTGACTGTGTCAATTATCGCCACAATGCACAAGACAGCGAAGTAATGAAGACAGCCCCACTGAAACCAATCTATTAAATAACAGCTATAAAACTTAATGAAATTCTGTGACAGCATTTGACAACTGAATAGCCCCACATGAGCTATTCTGGATGGTTAAGTACTGCATTCGTTTCATTCAATGCACTGCTAATGAAAAGGAATTAATCCTATTATTACATCGTTACTCAAAGTTTGTTGTCAGCTAAATCGTTGCCTATTTCCAGGCTAGGAATATGCTGCATCGAAGCACACAATCACCAAAATTAATGTGAACAAAGTCAGGTAGCAGCAGCAGCCTGGAAACAGTGGTGTGCCAAGTGTCTGCCACCTGCGCTTTTTCAGAACAGAAATGAACAGCAAAAGCTCTTGGATAATCCTTCAGAGCGTGGCCCTCAAGTAAACAAGGCTCAAAAAGCAAACCCTCTGTGATTCATTCATCTGCAACTGTTTCGCCCTGATAAGCAGTGTCGATGTGGGTGCCCCAGTGCAAGGAAGGGTTTAAAAACAAAAGGAAGTGCTGAAGATCTGAGCAGCCTCACACCCCACCACCCACACTGCCAGGGCAGCCCGGTACAGCTACCTCTGACATTTCAGGCCCCTAACGCAGGCGTCTCATTGGTTTGCAATGTTTGAGCAGATGTGTGCTCAAATTCGTGACGTGCTGCTGTCGCCCACTCAGTCCTGCCGTGGGGTCCTCATGTTACAAGTGGCTGGCACAATCCAAAGCCCACTGAACATGATGAAACTCTGTTTTCCATGATGAAGGGCAGGAGGGTGACTTTGCAGTCAGCTGGCACTCAGCACCTGCACCTTTCCTCCTACTCCCAAGCCTCATTCAGCTGGCTCACCCCAGACCTCACAGCACAAGGCAGTGGGTCAAGCAGCCAAGTGACCATGGAGACCATGATGGGGGTGATAAAATGATATCCACAACAACTGGGTTGATAAAATTATGAACTTGCAGTGTGAAAAGCCAACAAACACAAGCAGTTCTCCAGGTTCCTCTGCTCTCCGGATCTCCAACTGCCCTTCATGGGGTTGCCTTTTA
This sequence comes from Patagioenas fasciata, assembly GCF_037038585.1. Lineage (NCBI taxonomy): Eukaryota > Metazoa > Chordata > Aves > Columbiformes > Columbidae > Patagioenas > Patagioenas fasciata. The sequence continues at coordinate 32,334,573 of NC_092527.1, read as the reverse complement.
AATCTTCTTGTTTTGCATAGCTGACCTTATCTCCCCTTGCCCCCCAGCCACTGCCATCACATAGGAAATATATATCCAATTTATATAAATCGCCATTATCCCTATTTGTGCCCTGTGCTGTGGTGGTTTTTTTTGGTTTTTTTTTTTTTTTTTAACTTCTGAATGAACACAGAAATCTGCCTGAGCCAAATCAGCCTGTGTGTTTGAACAGACATGCAAGTCTCATGTCTCTGGGGCACCTAACACACACAGCTGGTGAATGGTTAATTACAAGCCTTGGGGATCAGGATATTTGCAGGCCATTCTTACAGTGAGTCATCTTCTCATCCCATCCTCCAGCAATGTCCTCTTCCCCCTCCCCACTCAACCTAGCTTCCCTGAGGTCATTTCTACAAATACTAGATTGCTCATCACAGAAAGCTGGGCTGCACTTTGGTTTTAATCAATAAATAATAGAATCATTGTCAGCACCAAGGGAAGATCCGTTATTTTATCTTTCTGCAAGCTCTTCCTCTGCCACACAACCGCTTTCACCCTGCTGGGGCTGAGCTCACCCAGAATGAAACTGCACCTACACAGATGAAAGATGTGACACACTCAACCCCTAGGAGCCAGAAAGCAGGGGAAGGAACACAGCCTGCATGCAACTTGGTGTGCAACTGCTCTGCACTAGCTTCCCTGCCTGGGGCCAGGTCTCCAGGATGCTTGACCTGATGAGGATGACCTACTGATATCTCATCACCAAGACTTCCAAGACAAGACCAAGACCTCCTTAACCTTCTAAGTAGCCAGCACCTCCTCTCAGTTCCTACACACCTAGGAAGAATGTGAATATAAGGGGGGAACCTCAAGGAATTTTTTTTTTCTGGTAGTTTTACAGCCCATAGTTTGCAAGTTCGGTGTTACAGACTCCAAAAGGACTCTTTATTCTGGTCAGTGCCCAGTGCTTCAGGGTGATTTATACCCCCACTGTCACAGAGATCTTCCCCCAGACCACATCAGCTTCCTGGGGGGTCTGTGGCCCCAGTGAATCACCAACGCTGCCCAGTGAGTCACTGGCTCCTCAGGCCACACCAGATCTGAAACGGAGCAGCAGACTTCACAGGCCTGATCCTGCGACCCAGAGCACTTCCAGCAAAGCAAAGAGGAAGAGCAGCAGGAAAAGGAGGGAACTTTCTCGTCCACCAAATGGGAATCTTTTTAGCCTCAAATCAACAGGTTTCGAGATAAGAAACTTCACAATATGCACAAGGTAGAAAGCAGAGCCTCCATCGAAACCCCACCCCAGATAAACTGCCCACAGCCACAGTCACCACTTCAAAGTGTGGGGCTGGTACATGAGGAGGTAGGGACGATTTCGTGGCTACACAAGCAAGCTGAGAGTCAGCAGAGCTTAACGCAGCTCCTGCTTTGCCACAGTTTTCCCAGCCTGACCCTGGAGATGTTTCTTCATCCCTGCTTTAATAGGGTCCCCAAGCATTTGCCTGGCCCAGCACAGTACAAATATCTCTGCCCTGCAGCAATAGAATTGGTCGTTTTGGGGTGACCATCAGAGCTCAGGGCAGGCTGGCAGTGATGGGACAGAGCCAGGGTGGTGGCAAACCACCCTGGAAATCTCCCCCTGCCTTGGTAACAGGCAATACCCAGGCTGGAGGTGCCTCTGCCCGGCAGAAAGCCCTCCGGGCACCGTTTGTAATAGGAGATACAAAATGGGCACATCATGACAAAAACTACTGCGATGAAAGACTTAATCAAAGTGAATTAACCCTGGCTCTTGAGGACGCAGGGGCAGTTCATTCAAGAAACCTCGCCTGGTTTTCTCCTCCGTTTATGTCCTCCCCATGGCCTCAGGATATGGCATGGGGTATGTTTAAGAACTCCTGCTTCGGTGTGAACCCGCTCCGGGGGCCCCGCGGCCCCGGCAGCCGGGTGTGCGCTGCTGCGGGCAGGAGCGGCCCCGGCCGAGCCGTCCCGGAGAGAGCGGGGCTGAGAAAAGAGAGAGGGCGAAAGGACAAAGGCGCTACCAGGAGAAATGGAGGGGAAGTAGGGATGGGAGGACAGAGAAAGGACAGACTGTTATTTATTTTTTTTTTTAAATCGTTTTATTATCACCGGGTTACTCGAAAGGAAAACAGAGAACCGCAATCAAAGAGCTATAATAGACGTGGGGGAGAAGGTATTTATGTCCCCCGAGGAGCGCCCGAGTTTCCGCTATGGGTTTCCCCCTCCAGCCTCGATCTGCCCGATGGAGAGATAAACCTCCCTGCCCCGGGTGGAGAAGCGGGCACCGATCCCTCGCGTTCGGGCGCCCAACACGAGTCGCTCCGTGTCACCGGGCTGAGAGCAAGGAGCGCTCCTCGTTCCTGCAGGGCTGAGTTGATTTTTCACGCAACCCCAATCCCTCTCGCCCCCCTATCCTCCTGATAATGTTCGAATATTTTTCTTCTTCCCTATATATTGTTCGCTTTTCATGAGCCTCAAACACGCGGCGGGGGTGAGAGGAATGGCATCTGAGCTCAGCCCTCAGAGTCTATCCGGGATTTACTTCTAGTGGGTGGAAAAGAAACGAAATCCCGGCGTTACCTCCCTGCCCTGCACCAACAATCAGGTTAACTGTAGGACGGTGGTGGTGGAGGAGAGGGGACCGGAGTACGGCGGGGCCGCCGCTACCCGGAAAGGTTTCGAGGGTCAATCCACGCCGCTACTCCAGCCCCCGCCCCCCGCTTTCCCCGCCGCCCCTCTCACCTTTCAGAAAGCAGACCCTGGCCCCGGCCTCTGGCAGGCTGGAGAGCAGAGCGTTGAGAACGATCTGGGCCGTGCTGTCCTTCTTCAGCTTCTGCCAGTGCCCCGTGCCCTGGTCCAGCACCACCACGGCTGCCAGGCGGCCGGGCCCCGCCGGTCCCTCGCCGCCGCCCAGCAGCAGCCGGGCTCGGGCCGCCGCGTCGGGTACCACGAAGTGGAGCGGCACGGCCCCGCCACGGGCCCGCCGCATCACCACCGAGTTGAGGTTGACGTTGAGCGAGCCGCGGAGGCAGGAGGCCGAGTAGGACAGGTACGGCCGGCAGTCCAGCACAAGGCAGCGGGAGGGCTCCTTCCGCAGGAGCTTCCTCAGCTGGCGGCAGTCGAGGGATGTGACTTTCATGCCGCCGAGGGTCGCGCCCCGCCGCAGCCGGGGCAGGAGCGGGGAGAGCGGAAAAGGACGGTGCGCGCTGGGGAGCCCCGGTGCTGGCGCGGGAGCCGCAGCGCCTCGGCCAGCGGCGGCAGGAGGAACAGGCGGAGACACCGCGGTACCGCGCCGAGCCCGGGCAGGGAATCCCGGCTGCCGCCACTGGGCATTTATATGAATGGGAGGCTGGGCCCTGACGACACTGCCCATATAAGGGGAGTGACGCTCCCGCCTTCCAAACATGGGCATCCCCCGCCCCGCGCCGCCCGGCGCACCGCACCGCCCCCCCCCCCCCCCCCCCCCCCCCTCCCGGCGGGGATCCCCTCCCTCCTTCCCCGGCATCAGGCGGGGGCTGCGGCCGCGCAGGCAGCGTTAGTCAGGCTCGGAGGCAGAGGAAGCTGAAAAATGCCGCAAAAATTCTTCAGTCATCGGCCTGAGGCTCATCCCAGCATCACCACTCTCCCCCCAGTCAAAACCGGGAAGCGTGCCGGGGGAGGGAAGGGGGCGGAGAGAGGGGAGGAAGGGCAGTACTTACTGGACAGGCTTCTCACACCAGGTTGCAAAGGTGCTTTCAGTTCCCCTTGTTCCCACTCTGATTGTGTACGTCCTCGCCCCCAGCAAAGCCCAAGCACAGGCAGGCCTGCCTGCGAGTGCACCGTTGCTCAGGGAATGGGAGCTGCCTGCTCCTAGATCCCCTCGGAAAGAGCTGGGTCCCCTGCCTGGGTGGCAGTTTTCATCAAGGCAAGCAGGTGACCCAGTGAGAAGCATGGACTGCCTGGGAAACATCCCCGGGGATGTGGTTACCTGGCCCAAGGTTCACAGCCTGGCAGCAAAGGAGGAAAGAAGGAGTAACAGCCTGGGAAAAAGCAAGATGTGCCATTTCTGCAGAATTAATGAATGCTATGGAGGGGGGGTTGTGGATGGGAGGGCTACCTGTGACAGAAAAACTGCTGGCATGGCTGTTTGGGGGATCTTATGTCCTTTCCTTGTGATAAACTTCTAAGCTGGAAAACTATACCTCGAGGACCTGTGAGACAGTACAGACCTCAGTCTGAGCCTGTGTGCAGAAGTCTCAACACTAAGACGCACAGGAATCAGGAAATTTGGCACTTGCCCTTTCCTTGTGGATGAGTTTTGCAAACTGACTAAAAAAGAGAACTGGAAATCCCTAGAAGAAGTTAGGCAGAAGGATGAGCTCCAACCAAAGCAGGATTACAACCGGGGCAGATTACAGTGGTGCTGTCTCAGAGCAGGGTGTCATTTATTCTGATGGGGCCCTGAAAGTATGTTCACCTCAACAGCAGACAGGAAGTGCCATCCCTGCCTCAAATTGCCTGCAGCTGAAACAGAGAAGCATGAAAGAGACTCTGCGAGGAAAACTTTCAAGCTGATCGAAAGAATGGCAACTACTGGTTTTGAAGCACCTGCTCCTCTTCCTCTTTCAACCCCACTGCAGCCCCCAGCTGGCTCCTTCTAACCTGACCCCTCCTCTGACTCAGTCAGGGTATGAGATGGAACAAAAATAGAAATAGATTGTGGGTAGGGGCAGATGTTTGCAGAGCATCTTGGCGTGGGTGTTGTCTTCACCTGGCCACCACCATCACAGCAGCCCGGCTCCATCCCTTCTTCTGCGCCCACCCTGGGAGGCAGCTGGGCACGGCTGGGACCACATGGCTGGGATGGTTGTCCCCATGTGCCAGCATGGTCCCTGCCAGAACTGGAACCCCACCATGAGAAGCATTGCTACAGCCATGCAGAAAACCTTCTCATCCCCCCATGGACAGACCAATTCCCCCACTTTACTTTTCGCTAAGTGAGAGCCTGGTGTGGGCAGGGGTGCAGTGACTTGTTCCTGCTCACTGGCACTGCGGGAACACAACCTGCCCTTCCTGCCTCCCAGCCCCCAGCTTCAGGAGCTGCTTCTTCGTCCCCAAGAAGCAGCCTGGCTCCCTCGGGGCTCGGTCCCCAGTAGCAGCCCAGCTGGCCAACTGGTCCCAGCACGGCACAGGGAGGGGAAGAGGGGCTGTGGACAGAGGCTGGCGCGCTTCTCCCTCCTGGGAGGAAGGAGGGGGCCCAGCACAGTCACACGAGAGCATCATTTCCTCTCAGGAAACCCAAGCGAAATGTGGAGGGGTGGGAAAGAGAGCTTTCACCCCCTGCACACTCCTCCCGGCTGATGTGCTAGTCTGACAGAGGGGGCAAATCACACCAGCCCAGAAAATAACCTCTCTGAGAAATACCTGAAGTTTGGCCTGTAGTGGCAGCAGGGTGTATGTGTATCACCAAACCTGACCTGCAGCTGACCTTCCTCCTTTTACACACCTAATGCTCAGCATCCAAACAACTGTCTTTCAGTAGATTACAGCTCTGCTTTTGTTTCTTAATGGAGTGAGTCATGACCACCTTTTTATTAGAAGAAAATAACAAGGCTAACAACAGCAGTGCTGATGCTTCCTCTGCTGCAGGGTACTGGACGCAGAGTGTCTCTGACTTCTCTGCCCACCAGCAAAATGACTCGGTTGTACTTGGAAACAGATGAGCAATCGGGGCTGATGCTGTCAGGGCTGTGGGATGGTCACGGATACCTTTCCCCGCCGGAGCAGCTCCTTCGTTTGTCAGGTGCTCTCAGACAAAAGGAAGAAAGGGGCTCGATTCTTGTAAATGGAGGTGGTTGAGTAACATAAACCACCCTCTGCTTTAGGTAGGAAACTCCCCTCCTCCCTGCAGCACTTTACATCATTCCCACTTAGGTTCTGCTGCATCTTTCTGCTCCTCCTCCCGCTTCCCCTTGATAATCTCCCAGGCTCTTTCGTCCTTTGTCTCGGGCTTTTATCGGGGCTTTCAGATCAGCTGGTCCTTTCCTTTTCTTCCAGGCTGTATTTCCCCTAACCTAGCTCATTCTTCCCTTCTCCCCTCCCTGCCTCCTCCGGACTCTTTGTTTCTGCCTTTTCTCAGTGCTGCAAAGGGAAATGTTCTTGCTATAGCTGGGAAGGGGTGGCCCCGGCTCCTGAGGGGCACGTCTGGACCTCCACCCCAGGGCACAGCATCCGTGGGGCAGCATCCAGCAGGTCTTGCTCAGAAGCAAAATGCTGCCTTTTGGAGAGAATGAAACACAAAAGGAGCTTTAAAGAGGGGTTTAGGTGAATAAACGCATGCTTCCTGGGAGGCAAAAGAGACAGGATCAGCCGAGTTTCTAGGGCTTGAGTTGCCTGAGCTGAGACAAAGGACACCCTGTGCTGGGTGCTAACAAGTGTGCTTGTCACCCCACAGAGTTAACCCCAAACCCCAGCAAGACCAAAGGCGAGCAAAAGCCAGTGAGCTCTGGCTGCTGGAAAGGAGACCGAGGGGAAGGCATGTCACACAGGAATTGGTCAGGGATGTGGAATATAGAGAGTAACCTAAATGCCTTTGAGTCCTAGTCTGGGGCTTGAGCTGCATCATGACTGCTGGGGCACAATCTTGAACCTGCATCCTCCGATTGGTTGTGAAACGCAAGAAATTCCTCAGATGAACAAAGCATAGCACAAGACATCAGAGAAGAGGGGTTGGCATTTCTTTAATGTTATTAAGTTTTCCATAACATCAGTTTCTAATTTTGGAGTGGCTGATGTCAAAACACTTACAGCTCAAGCAGTGAGATAAGTTTGTGCCAGTAAATAGAGCGAGCTGGAAGACAGGCAAATTTATAGCCAGGGCTAATGACAGCCGAGCAGTGGCAACAGGAGATTGTCAAGCTGAGATCTCATCGATATCATGACTTGGTGGCTCTTGACAAAGTCCGACAAAGCAAATTAGATCATTAACTAATACACCCTGCTTACAAATTTGTTTCAAAAGAATAATCTGTCACCAAAAGCTGATGCTAGGGGGTGAAATGCACTGTCAGACACAGACTCTGTGGCATGACAACCATCCCCCTCACTTTATGGCTCCATAGATGTGATTTGGTATTGAACTGGAATATATTTTCCTCAAGGAAACTAATAAAAAGATTAGTAACTGCTGGAGCATTTTCAATAAAAAAGAACTCATACATTTTTCACTTTAATTCTACATTCTCTAACAAATTATGAATCATAAGTGACTATTCCAAAATAAATAGAAAAAAAAAAAAAGAGTGCTGCAAACTATACAGTTAGGAAGAACCAACCAAATTTTAGTTTATGTGGCCCCAGTGTCTCTCAGACCTGGTTTATATTTCCAACTCTGCTGCTGTAAAACAGAATTAAGCTCAATGGTGTGTTGGCTTAAAGGGGAGTTGCCTGCACTCAGCACTTCTGAAAATCAGGCTGAAAAGGAACCTCAGACTTACGTCTGATTTTTACCTGACTCACGCCTACGTGACCCTGCTGACTGCTGCAAGCTGCTGTCAACAGTCGCTGTCAGGAGAGAAAGAGGAATAATGCAAACCTCCCATCTCCTTTTAGAAGCCACTGTTCTTTCTGTTCCACTGCTGATGACATACTGCTGTGTACAGATGGACAGGCAATTTTTAAAACAGGGATTCCTGCTATTTACACAATCAAGTTTCAATTTCTCATCTTGCCTGACATGGCCCAGAGCATCAGGAAACACATTGATGGAGCACTTGCCAGACCCAGTTATGAATGTAAAGAACCCATCTTCCCATTAGCAACCACATACCATCCCCGGGGTAGCTGCAGTAATTGCTTACATGGGAAAATAATTTGTGTGGTTAGCTGCCTTTAACATGAGACAAAGCCCTTTTGTTATTTTATCAACCTGCCAGTTCCCATTTGTTCTTTCCTCTTCCTGCTGCTGTTTCCCCACATGCATTTCTTGCCTTCTCATCCTGTCTTTTCCCTTTTCCTGGATATATGTCCCAGGAACCTGCTCCTCTTCCACACCAGCGGATCTCTCCCCACTAACCGCCATGGTCAGCCCGTCTGGGCTCTCACTCATATCTCATCGCTATTCCTGCCCACTGGTACCCAACTGGATCCAGTGCTGCAAATCCTAGTCCTTTTGTGTGGTTACTGTTTCTGTAGAGTGTTGGGAGCTGTTACATGACAGAAGATATTCTTACACATGTTATTTAATTGACTGTTAGGACAAACAGATCTTGAAGAAATGCTGGTTACTTTGGTCCAGGTCTTTTGGAAGCAAATCTTCTCATCGCTGAATCCTGATCCCTCTGCCTTGGTCTTTCTGACTGATTCATTTCTTAAGTACCAGGTTGTTGCCTAAAGGGTATAATCATATAAATATAATCCACTGCACAGTGTGTGTTACTATGCCCACTCCACTGAGAATGAGTACAGCTCCTGGGTACAGAAATTACTTTCTAAGCTCAAAATGGAGCAGCTCATGCTTTTAGCTGAGAATGGTTTGGAGTCATTTTAGTAGGCTACGCAGATATAAACAAACACATACACTAAAACCCCTTACATGTCTGTTTTTGACATCACTGCCAGTAGCAGAAGAAAATCCCACCCCACAGATCCTGCTTGTTCTCAGGGGTCCCCAGACACCAGCAGGGCAACCAGTTGGTCATGATGCAGACTGCAAACTCCATCTCTTACTCCAGTACAGGCATGGCATTGCACATCCCATGCCCAAAAATCTCTTTATCTCACCTTTTCAAAGAGAAAACAAAGAAAAAGGAGATCTAGGCTTTGATCTACCCTCTGGCTATCACCCTGGATGGTATTTTCAGAGGGTATTTGGGGCTGCTGCAGGGTACCTAGAAGGCAGCTGCAGGGCTGGGCAGAGGAAACAGCTGGAGCTGGGGGGCTGGGGGAGGCTGTGAACATGCTGCTTAGAGCTGTGAGGAGGAAGGAGATAAACCAGACCTCAAGAGATAATGGGCTTAAAGCGAAGGAAGGCACATCTGCTGTAGGCGGAGGGAAGATTCTCGGCAGCAGAGAGTGCCGGCGCTGGGGTCGCTGGCTGTGGTTCTCCACCACTGAGGGCTCCAAGAATAGGCTGGACAAAAGTCTATCCGGAAAGACTTACATAGACTTGATCCTGCCCTGCAGCAGGAGTGGGCTGAAGAAACTTTAAGGGAGTCTTCCTACAAGTCCTTGTTTTACAGGCTTGCGTGGATCACATTCAGGTACACAAGTCTATAACATGCTAATTATCCTAAAATCTATTAAATGACAAAGTAACCTGAATTAATGATTTGATTAATTTCTTTCTTTTTACCAAGTGTCCTTTCTGCTGAAGTTGCTCTATGGTTACTTCAAGGGTTGTTTCCCTTCCCTGGCATCTGAGAAGAGAAAAAAATAATTTGATTTTTTTTTTTTTTTTCCCAAAATAAACCTAGAGAAAAAACCTGTACAGGAGAGGAAATAATTTATATCTCTTATGTTCATTTCTCCTAGGCTCCTACTTACTTAACCCTATTTAAACTTTCTATCAGCTTATGACATCCGGTGAAAGTACACTACAGCTTATTAAAATTTAAAGCTGTTACTCCAAGGGAAAAACATTGAAAGCTCTTTTATGGATTAGCCAAGCCAGCAGGATGTGGCTTCGACTTTGTATCCTTTTGATGGCGTAGCCCACTTGAGCATCTTTACAAAATAAAACTTCCCCATCACTTTCAGCCCATTACAGTTTTCATTCTGTGCACCAAACTGGTTTGTGCCAGCAGGACTATGTTCCACCCCTGTATTTCACAGGCTCTGCAAGAGGGTATCACACTCTAACCCATAAAATATATAAGCATATTTAAGCTGAAGTAAATGTGGAAGCAAATAATAACAAAAATGCTGTTCATTAAGAAAACAGGAGGATTACAAAAACTGGAGGATACCTGCCATGCATTTGCTCACCTTTGTCCTGTAGAAAGGGCATGATCTGAGACCAGCAGGACCTGCATGATGATTTGTACTGGTATTATCAACACACAGCCGAATCAGCGCAGCACCTTGGCTGCTCTTAAGTCAACTTTGTATTGGAAACTCCTTCCAGTACAACGCTGCTGCTTGTAGTATGAGTCTTTGCTGCAGTTTCCTACTGGCAGAAAAGAGCTCGTGGGGCGACTGAGCTGATTTCCTCTGCAGATACGGCAAATGGCCTGTTGCACAGGAACTGTTGCAATAGAAACTGCCTTGATCCTTGGCTTGCAAACTGCACCCCCAGAAAGACCTTGTAGGTACAAAGTCATCTTTTATTTACCTCACATTCCTGTGAAAGGGTGGTCTCCTCTGAGAAAAAAGCTGTTCATCTGTGGGCTTAATTTCAAATGAGCTCATTCAGTCACTGCTTTGTCTTACCCAAGTGCAGACATGTCTTGGGTCCCTGTCTCTCTGGTCCCTCAACTTCAAGTGCATTTAATTTCACTTCCTATGGCTTCCTCCCTGAGGGCTTGAGGGTCTGCAAGGGGCTGGTGTATCAGATTTAAAAGGGGGATTTCCAGGTCTATTTAAACTTTCTTGTTTAATTAAAAAAAAAAATTTCAAAGCCAGGCCCTTCCCCTATCCCTTCCCAAGTCCATCCTGGGAAATGCCCTTTCCAACAGGGACTGCTCATGATGAAGGACCTCTAGGCCTTCTTTATAGCCTATGGCTTCCAGATAGTTTCATCCTATGGTCCTGATAAAGAGAGTAACAGCCAGTCCTCCAGAGCAGGAGGAATATGCTAACCCTATAGCTGCTGCTCACTCCATCCCTCCTGCACCCAGAGGGTTCTGCTTCACTTTGCTAATTTATCTGCAGAAAGGTTTCACCTGAGCCAGAGGTCATTTTGCTGAAGGGGCTGGACTATCCTGCACCATCTCTTCCTCCAGCTCCAGGGTGGGCAGTGTAGCCTCTGGCTGAAGATCAGCACAGAGCTGTCACATTTCACACCACCGCAGATGTTTGCTGTGTAAATGTGTGCTGGAGGCCTTTAAAAACATGGCTTTCAGGCTGTGAGCTTGGGCAGCCTTTATTATTCATGAACTGTGAGTAGGGGCTTCAGTCATACAGCATCACGCTGCTCTCTGCCTACATGCAGGAAAATCTAGAAATCCAGGGGAAGAAAATGTTCATCAGTGCAAACTCACCATTCCATCAGCATGCAATGAAGACAGCATCCAGGCTGCTCTGGAAGCATCTGTGTAGGCAGAAGTCAATTCACAGGGAAAAAGGGGTGGGCAGGGAACAGGGCTGAGCTGGGAAACAATTTGTCACTTGCCAGAACATTTGTCCAGCATTGCTCGTGATGACACTGGAAGCCCAATTTGGGAGGGGGTGGTGAAGCGACCCTCCATGACTGATGCTCAGCTCTGGTTCCCACTGCTCTCCTCCTCCAGGAGCGTGGTGCAGACATGCGCATTCCCTTTCCTGCACCCCCAGAACCTCTTGGGAACGCCACCCCCGACAGACAATGCTCAGGGAAGTGTGGCTCGAGGGGCAGCTTCCTGGTTGGGAAGGCTGGTTGCTGACACACACCACCACTCAGACCATAGTGGTGCTACTTTGGGAGTAGGGACATCTGACACATATTCCACTGTCTGAATCACTAACAGTTTTTGGTTGTTTACAATACCTCGCTTATCTACCAGAGAGGGGAAAACCATATTTTTTTGCACTGATTTGGAAAGATCCTGGGCACCTGAACCCATGGGGCTTCAAGATACGTGAAACAGCTCTGCCTTTAGAAACTGTTCCAAAAACGGAGGTCAATCCTAGGGGATTTGTTACTGCACAGCCGCAGCGCTCCTATCGTACCACCTCAGTCTACAGACAACAAGCTGCTGAAGCCGCCACTCCTTTTTTTGTCATAACAACCCTTGAAACTGACTACCCATGAAGAACAACTAAAGCTTTTTCAGGAATAAAAAACATTTATGATATTGTCAGTCTGGTCCTGGGGCTGTGCTTGGCACTGTGATAAGTTACGAATGTGTGGTGACGGGAACTCTCTTTTCTATACCTATATCACATAGATTGCAGCAGCAGCCTCCATGCATCATGTGCTGCCAGCTAGCCAGAAATACCATCAGAACACATAGGTGTCCCACCAAGAAGCACACACGTGGTGTGATGCCTCTCAACACAAAACTCCAGAGGCAGGGGTGGAAAGCAGCCAGGGATGCGGAAGGGACGGAGTTTCCCAGGGGTTCCCTCTATCCACTCCCTTCTTATGGTGGGAAGGCAAAGGAAGAGGAAAGTTGTCCCTATAGAAATGCAGCAGCAGGATAAGACAGGCCTGGAGAGTCACAGCTCAGCATGAATTTCCCATACGGTGGCACCAAATGGTGACTCTACCTTGTCACAAGGGCAGCATGACAAGCCTGCCCATGCATTTTCTACTAATGTGTTTCAAGAGGGAAGAAACCACCCTCGCTGCAGCAGGAAAACAATAGCAGAGCTATTTGCACATTTTGGCAATATCCCAAACATCATTCCCAAAGGCAGGTTAAGTATCTGCTCCTCTTTCCCACCACCTGCCCAAACCCTCTCCTCAAGGTGGTCTGGAGTCACAGAGTGCTATTTCCAGGGGCCATGACCAGAGACATGAGTCCTCCCTGCCCAGAGCATACCTATGATAAGTTTAGACAGGAAAGGCATTTCACTGTGGGATTTTACCCTGACTGACACAGGTTAGACTTAATTTCCAGAGGGTTCGACTTGACCAGCTCACGCTTTGGACCTTTGCCCTTTTCATGCTGCAGCTTTAAGGCCAGAGAGATGAAACCGTGTGTCTACTGAGTGCTGGTCATCTACTCCAACATGGCATAGGTGTCTCTATTCTAAGATAATATCCTGGTTGTAAAAAAAAATATAACCAGGTGAGAGGTAGATGTGTCTGCTTCTGCTCTTGCTGCAGGGACAGAAACCTGGAAGAAGGAGATGCTGCAGATAGCAGGGAGCAGCAGGTAGGCATCTTTCCTTCATTTAGCACTCACCTTTGCACTATTTAGATCAGGCCCCAGGGGCTGGTGCTGGAAGGTGGTGTGAGGCTCAACGTCCTCCCTACAAGCCTTATTCCTGAACAAGAGGGCATTGTCCCTGCCTGCAGGAAGCCCAGCCTCATGATGCTGGGCAGGACAAAGGCTCAATTTACCCCATGAAAGAAGGGGCTGGAGGCAGCCAAAGTCCACTCTCCTCATCTGAGACACTTTGGATTTTGGAGCAGGGCTTGGGGCTGGCTGCCTTCAGTGAGAAGCGCTCTGGGACAGCGTGGAAGTGGGAGACACCAGGAGCTTTAGTGCTCCAATCCTCTCCATTTCCCATGGCATAAATCAACAATAGAAGCACTCTGGATACTCTACAGGCAGCTAACATAATAATTTTGTGTTTCACTTGATGTTTAAGTTAAAGCCCCCACATTGCACATCCACCCTAGCGCACAAGAGGAACAATGGGGCCTGATGTTTGGAAAAGCCACCTGTGATCCTCCAGCCATCTGATGGTGACAATGCTCTGTCCATTATAGAAGACAACATACAGTGTGTTGTCCTTTCCAAATGGTTTCTGCGCTCCAAAAGAGACCAGAGACTCCTAACTGAGGAAGAAATGACAGGGGACTTTCAAACATCCCTCTGAATCCAGGGTAGGACCTGCAGAGAGATAGGAGGGATCCCATGCCCAAAGCCATCAGTTACCTGTGACCAAACATAGGGCTGTGTCTCCCAGGAGTTGTGCCAGTCAGTGACAGTGACAAGATTCTTTGACTGCCCTCCTGGGTGGTGGAAAAGTTCCCTTGTTCCACAACCTCTCAGTTAATAGAGCTGAAAAGTGTTGGAATTAAGAAGACACAGGAAAAATTGTGGCATTGTCTGAGGGAGGTGGGAACATGGAACTACAGATCACTTTGTACATCTCAGAGAAGGAGGAGCTCAGGGCAGGTTGTGATGGGGACTACACAGGTATCTAACCTGGAATGAGTCTTAAAAGAGCTGAGAGAACTGTCTCAGTCCAGCCATAAATAGGGCAGTTTTCTAGCTCACCAGATAATGACTTGGGCAGGTGGATCCTGACATCTACCAGGCTGCTGTATCTAGATACAAGCACAGAGACATGCAAAAAGTCAGCCACAATGGAAACAAATAAAAGCCCCAACCCCGAAGTGCTTAATTGTGTCCAGAATTTAGCACCCACCATTTTTCACAGTGAGTAATTTTATCCATTTATGCAGCTTCCATTATTTTTTCTTTGCAAATTCAGTTCTTGGGAGGAGGCATTTCTCCAGTCCAGTCACGACTGATGGGATCATTACAATACATATTTATTGCTGTGTATTGTAGCTGTCAGCCTAAATCAGATCATTTTGGACACTCTGGGAGAAGATACAGTGAGTGTCTGTCACACTGGCTACAACGCAGACATGGATGGGGGAAGCAGGAGGTGATGTGACATGCTGAGCTCAGTGCAGTAGGAGATGGCCACACTGCCAGAAATAAACCCTGTCTTGCGATGGACACTCATTAAATACTTTGCTGGAAATGATTCCCTCCCTCCCTTCCAGGCTGTTCAGGCACTCATGTCAGAGGAATGATTGACATGAGTTTTGACCCTGACATTTGGGATTATGAGACATTACAAGTGCATTGCTGTCACATCAAATACCATCCCATTAATTCTCCAGTGAGCACAGGTCAGTGGGAGATAAAGCCCATCAGCAAGCAGCAATTGTGTTGATATTTCCTTGCTGTTAAATGCTAATAGCTCCAGCTTGTAACTTCAGCCTCATTATCGCACTGCAAAACATCCAGATATGGGAATTCTCTCTTGCAGCTCCTCAAACACTTCTCTTCTCCTTTTATATCAGAGTCCAATAAAGGGTATGGAAGTAGAGACAGATTTGATGTCAGATTTTGGTTACAGCAGGCTTCTGTCTACATGATTAATTGTGAGGTTGTTTTATCTGAAATGTGCATCGCGAAGGATTTATAAAAACAACTGTAATTAAACTCATACTGAGGCATTTTCTTTTGCTATCACACATAAGGACTGGGTTGCGTCTGTACAGCAGGCTCTCAGCCAGCTTATTCTGCAGAACTAAAAAAGACGCTCATGCTGTGGGCCCAATTTATGAAAGTTTCCTCCTAACAATGCAATCCCAGATTGATGAGCTACATAGTGCCTATTCCTAAAAAGGGATTTTCCATTTCTGTTTCGTTCTCCAGCAGGGGATTCCCTTTTAATTAGCTGCAGAAGAAAATCTGTGACAGAATCAGAGGCAGAAAGGGAGGAGAGTGTGGAGGTCAATTCTTCCAAGTCAGAAGGGTTATTTCTCAACAGCTGCTGCAGACTATTTTGCCCATCACTTCCCAGGAGAAAATAAGTTGCAGTCTTATAGAAAGTTTTGCAGGACTACTAAAACTTGAACTTGAAATGCTCTCAGCCATCTGACCTGCTTTCACTGTACATGGTGAATGAGACCAGCACAAAAAGGCAGTGATGGGAGGCAAGTTCATGTAAGAAACAGGACTTAAATGTTTAGTAGTGAGGATGATTCACCACTGGAACAAACTACCGACGGAAGTGGTGGAATTTCTCCCCTCTCCTGAGGTCTTAAAATAAAAAAATGGTCTAGTCGAGTAGGAGTTGCAGGGTTTGGCTTGGGAATTGCTGATCAGATCATCACGCCTTAAAAATCATGAAACTGCATATGTGATGTGAAGATACAGGGATCACAAGGCTGTCCCATGTTCAGACACACTGGCTGAAACCTATTGGCAACTCGCTGTATTGGAGCTACAAATGCACCATGTTTGTAATAGTTCAGACTGGCCCTTTTATTGCTGTGAAATCAGCAGGCAGGAGAGCAAATCCTTTAATGGGCGAGCTGGTGTCCTCTCCTGTGAAAGCAGCTATTTTACAGCTATGAGTGTTTAAAAGCTGACAAGGACATCTTCCTGCGTGCTTGCAACACCAGCCATAAACTACATCAGTATTTTTAAAGGCAAAATTGTAACATGTCATCAAAGCAACTGATACTTGCAATGGCAAGTGAGAAAGAGGTGTATGGGAACACCCAGCTTTTGCACTGAATCCACACAGAGATCAAAGTGCTTACAGAAGGGAAACAGAAGGAAAAATACACTGTCTGCATAGAGAGAATGAGGAGCAGAGCTGTCTCTTCTGTGTGACCGTGTGTGGGGCTGGAGCTGGGGATGCTACAGCTCCTGGTCCCCAGGCCAGGGTCTGCACCGAGCAGCACTGCAGGATGGTGCCATCAGCCCTCTTCTAGGACCGAACCCACCTTCCCAGTCCTCATGGTGGGAATGGTGGTCCTTGAAGCCACTACACAGTCAGTATCCACCTCACTACGGCCACTGTCACCTCAAAGGATAAAGCTCACACGAAGCTGACCCAACAGGCTTGAAAAATGTTTTCAGCCTCAGCACTCCTGAACGATGCAGGATTTGTAATTGCTGGGTCCCCATTGGCACAGTTCCTCTCAATCTGCTCCGGTAGTTACATGCTCTGCCCCCAACATGAGGAGTGCAGCACAGGTGGGATCCTTGGGCAACACAGAAAAACATGAAGATAGTTGAGTATTTACATCTGCTGTGGCTACAGCCTGCTTGAGACTAGCAGCTGTTTAAAACAGCCTCTGAAGTACAGCTCTGCTTTCACCCAAACCAGGGACCACCTTCCCTTATGGGGAAGTAACGGTCTACAACTTCTCTTCATTTTCTCTTGCATTTGGTGTGAAGAGCATTCAAATGCAAGAGTACACAAGTCTCCTGCCTGTCCGTGGGCAGAGAGATCAACAGTGCACAAACTATTAACTGAATCAAGATTAATTTTCCATTTCTAACCATTTGGGTTGATGCAAAGTAAAATAGTTCAGTACCTTCTCCTCTACCGCACAGGAGAAACTCTCCTTCCACCATGCTAGAGACAAACAGAAAACTCAGCTGGGTTATGCTTACACTTATATTAAGCCTCAGCAAGGATAAATGGGAAACTATGTATTGACTGAGACCCATCCAAAGGTCAGCAGCAGCTCTGCCTCCCCCATCCCTCTTCAAACGCCAACCTCCACATCGGTGTCTGGCCTCTTGTGAAGGGCAATGCATCTGCTGAATTTGACTGGGAGGGAGGCGCATGGCCCCTGCCCCAGGGCTGCTGTGCTCCTCATCACCTGGCCAGGCAGCAGCAAAACTTGTGACTTGCTCCAGCTGCACCTGAGCACGGGGGACACACGGTCCTGAGGGGAGCAGCGTGTGAGTCCTCCAGCGCCAGCAGCTTCGGTAGCACATCTTCCAGTTCAGGCCATGACCAATACTTCAACTACCTTTGAATTCAAACAAATTTAGAAGGATTTCATTGTTCATCTAGTGCTCGGTGTTATTTACAGAGCTGCATCAGCTTTCCACGCCATTTCTGGAGTTTTCTGCAAACACCAACGCTTCCCACTTTAATTCAGGGCACCTGTCAGCAGGGGAGAGACGCCCTCCTGGGCAAGGGAAATGTTTCACTTTCATCCAGCCTGCAGCTTTCATGAAGGCTGAAAGTTGAACAGTGCACACGGGTGCTTCCTGCATTTCTTCTCGGTGTGCAGAAGACAAATTCACTTTGCCCTCCTCTGGGAAAGAACCGGTGTACCTCAACCTGTGGAGATCCAGGGTGCCATGGCTTGCACTGTGGGGATTCCTAGAAGGGCACAAAAACAGAGGCAGCAGCAATCACACAAACACTTGAATTGGCTAAACATGCTTGATAAGATTTCTTCACCATGTAATCTGTATCTGGCTTTGTCAAGAGTGAGATATCAAACGTATTCTCCAAACAAAGGTGATCTCCAAGACATCTTACTGCAGAGCGTTCCCTGGACTCCTTCCCCATGCACTGCTGCACAGCCCACCTCCTCAGCTGCTCCTCACTGCAGATCATCCAGAAATTGCTTGCCCAGGGTAAGAGCAGCAAGACATTACATGGATTTGGGCATCTTCTGATGCAATTTAATTGCTGAAAACAAAGCAGAAGATTGTTTTCCCTATAAGCTCGTGGAGTTTCTAGGGATCATGTACATTTTAGAACTCCCTCACTTTGTAAGCACTGAATGAAACATTGCAAGTATTGGAAAGAGACAGAGAGAGAGAGAGAAAGACAGTGCCAGAGATAACGAGATAAGAAAAGCAAGGTGTGATCATGTGCCTGATCCTGCAATCATTATCTCAGATGGCAATTCCCATCGCTTTCATCAGGGTCTCAGGCAAGAGCAGGAATGCTGGATCTGGCCCAGCATGTGTGATGATATCAGTGGTTCATTGTCACAGAGCTGGGAATTACTGCCAGCATGTTAACATCCCCTGCCACCCACGCTTTTATTCTGTATCATCACATGCTCTAGAGAGTCGCTCGCTGCCGCTATGCTCTGCTCAAAACACCATGGATGTAAAGCTTTGGTAAAGAGTCCCCAGCTTTGGGTTTCCTCCTGCCATTCAAGCCACTTGAAACCGCTACCAAACCAAGCTATAGGGCTCATCCATACCAACAGCCCACGGCAGGGCTCAGCAACCAGAGGCGTGTGGAGGAGAGATTAGTCAGCAGGCAGAACGGCTCGGCTCCCCAGCCTGTCGATCTGTTTGTCTCATTTGAAGCATGATGCAATCTGACAATGGTGTGAGGGTGCAGGGGTTTCATTATACACCCACTCACGTCTACATTTTCTGCCCCTGATCTGCTGGGGAGCAGCATACTTGCAGCACCAACAAACATCGGCAGGTTTGGGAGCATTTGACACTCACAGCTGTATCTCTTGGTGCTATGCAGATCTATGTAGTCATAAAGTCAGACTGCATTTTAGAAGAAAATGTTATATAAGAAACAGGAAAGAGCTTGCATCTTCTATCACCACTCATACGTGGGCTTTACATCTCTCAAGGCAGAGGAGATTTGGTTCTTGCTCTCCTTTGCACCCAGAGTTGCAGCGCTTGCTCCTGAGATTTCACTCCTGTTTCCAGCGAGAAGAGATGTTGTAACATTGCTGGTGCAGACACAGCGTTCCTGGTGAGCACTGCAAACGTGGGAGGGAGCTGTGCACACTGCTCCCTCCCCAGCCTTCAGCAATGCTCCCAGCGACTCTGCAGTGAGCAAACAGCTCGCAGCATTTGCCCCTCAACATCAAAGTGAGGAGGAAAGGACACGGCCTGATTGAATTTGCTCATGGTCAACAGCAAACTTTACATCTCCCTACCACTCTTTGTACTCTATTTTACTGTTCATTTTCTCCTGGACTCTCCCACAGGTGGACTGCCTCCCAGTTCTGATAAGAGCATCATGCTCATTAGGGTAATTAATTAGCTGGAGAAATATGGCACTGAAGAACCCAAAACCAAACAAGCTTCACATTCCCTTTCAGTAACTCCTGTATCAGGATTTGCTGAGATTTGTGTTTTTCCATTGCATGTGTGACTCTCCACTGCCGGTTCTCTCCCCTGCCCACTGATCCTCCATGGATGTGCCTAGAAACAAGGATGAGAACTGACACTGCCCTAGGTCAGTTCATCTGTGAGGACTTTCTGAGTCCTCTTCCAGTCAAGCCCCTGTGAAACCTCATGTGGACTTCACTGGCTGTACAATGTGAGAAGATATTCCTTATACACTGGGGCCTTAGATGACACAGAGTCCTGGTGTCTGGTGTTATGTATCTACCACAGGACCCGCTGTTCTGCTGGCCAGTGACCAGTCTGCCCAAAGGTGTTTGATATCAAGAGAAATGTCTTGCAAAGGTTGCCCTTCCCTAACTCATCAAGACCGTATTGCCACCTGACCAGCACCCAGGCACTGCGAAGTTTAATGCATGTCTGATATCTCTTTGACACCTCAGGACCTTCCCTGATCCAGAAGAGCTCTCCCTGTTTTTTTGCCCCTTCTTAGTAAAGCACAGTGGAAAGAGTAGAGTAACACACCATAAAAGCCAGGTCCCTCCAAGGAGCTCTCCTTCTCAAAGCTGCGTGCAGAAACGGGATATTTGGGGCCCCTTTGGATTGCGCCAAGAGCTCTCCAGGGCAGCACTTGGACCAGTGAGGGCAGCCTGCCCACCTCCTGGGTGGCCCAGCCTTCTGCATGTCCTGATTTCATACAGAATGAAACCAGGGGAGCGAAACCACTGATGAGTCAACACTTACTAGCCAAATAGGACCCAGGGGAGGTGAACTGGGAACTTGACCCTGAAAGCAGACATGACTGGGCAAACGAGTGGCTGCAGAGGAAAGGCTGCCTCAGCAGTGCAAGGGGCAGCATGGCAGGGGGCAAGTCTGTCACCTGGAGACTGGCAGATCAAGATGAAAAAAACCACAGGCTCTTGGAGCTGGAAGAATGCGGTAGGTCAACAGAGGCTGGAAATAAGTACAAAGCCGTAGGTTGCCTTTCAAACTTGGCATTAAAAATGAACAACAAAGCAAAGTCAACAAGCTCCTGGGGGTACCAGGTTTCCAGGCAGTTGGGTCTACAAACTCATAACACACTGAGGCACTCCAGGAGAGCTTAACGTTAATTTAGGTCAGCACCAAGCAAACACTGCAGGGTTTGGGTAGCGAAAGGTTCCAGAAATGGAACCCCACCATTTGCTTTGCTTTGCTGCAGCTCTCAGTCTGCCAAGTTCAGGGCTGGGAAGGGCACCCAATGCTGCACCCTCCATGCACCCATGATGCCAGGGTGCCTGGGCAGGGTGGATGTAGGACATGGAGTGGTGGTTCTCTGCCAAACCCTAGCCCAGCATCTGAAGATATTCTGCTTTCCACACAGCTCCAACTCCGAGAGCCATGTTACGGTTGCACATCCAGCCGTGCAGCACGTGGCTGCCCAGCTCCCTCCTCACCCTCAGCAGGAGCAGAGCCAGCAACACACTGTGCAATAACCCAGAGCAGGATTACAACCACTTCACAGGTTTCCCCTGGAGACTCGCAGGAGATTGAATTTGTTATATGTTTCTTGTTTGGCAAGTCCTCAGTGCTCTTTCATACTGAGGGGTTACGGCCACCCTCTCATGACAGAGCTCCTGGCAGCCCAAAACCCAAACACAAGTTGATCTCATTTATGCCCAAACCACCCCAAGGGTCCCACTCTTTGGGGTGCTGACTGAGGGAGCACGTGCGGGTAGACAGACGCAGACAGGGCATCGCAAGGGTACACGGTCTGTTGTGTCCTGCTGGCCAGCTGATGTCCCACTTCCTATTTTAAAGCTGTTTTAATACCCCTGAAGCAAACGGATCTAAAAAGTGGGATGATGTTTTAGCCCAAATCTGTGCGTGCATGGGAAGCGCTAATTCATGCCAGTGCTGAGCTGAATGATGCCCAGTCCTTCCTCCGCATCCCAATTGCTTCACAGCCACAGATGGCCTTCGGCAGCTTCTTGCAGCAGGGGCTTCACCACTTTGTGTGCTCCCACGTTAGCTCCATGCACAGCTCCAAAGGTGGGCAGAGAGGTCAGTGAGCTGTAAACACTCACCCCAGGCCTCCGCGCTGCCCCGTGGCTCTAATTGGCAACAGATGAAGCCAGACTATTTCCTGAGAGACAAGAGTTTTAACAATCCCTAAAGCCTCTTAGGCAGCAGCAATATCCTAAATGGAAGCTTTATTCTCCGCACCACTCAACAGAGCCTGTATTCAGATGTGAAATGCTAGAATACTCACTGAGGAGCCATGCTTGGGACTGGAAACCTTCCCTGCAGGCTTGAGGTGTCCTGGATCAACCCTGGAGAACTGCAGAAAACACTCTCAGACCCCAAACCAGGGGTGGATTCAGAGGTCCCCCTTGAGCCCTGGACTCCCAAAACCCACTGAGTCTCCCTGTTCATGGGGGCAGCTTTTGTGTCCTGATCTGTCTCCTGCGTGGGAGAGCAGTGGCACATGGACATTTTTCCAGCACTGGTGGTGAAATCCAAGAGTGTGACCCTTGGTGCATGAGGACGTTTTGCTGTCTAGGAAGCCAGAAGCTTCCCTACACTTGTCAGCCAGGAAGATGGAGAGCAAAGCACTCCACTTGTCCCCTGTCCCACACCAGGGGTGGTGGGTGTATTACCAATGAGGGCAGCAGGAACAAATCTGAGTTCACTGCAGCCACCTTCCCCCTGGTTTCGTGCATCCCAAATCCCTGTCCCCCAGCCAGGGCTGCACAGCCCCTGCAGCCAAAGGGCAAGGGAGCAGCTGCCAAGGGCTCACGTGAGCTCGCAGCATTCCTGCAGAAGCTCCTCTAATCCCAGTGACCTCGGCAGGCGGATGGCAGCCAGTTGCCATCACTGCATCCTAAGCTGACCTGGCTGCAAAGCTACGGCAGCGTTAGCACTGTGGGGGTTAAAAGGGGAAAGGAAAAAAAAGAAAAAGAAAAAAAGGTTGCTTGGCCAGTCTAACTGCATTTGGTTGATCTGATCTCAGGCGGCTGCTAAGACACAGCATGCCTATTTTTCACAATCAGCTTACTGCACAAGGACAGCGTTAACTAGGCTTTACTGGATTAAAACCTGCCAACTAATTCATAGAACCTACCCAACCAGTACAAGTGGTCTGAGCCTCTGTGCTTTGTTTGAAACATTTTAGCTGGTATTAAATAAAGGGGAGAACCTGAGGAAGGTGGAAGGGTACAAAGGCTCTATTGACCTGTCACCATTAGGAGTAATCCCACAGTGAAAGGTTGAGGTAAATAAAGAGGCTCACAGTCTAGGTGCGACAGGTTAACACAGAGCAGAGACATAAAAGCACTGAGCACAAAGACTATATCTTGACAGGTCCCCTCTCAAACTGCTCAAGGCTCTTTCTGAAATCATTGGCAATATGGTGTAATGTCAGCTGCAAAATTGAAACTAAACTGGAATTTGCTGATAAAAGTTGTTTTTAACTCAGCCTGGAGGTGCTAATATAGGTGGATATGTTGAGGGGCTGAGCGATAATGCAATATTTATTTTAAAAGTTCCAAAGCGCAAACGTCAATGGCAGTAGAGCCACATTAGATAACACTGGTATGAGCAAAAATGGAATTTCACCAAAGCTGCAAAAGGAAATGTAAAAAAAGTTATGTTTACCGAAAAAACCCCATGAGAGAGATCCCCACAGTGGGGTACAGTTGGAAACCCTCAGCATCCGTGACAACACAACAGGGCAAACCCAAGTTCCTCTCCATCCGAGCTGTGGGTCATCACACATGCTATAACCTCTCATCTAAGATTCTGTCTGGAGTCCCTGTAAAGCACAAGACATCTGATTTAAATATTTAAGGTGCTCCCCGTGAAGATGAGTGCTCTACAAAGAATTGCTCCACATTCCAGTAAAGTTCTGCTGGTCATTTATCAAAGGGGTCCTCAGATCATTTAAGATAAGCTTCTGAACAGGAGAGCCATTCCTAAGTGCTAGAAATCTTTGCTTAGGGAAAAAAAACAACAACAACAAAAAAAACCAAAACAAAACAAATAAACAAAAAAAACCCCAACACATCCAAATCCAGATGCCTACTAAGCCCCCCTGCCCAGCCCTCTCATCATCACATCTCCACTTGGGCACAGTGCTTTAGCCCCAGTCCTCTTATTTGATGCTATGGGGTTTGGGGACCCTGATTTAACCACAAAATCCCAGTGACCCAGCCAGGAGGGCCTAACCCAAAGTTTCTGATTAGCTTGTGAGGTGGTCTCCAAGCCCCGCTCCTGTTGTCCTACAGATTACCCCAAGGCAGCTGCTTTGGTTAAAGACAAAGGCAAACCATGTAACCTGAAGGCTTTGATGGAAGAAGGAAACAAGAACCTAAATGTATTCTCTTTGCATGGAAATCCTGCAGTGAGGGAAACAGGGATGTGTGTTGACTCAGGATTTGTGCATGTTTGAGGTCAGCAGAGCTGATATTTGTGCATTGACACATTAGATAATTAAACACCAGCAGAGTCAGGTGTTGGCTGTAAGCTTCTCCTTCCTCCATTCAAGTCTCCACCTCCTAAAATAGGGGATGACCTTTGAATTCTCAGTGATACCCACATCCTCATATAAAGATAGGAGCTGCTCCTCACCAGGGTGGACAGAAGCTACTGCAGCTGCACTGGTTTGGCCACAGCTCCTACCTACATTCTGTAACACAATGTCTGGTGACTTCCCATAATGGGCCCTGTTCCCTGAACTACAGAAGTCCCCAGGGCCTGAAAGAGGGAAGTGGATGTAGATGAACTAGAGCAAAATAGGAAAAGAAAAAAAAAAAAAGCCCAGGAATGTATTAATCCACTCTAAGGACCTGCAAGATGACCAAAGGATTCATGAATCAACATCCCTCTTTAGCCAGCTAAGTCCTTACAGTGGTCAGTGCTGCTTGTCTTGGTCCAGACACACCCCAGAAGGAGGTGTAGGAAATAGTAAATGGGAGGACCATACCCAGGCATTAAGGCTGATATTACACTGACTCCACAAACCCAAACTGGCAAGTTGCACATTCCAGGCTAAGTCCCTTGGCAGGAGTTGCCAGACGGCCGGTTCGAGCACCAAGTATTTATCACCCAGCTCCCATCCGGCTCCCACTCCGTTTGGTGGGACTCTGTCCAGGAGATAGATCACATTTGCTGCCGCCTCCCTGTTTATGCTGCTGCTAAATTTGCACATGAGCAATGTGTTGAGGTAAAGCCGCCAACTGCTCCCCCTTGGCAGCAGCCAAGCAGCCTTTCCTGTGGTTTGGAGGAGCGGTGGGAGGCAGCAGGGCTGGGCCAGAGCAGGAGCTGGAAGGCACCAACCCCAAATATTGTTTTGTCTCCCACCCACTCATGCTACTATTGGCACGTTTATTCCTGCAAGCACCAATCCCTTATGACTCAAGCAACACAAAACAGACCCAGCTCCTCTGCAACACCCACATCAAGGACTCCTTCCTACAAGAAAGTCACCCCATGTGTAAGGTCTTTCCAACAACAAGCCTCCTCCCTCATTCCTTGAGTCCTCAAATTCATCACTGACACCTCTGCTGCGAGCATTGCTCATGGGGTCTTATTAGCTGGGGCAATGCAGCTACAGGGGAGTCAATCCTGCAGCAGCAGCAAAGAATGGCATTACACCCAACTCAAGGCAGCAAGCAGAATTGTACCTGGGAGGCTTCCAGAGCTTAGGACACTGTGATGGGGAGCTGTGGGGCAGCCAGCGATATCTGAGTGGAGCATAAAGGTCCAAACAGTGAATATTTTTTGCTGGTTATAGTCTTCCCTGCAGCCTGCATCTCAGTTTCTGCACCCGTACAAAGGGGCTAATGATGCCCAGAGCACAAACCATTCTGCATTGGCAAAATGCTTCTTGTGGAAAGCTTGAGCACGGCACAGGTGCCAACTTTCTGTGTTTTAAAAGTGGCACATGATATCCGATGCTTAGTGTGCATGAAAAATGTCTGTGGACTTTTTGTACTGGAGCACTGTAAAATCACACCCTGCTGAGGGTTCTCCTATATGCACTGGTCCTACAGAGATGTGGGAAGGATTCATTACCGAGACATGCACATGGCTGAGGATTGTTGTAATTAATCCTTCTCTGTGATGTGGAGGTACTAAGGGACTCCAGCCTTTGGCCAGACTGGCAGGAAGCCAGATACTGGATTAACACAGACCCAAAAGACCATTTCTGTCTCAAGGCATTTATAACCTAAGATGCTTAACAGGAATCATGCAGCAGTGAAGAATCCAAAGGGAAGGTGCAGTAGTTACACATGAATGTGGAAAATATTCTGGGCTATTACAAAGTCAACTTTGCATACTACAGTGAAGAATTTGGAGGGAATAAAGCTAATGGTAATTTGTAACACCTATGTAGGACGGATCCAGCATCCTTCCCAAGCTGGGGCTATGCACTCTAGGATTCCTGGGGTATTCAGAATACAAAGCAGTAGATTTAACAGCTAGCTGTTTTCCCCCAGCCCCAGTTCAGTGAAACACAGAGCAGAGCGAATGCACATGCCAAAGCAGGTGGAGAAGGATGTGCCCTACATGCCCCTACCAGCTCTGGTTCACAACAGCAGCACTTGAGCCGCACTGGAAAACCAGACAGCTATCTACCAGAAATAAATATATACAGCAGTGAAACTGTACAGAAAAAAAGCTCCTATTTCATCTGAGACATCGTCTGGGGTTGTTCCAGCATTAGACACACCAGAGATCGGTTGTTCTTAGGTTCTTTTTGGTGTTCTCTCTTGAAAAAAAAAACCCTTAATTACATCCTAAATTAGATTATAGACAGGAAGGCTTCAAAATAGGAAAATCCAAACTACTTCTGCTTCTCAGTTGCAGAGGAACTCTTGAAAAATCTCTTAGACTCTAAAAAACCCCCAGAACCTTTCATGCTATCCGTTTCCTTGCAGGGCATTTCAGGTATTCAGGTATTGATTCCCTCTTGTCCTGTTGCGTAGGGCTTTCCCAGGATTGAACAGGAAAGCTCAAAACCCAGTCAATAACTCCATCACTGCTGTGAGCTTTCTGAAGTTTCGTACAAGACAATGATTCATGAGAATAATTTTGTTACCCGATGAATAGCATTTGCAGAGAGAACAGACTGGCTGTCAGGAAACCACTGCTTTGTTCCCGTATCTGATTGTGACTCGGTATAATTTTTATCTCCCTGTCAGCAAGTCACATTTTACCTCCCTGTTTCTGTCACTTTTCCCTAATTTTTCTTTTCAGATGGGCTAAATTGTCTAACGCTGTCTCCTCCATAATGGGGCTGGGCTGTGGCTCCTGAAAACTGCTCTGCTGCTTTCCCTTTCCAAATGAAAGGTGAACTGGGAGAACAATTTCACTTCCCTGCCTTTAACATGTCACAAAGCCTCTTAATTCTCCTCCTTTGAGAGCGGGGTGCTATTTTCATATAATAAAATAGGTACAATGGGAGGATAAGTCAGTAAAAGTTGTTACTAAAATCAGAGGGATGTGGTTTTGCAACAGCTCAGAAAGGCTGTGTAAAATCATGTGTCCCCAGAGCGAGGGACAGAACCTCTCTGGAGTGGAGATTTTAGCAGTGTTCCAAACATCCTCTGCTCAGAGGAAACCCCGTTCATTAGTATCTTATACAACATAAAAGCCTTCTGCTTTTCTTTTGGTGGGGTAGAGAACAAAAGTTATTCCAGTTTATATAAGCAGGATCTCAAGATAGCTATTTTTTTCCATAAGGAAATATGCAAGTTCAAGGCTTTTATTTTTAATACAGAAGGAGTCTCAAACTATCCAACCGAACACAACATGAAAACAGTCACCCTGGGAGAGACCAAAGATCCCTCTAACCCAGTGCCCTGTCTCCGAGTTGCCCACAGCAGATGCCTAAGGGAAAAGTGTGGGGTTGAACAGGCGGTGAAGCTTCCCCAGCTCTCCCTTCTGTGGCCAAAGGGTTTCCTGAGGCAGAGACATTGTGTTTATGTCTAACCATCCTTGACAGATTTTTTTTTTTAATTTTTAAACCCTGCATCTATACCGCACAGGCCCTGGGCTAGTGGGGTGTGGGATGCAGGGAGACAGGAGCCTGAGTGCTCCCACCTTTTGTGGGAGCACAGGACCACTCCTCCCATCCCTGAGACGCTGCTCAGCCTCTGCTGGGATAAATGCCCAGCTCACACCTGCCCCCCACCTTCTGACACAAACAAATGCCCAAGAACCATAAGTCATCTGAGATTTCCCTTCCTCAGGGCCTCCCTCTTCAGCTGCTGCTTGTGGTAGGAACAGAAATAGGTCAATACAAAGAAACTAATGAAAATCCCACCCTTCATTAACAGTTGCTTATGATATTGGCTCATCCTGAGTCATGATACAACTCTACCCGGTAACCCACATATAGTACACAGGATATGTTTGCACTGCAATCAAAGAAATAATTGTTGAGATGTTTACTGCAACCAGACATTATATAATAGTTGTGGCTAGTCTTACTGGCTACATTGGTCACATAATTTAATATTTCCATGCTGATAACATAAGAGTAACAGGAAACAAACAAGCAGAAAACCCACAGAAATCCAGTCAACAAAAACCCCTCCAAACAAATTTGCATTGATGTTGCTCTTCCGCCTCAAAACTTCCTCCCGTGTATCTCTCTAGAGAATCTGGAGCACTTGCTGGGACCATCTCTGGCCAGATTAAAAAACATTTAGGCATAGAGAGCCAGAGCAGGCTGTCTGGTCGCAGTTTCTAAAGCAGTTGACTTTTTAAGGTTAAGAAATCGATACAGGAATTTTAAGCTTGGGTTGAGTTCCCAGAGAAGCTACATCGTTAGGGTGGGATTCGTCTTCTGCCTGTGCCTGTTTGACATTTAGGAGTTTGGTCTTTCCCAGTTATCTAAGCCCCTAAGCAAAGATTCCTCCAGAGAATGACTTATCCCACATTAAGATGACAGCTAAGAAGGTAAGTAAAACTGACTTTCACAGGTGCTTCTTTTCTTTAACTACAGGAAGAATTATACAACTAGTTTATACTTCATGTTTTGGTGATTAATACCAGGTGAGAATTTCATTTCTAGATGCCCATATTTGTCTTTTATATGTGACTTAAGGATTGAGTATTTCAGATCTCCTTCCAGATAACAGGATTTTGGTTTTAAGATGCTTTTGGAAATAGTCCTCTAAATATATCTTAACTATGACTACAATGAGGGACAGGAAGCAGCAATGCAATGGTCCTTCTCCAGTTCTGCCCAGGAGCTCTTTGTGTGTTTTTTAGCAAACTGCATGAACACCCGATGTTCTAATGCAACACTGAGCTGTTTCTCTCCAGCTCAGTCACCGTCCGAGTGGCAGCTCCTTACCAGGAAAGGTTTCTGCAGGGAGTCCTGCTGCCACTGCTGGTGATGCTACAAGAGCTCTGGTAGGGCACACAGCATCTCAGAACACCTCAGGTGGTCTCTTGAGGTCTCAAGCCCCACTATAAATGGGCACAACTTTGCATTTTGAGGCCTTCTCCTGTTAAGTTTTGAGTATCCCTGATTATGGCAATTGCATAACCTCCTCAGGACCCTGTCCCAGTGTCTGGCCACGTTGCATATAATGCCTATATCCCTACATCTGCCTGAGAGGGCTGCCCTGACGTGCAGGGATCTGCCTTGGTTATTTTTAGCCACCGTGAGCTCACCGAATAAGAAAATTTCATATCCCTCTGTATAAAACCCTAATTATCTCAATGCCTAGACACATTATAATTCAAATTAAAAACTTCGTGTTCTATCCTTCACTCAAAGTATCCTGTGAAAACACTCTACCTGCTGATTATGGGTATGCACATGGGCCTGCTGGGTTTGTTTTTGCTGTTATTACAGTGTTGTACCTGGCAGGGCGAGCTGAGAGGTCAGGGCTGCAGATCAGTAAACAGGAACAAAACTGGGAAATCTTGAAGACAACTGTAAAGCAGAGTTTTTCCACTCAAAGTTTGATCTATTATTGTAATGAATGTTGCATCCTGCAACAGGAAGGTAGAAAAATAACAGGAAGGATTCCAAAGAGAAGAGGACAAACCTGCAGTCAGAGAGAGCTGGACAAAGAAAATCTTTGCAAGCTCATCAGCTTTGACTGAAAAATAGCTTTCAGCTCACCCTGCATAATGTGATTTACATGCTGTTCAGAGAAATCATTAGACGAGGTAGTTAACTGGCTCTGTTATGTATTATGCTACAGGTGCAAGGTCTGGAATCCCACATAATTGCTGTGTAGATCTAGATTTAGCTCATCATCATTTTTTACATTAGGTTTCAAAAGAACAGAAAGAGCTTTGGAGCTGCCCTATGCTGGGCTGTGAAGGCAGAGCCACTCTCTCAGCTTTAGCAGTGAAAGGGCTGTGGGCTGGCAAGTCCTGAGAAAGGGATGCACAGCTCACACGTGGGCAGTGCTGCATCTAGCTGCTACCACCAGGCAGCCATATCTAGTATTTAGAAGAAGAAAGTAAGCCAGGATAAGGACCACCTACTAGTTGCCCCTCTGAGTACATGAGGAACCTTCCCCTTGGGGAACCTCAGAGGCTCTCCAGCCTCCTAACCCTGTCATAACCAGACCCATGTGGAAACTGAAGCACGGAGAGGCTGAACGGTTTGCCTGAGGTTGCGTAGAAGGTGGCGGCACAGCTGGTACCACACCAACATTGCATGAACCCCTGTCCCGGGCTTTAGCCACAAAAACATCACCGTTACATAGTTAGATTGTCTTGGCAAGGGGAGATCAGTTCTCTTTGGAAGTTTCTAGGAAAGCCATGCCCTTGAGACTTTTTAGATAAGTAGAGTCCAGGGAGTTACAACAGCCTGTGCTGATACCATGCAAGGGGCACACATACCCAGTGCTCAGCCAGACTGTCCGTCCATGCCGCGGCTTTGCAAGTGCCTACAATCACACCGAGTCCCACCAGCCGCTGCTCGGGGCAGTGTGTCACCGCGTCCTACTAACCACGTCCTGCCCCAGCAGAGTGACCCACACTGGGCTGATCTGCAAGTCCTTCAGCCTAACGCAATCCCCACTGGGGCAGCCAGTAATTAATGCCATGCTAACCACTATCGGGGTGGGGTGCAGGGCGGAACCACTGGATGAACAAATAAAACCAGGACACTGAAACCCTTCTAGCAATGTCATCTCTACAGACAGCAGCCTGTTTTTCCCATCAGGGCCCACAGACACCCCAAGAGCAGAGTTGTGATGGGGGTGACTCACGTGAGCTGGACACACCAATGTCCCTGCACACAGGAGGGCTGACATGGTGTGACACCGAGCGCAGGTGAACCTCAGCTGTTGTGGTGCTGCAGCTTTGGTTGGGTGTTTGCTGTGCAGCAAATGAAAAGGGGGAGCAGAGAAGGGCAATGCTGTGGCCACTTGCTCTCACCTGGTGGGGGTGAAACATCCACTGCAGAGCCGAGCTTCATGCTCTGGGTTTTGGTGAGTCCCAGGTCCCCTGACACCGATGGTGTAGCACTGCTCCTCCCATGGTACTGCTGTCCTCGCTCTTCACCCAGGTCCTTTCAAAGGGATTCCCCTTCTTGCTCCATATATAGAGGAGGAATAAGGCACAAGATAATTTTTGTCACTGTTGTATTACCTATTCACCTTTAAGACAATATTTTTATCTCTTTTTCTTTTTTATGAAGGAGAGGTGAAAACCTCTGGCCATGGGAAACCAGGGCTAGCCTCCTTCAGAAAATCCTCTGATTAGAAGCCAAAATTTAAGATTTGTTTATTTTCTGATATTATTTTCTGTGAGGTAACAAGAACTTGGCCTTTACTGTAGGGAGGCAACTTCCCTAAGAAGCAAACTGAATCTGCCGTCATGAAATATAAACCACCTGTTATCAGATGTAAGGCCTGGATCCAGCTGGGGACCCTCTGTCCTCAGGGCTTTCCAGGTGCCAATGAAACAGAAAGCCCCTGTCTCAATAAGCTTACAATTTAGGACAGAAAGACAACAGGTGGATGCAAACAGATGCCCTAGGAAGCACCACGAGGCAAGAAGAATCACTAGACTTATTGCAGAGCGTTAGCAGCTCCTTGGGAGAGAGGTCACCTACTGCTAGTTTAAGGATTTAACAACTGAGTAATGGCATTGTCAGGCAAGGAAGGTAGGAACTGACATCTTGGGCAGGAGCAAGAGATGAGGTGCGTCTAACTGTCTCCTCTGAATCCAAAACGAGGATGGTGCAGGAGAGTTTAGGTTTATGCCATAGAGCACAATTTCCCAAGTGATTGAGTCTTTTGTGGTTGCAATTTGTTGTCTTATAAAACGAAAATTATTTCTAGATTACCTATGGAATTAGCCATTGTCCTGTTGCTGTTCAAAAAAATAATGGAGTAAAGCAACAGTCCTGAGCAGCAGCTTTGAGAGCCTGGAGGAGAAATCAAAATAGAATATAATCAAGAAGAGTTGTCAGTTCTTCAAAGCACTAATGTTGCTCCCGGGGGAAGAGTATTCCTCTGTAGTGAAAACCATATAGCTTACATTTCTACGGGTGCACAACTCAGATTCTGTGAGGTTGACTCACCTCTGATGCCTATATGATGGGAAATAGTAGAAATATTATTTTCTTCCCAGAATGAGAGTTGACTCCAGACATTCCCCAAACAGTTGGTTATCTTTTTTTGCTACAGGTCAGGATTTGCCTTTGACACCATGGCCACAGCAGAGAAATGAAGCCCTGAACAGGTAAGAGGGCTTCTCTGCAGCAGCTGTGCTCTATTATACCTCCTGCATCGAGACACCAAGGAGGCCACATGAGGACTTAATGGTCCTTAGCCCACAGGTACTACCACAGATTTTAAGAATCTTTCAAGGAGCAGAAGTCCCCATGGGAAATCCCCTCTAACTCTGTTGTGGCACTATCACAGCATCCTGTCCGTACAAATTCCTATTCCTATAATGAAAAAGGAAATATTTTCTTATTCAGCAAGAAAACCCTTTGGCTGCGGTCTCCAAAGAGCAGGCTCTGCAGGTTGGTGGTGAAAGGCTGGTGCTTGATCCAGCAACACTTCGAGAGAGCAAGACATGGACACCAGCAGCTGAGGAGCATCATGATATCTTGGGCACAAGTTTGATACACAGAAGGATCAAAACTTGGTCCATTGCTTTCTCTTACACTTCCTCCCCCTTTCTGTATGCAATTTTCCCTAATGTAAGCCTTGAAAAGTTGGAGCACAGCTAAAATGACCCTTCTGACATTCTCTGAAATCCTTCACCAGTCTCATTTTGTAAACCAACCTGTATTGCTAACATGTGGCACTGATGATGCAAGTGGCAAGTTGCCATTTTGAGCAACCTACACATTTTGCTAGAAAGCCTAGCGAAGTTCCAAACGCTGGCCTTCAGACAGCGCAGCCCTCAACAAAGCAGGCAGGGCCTTCTTCGGACTTTGTCTGAAGGCTCCAGGGCTATATGAACATGTGGAAAGCGACATGTTAATAAATCATTGGTCCATCCACACATTATGGGCCAGAGCAGGTTATTAGTACCTACTCAGGATTGGGTCATGCAGAAACAGTCTGCACTGTGGTCCAGCAAGATTTTCCCAAACCCCAACCATCCCACTCCAATGGCATGGAGATTTCACTGGGGGATGGGCTACCTCACCACTACTGAGCAAAATTCTGCAGTGAAAACTTCCACCCAAGCAGGGAATTCCAAATTAGCAATAGGAAGACGGTGACTTTTGAAGTGTGGTCTTGTACCTGTGTCAGGGACAGGCTGTTCCCAGGGCAGCCAAACTGTCTGGTTGTCACAGCCAGGCATCCTGTCTCTGACAGCAGCCTGTAACAGATGCCTGGGGAAGATATAAATGCCATGAAAGCCTTAGTGACACTTCCCCAGAAATACCAGAGACCAAAGATAATATCTCTGTATTTAATAGCTCTCAGTGGATTTTTCATTCACCACTGTGTGCAAGACAAATTGTGTGAAAAATCATCTTCTATTGTTCTAAAAACTGTTACTTGACATTGTCATCTGATTCTGCCTAGTGTAACGACTGCTCCCTCAGCACCATCTCTGTGCCATCCCAGATGTGACAGGTCCTGGAGCCCCATCCTAGCTGGTCAGACCTTGCCTACTTAGCCCTTTGTACAGAAGCTTCTTCAAGCACTCTCCTTACTTCTGCCAACAAGTGACACCAAAACCTTCATACAGCCAAGAGCCTTGTGGCGTATTTCGGCAGCAAGGTGAGACACAGCTCCAGGAGTGACTTGGGTCCAAGATGGCAGAGGCTCCTTTGGTTGTACTATGAGCCAGGGTGGCCCTGACAAGTCCCTTACAAGAGAATTGGACTTAAATATAGAAGAAAACGAGCAGATGGACCAGGAGAAACGGTTTGTTGTCCTTTTGTGTTCTCAAATCTGTTAAACTGTGGCAGATACCCCCAAGGAAGTCAAGGGAGAACCATGGCTGGTAATGTCTTGTACCAGCTACCCAAACCAGGAGGAAATAACTGTCGATCAGTGCTTCTCAAACCAGATTTTGTTAAGGCTGTGCACAGCAAATTCTGTTACCACATATACCACTGAATACCGAGAATGTTTGTCTATGGTGACTGCAAATGAAGTCTCTGATAGTGATGCTCATGAAGGTCATGCTTTAAAAAGACCTACCAATTTTCTACCATTATGATTGAAAGAGTCACAACAAGTCACCAACGTCTGAAATTATAGATGGCCCCAAGCATCCCCCACAAGAGAAGAGCTCTGCCTGTTGTAATCACAGTAATACATGATTCAGATGCAGGTAACCACCTTTTGTTTCTTCTGACTTTGGTCAGGCTTTAAAAACATTGAGTCAGGTTTCAAATCATGTAACCTCTTGCTATCTTTTTTTTAGTGAATGGAGGTACAATCACTCAGCATCAGAATGATGACACACAGATCTGCAGCAGACAATAAAATGTGCAATAATAAATTGATACTAGAGCCAACTCCTGCAATCAATAGCTGCTCAGTCATTTCTCCCTCCATCTCCTGTGATCAGCCTCACCTCTGCTACCCCTCCACAGCTCCTTTCCCTGGGACATCCCCAACATGGGCTAAAAACGTCTGGCTGTGCTCTCAGGAAACTGCAGGAACAGGGGAAAGCACATCTTGTTCCCGAGCCAGCCCTATGTGTGCAAGTGTTATTTTTAAACCATGGTGCAAAAGGATGCAGCTCCCATCATCCAGGGCATGTCTGATCTTCTGGGAGACAAGGCTTTGCATTTCAGAAAGCTGAAAATGTGGCATCTGCTCTTGCTGTGGCAATACCTATGTGTGGTGAATGCTCTAGATTAAGTCAGATGTTAAGTAAACACACAGCTACAACACAAACTGCCCCAGAGCAGCTGTTATTTAGATGGTGGACATTTTCTAAAATTAAATGTGTTCTTTCCAATGTTGTTACAAGGAGGCAGAGTATGCTAAATCAATCTCAGCTCACCAGAAACTGATTTAGGGGCTCTCCCTCCTGCTTTGCATCGCTGGGGGACACATCACCAGCTGAATCATCTAGACCCAGAAGAACTGTGCTTTTGCTTGTACTAGCACAAAGGATCTGACTTGCAAAGTTGAGGCACCTACATGTGAAGTGTTGAACTTTATGGATGAAGAGGAAAAGGATGAGAGAAGTGAAGATGCAGCAGGCAACAGGCACAGAAGATATAAAAAAGGAGTCATGGATTGTGAAATCTCAAAAGCATCCCTGGATGTCTCAGCTACGCAATTAGGTGCCCGCAATGATGCACCAAGAGCCAAACAAGTCAACCACCCACATGTGTGTGTGTGTGTTGGTTTATATCTTTGCTTCGTATTTTACAGGGAAAAGGGCAAACAGGCTCCACCTTGCTAATAGTTGCTAGAAAGATGCTTAAATCACAACCTCAGCTGGTCTCCTTCATGCTAACACAGGCATTGGGTCATCAGTCTTGCTCTGCCAATAATTGTTAACTGCCCTCAAACCCCTGCTGAAATGGGCTGGAGAGCTCGAGGAGCTAAATCCTCCTCCACGGTTTTGAACGAATTTCACAAGATGGTTCAAAGCCCCAGCAGCTGGAGCAGTGATACGATGTCATGTGCTGCAGATGAAGTGCTAATACTTGTCCATAATGGATTTGCTGGGATGTGTTTCATGTTTCCTCCACCTGTTGCCCCTTTCTCGTGGAATCCTCCCTTTCCTGGGGTTTTGTCTTCGTAACTGAAGATGTCTGTTTGTGGGGAAGCAGAGTTTAGTTGACCTCACTCTTTTTCACCTTCTTGTCTTGTCCTGACACAAGAGCTCAGCAGTTCCCAGGAGTGGTATGAATGGTCTGGGGAGAAAGACAACAGGCAGAGCCTCCTCTAAGGCTGTTACGCTAACCAGCTAATTCATAACATGCTGATTGCACTCTTCAAAGAAGTACAGTTAAAGGAGGACACACAGAGAATATCTTCTTTGCCTTAAGAAATGGTTGTAAATGAATTTACATATTACACAAAGCAGGACTACTTTGCTTAATATGTCCTGTAATTACTTGGACCAGCTGGTGGGGAGAAATCATAATGAAAATTGAGTTCCAGTTCCACTGCACAGATGGGATTTCTCCTCCCGGAGCTACACATTCAGTCCTGGTCCTGACGTTTTGTCTGCGTACACGAAGTGGGTATATTAAATTACATGACTTCCCAGACAAACATGTATGGACCTCCCAGAAGTTTACACTTTTGAGAAGAATAAAGGTCTGCACTGTATCTAAACAGGCATCCTTCCAAGCAGGTGCGCTCAGACTGGGTTGAGGGTAGGGGAAAAAAGGTTAAATGGTTAGAGGTTCTGCAGCCTGGGCCCTCTCTCCTGCTTGGACCACAAATTTCCTGATAAAGTTTGGTTTCTGACCTAATTTTTTTCCCCTAGGAACATAAAAAAAGTGTCTGATGCTTTGTCCAAAGTACCCATATAACAGTAAAAATTGTGTCCTTAGATTAACTAGGTCCTTAGATTAACTCAGTGAGAGTCTGGTACCTTGAACTCTGTGTAGGCACTTATGACCAAATTAAAAATCAAACACACAGATGTAAGTGAAGTGATGCAACATGTCCGTGGTCAAGCAGGGATCGAAACCCACAGCTCTAGTTAACGCCCAGCTTATTTCTAAAACAATCTGTCTGTGCCTTCAGTTTCCAAGCTACCCAATGGGGTGAAAGGGACTCAAATATCTCTCAGGCATGAGGCAAAGCTAAAGATGTTCAGATTAGCCACTGTTCAGGTAATGCAGTGACGTATAGAAGACCAGAGACTGACAGCAGTAAAAAGAATCACAAATTAGAGATTAAAATTACTTTTAATAGCAAAATAAGCCATGGTACAAGAAGGGCCAAATCTCTTCAAAGTTCAGTTGAATCAAGACCTGGACTGCAGGACAAAGTTAATGACCAACAGTTAAACGACTGATCAGGCCCGGTGCTTTTCACAGCTTGCTCCAGCAGCCAAAGGAGTGCTGCACACATGGGTGGGATCTGTGTTGCGGCGTTGGCAGAGGGGAAGCACCAATTGTGGGGGTAATTTCTGAATAGGAGAGCTAAACATCTGCAGCCACTGCAACATGTTCACATGGTTGTCACCTCTCTGCTGGCCCTGGCAGAGCACAGCGCATGTACCTGCACTGAAGCATCAGTGGTGCAGCCTGGGCGTGTGACCACCCCATGGGTACCACGCTGGGACACCCCCCAGTCTACACTGCAACTGCTGTAGGTGCCTCCAGGCATTTGGGTTCTGAAAAAAAAAGCTAAAATTGGCTGTCCAGGCAAAATCTCTTCCCACAGCATTTTAGTACTTGATTCTTATGTTGGCTTCCCTTGTATTGCAGGATTTGTATTGGTGCTCCTCCCCCAAACACCACAAATGCCTTCTCCATTATAAAGTTGAAACCTCTCTGCAAAACCCTAGTCTTAGTTTGCTTTAGTCTCATCAATAATTGTTGAATAATTAAAAAATAAATCTGAAGAATGTAGATTTCTTCTTTCTCCCTCCTCTTCCTCCCAATTACACAACACATTGATAAGATCATTAGCAATCATTTAACATCTGCTTTTCATGTTTGTTGTTGCTATTGCTGTAATATTTTTGCCTTTTAAAATTCCAGAATTTGGCTTTTCAAGAGTGACTGAGGTTGTGTGGGAGAGAAGTTTGCATCCTTGCCAAGGACCCAAGGATACGCTTTATATTTGGACTGCTTAAAATCTCGCTCACCATCAAGGCTCCTCTTGCAGGTATCATAATTTCTATTTTTTTGTTGTGTAGGACCATACATTTTTGTCATTGCATATGACCTTCTTAATCTAGAAATGTCACTTTAAGACTGCTTGATACTGCTTGCTTTCCCGTTGAATGAAGTTAACTAAACAAAGTATTCCAAAGGCAACTCCTGCACTTGAGAAGTGTGAACTGGGACCATATTTCCTACATAGCCCAGACCAGAAAATTTCACCAAGTGGCTAATAACAAAATGAGAAGAGAGGATATCCCTTCCAACCCAAACTATTCCATGATTCTGTGATATAAGATGTAAATTGCTGTGACTTTGAAGAGCTTCTGTTTGCTCTTTATTTTGAACGTCAGGAAGGAGATTTCCAAGTGCCTGGACAGTGCAATGGTGGCACTTACTCCTGGAGCAGTGCTGAACAGGATTTGCTATTCTGAAGCTACCTTCATGTAAAACAAGAGTATGCTGAGGATCAACATCTGTTTGTGCCAGACATGAACAGCAAACACAATTGTCCAGGCAGGACCCTGCTTGAAGCCTGATTGGGGTGCCTACTTGTCAGTCTTACTTTGATCATCTGATGACTCAGTAGCATCTTCGTACAGCAATACCAATTGTCTCTAAGCTCTGTGATCATCCTTGCTGACCCAACCACTGCCCAGACAACTTGCAGAAAGACTGCATCAGGGAAAAGCAGCACAAACTGCAAAAAGCCCTCCAAAAACCAGTCTTCTAAAAGCCTGGTACAGGCAAAGAACCTTCCCAGGAATTCCTTCAGGACAGCAATCCTTCTCAGGAGGATTACACTAAACCACTTACTCTGCTATACCAGACTTTGTGGTACAGCGCTGTGCTAATCCTCAGGCAGGAGATAAACACCTCATTCAATGGGAAGCTGTGATGTGAGTACTCCCTGCCTAATCAAACCTGCAGTAAAACAACTCTGCCAATGCATTACAAAGTCTCATTATAGATCAGTCCTACAGCTGCCTCTTGGGCAGAGCTGTTAACTAAAGTGAATGACTTCATTTGAACAAGCTGCAGTCAGATACGCACAGAAGACCTGCTCATGAGCTCTTTGTTTTTGAAGGAGATCCTTCTCTGTCTGTGCATGGCCAGCATTCACAGCAGAGGTCCTCTGCTACGATGTTCCAAGTAGGGCTGCACAAGTGATATAAAGATCCAGTACCTTTTCATCGTAGTGGGGAAGAGTTGTTTTGCTCCCCCAGCCAAGCTTGAAAACTCTCACCCTTCAATTTATTATTCAAAACATTTTCAGTTTTGCGGAGGAGGGTTTGCTGATATTTCAGAAATGAGAAGACAACTGCTTCGTGATCTTGTAACTAGGGAGAAAATGAGAGCTTGCTAGAAAATGGGAAAGGATTGCAGGAGAGTTGCAC
Organism: Patagioenas fasciata; assembly: GCF_037038585.1. Taxonomy (NCBI): domain Eukaryota; kingdom Metazoa; phylum Chordata; class Aves; order Columbiformes; family Columbidae; genus Patagioenas; species Patagioenas fasciata. The sequence goes on along the minus strand of NC_092527.1, from coordinate 32,295,460 downwards.
ATTTCCCACCTTACTCCTGTGGGGTTTTTTGCATTACAATTCAGTAGTTTAAAAAGTCTTCTGCCACAGATCTTGTGATATAAGGTGTTTTCTAGGGAGCCCGTCTTCTTGGGAGTCAGAGCAATACCTAAGACCTTCAAGAGTAAAAGCAGAGGTTTCTAGTTCACAGGACTGAAAAATGTGGGCAGCAGGAAGCCTCAAAATTCAGAAACAGGCCACCCATCAAAACCAGCTCACCTGAAGACCTTGGCTTTTTGTTGATTTTGGAGGGTGTACCTAAGGGCTTTTTATTGCTTGTGCTTTAACTGCCAAGCACAGTGAGTGGTGTTACAGTCAGTACTAATCAACTTCCCCGCATGCTGCCTTGGGAAAGAAAACCAGAAGTTATTGTCTCACGTGGTATAAATTAGCACGCACCTCTAAAGATAATGCTTCCTAGTCCAGGCACAACCATGAAATTCATGTAGCTGTTCTGGTCAAGCTGTGGTTGAGATATACAGGTGATAGCAGACCAGAGAGCCTGTCCACTTCTTCTTGTACCAAGATCAGCACTTTGCCCGAGCAGGATTCACGGGGCTCTTTCTCAGGCAGCGGCATCTCCTCCAGGGAAATCCCACCCAGCTCTGCCTGCATGCTGTGCCTTGCAGCACACTGGGGTTTGCTTTGCAGTCCCTCCATCAGTTTTGGGGCCAGCATTTTTGTCGGAGTCAGTTGTCTCTTTCATCTGTGTATAAGGCAGAGGAACAAATGAATAAATACACAGCTGAGGTTTTGTGGTAGAATTTAAAGTCTCCTTTCTTTCTCCTTGTCTCAGCATTTTGTACGTAAAAAAGCTGTCAGATAGGTACTGGAATGTGGAATCACTGCATCCAGCATGTACAGCTCTTTTTTGTTGTGATATTGCTACATTTCATCTACTCAGGGTCTTTGGAAGAACAGGGTGCCTAAAATATTTATACTTGGAGCAACAAATATAAATAACCCTAGCTCTAGACAGTTCTCTATCAAGTTCACAATCAGTGTTGGATGTGCTCTTTGCTAGGGAGTTACTTTTCTCTTAAGGGAAATTTGAAAGAAGAAGCACAAGGTCTGTTAAATAAACCTTTTCTAACCAATTGTTAAATTGCCTGTGATTCCTCTTAGTGACAAAGCCAACAAAGCCCCACTGGATTGGTTACAAACTCCATTACAAGGAGACAATTGTAAAGAGTTACCTTGAAAGTAATTAATCTTATCTAAGTCTTTAATTGCAAATGCATGAAATTATAATATGCTAAGCTTAAGGGTGCTTCATTTGCTGCTGAATGCTGGTAATAAGATAAGATTTGTGTCACCTTATTGATCTGTGTTTACACACCACCACTGAGCAGACAAGCTTAAGGAAAGGGCCACATTTCCTCTGCTAAGTGCTATACCAACTACTTCCCAACAGCCTGACAACAGGGAGGAAGGGAACCAACTTGCTCCCTTTGATTCAGAGGTGTAGGCTGTGCAAAGGTCTCCCTTTCATTTAAGATAGAAGATTTGCAGGCATTATCCTTCCTTTTGAGATTCTCCCTCGAGAATACCTGTAGGGAGAGAGCCCATCTGAGCAGAGGAGACTAGGGTGCCATCTTCTCCTTAGCCCTGGCCACTCCTAGCCTTGTTCTTCCAGAAGACAAGTGTATAGGGAATTAATTACTTTTTTCCTCATTAATGAATTAATTTTTTCCTCATAGCATCACTTCTATCCCAGTCCAGTTGTCTGAAGTGATTCACTTTCCAGCCACACCAGTGCAAGTACTGTCTCGAAGGAAGGAAAAGGACCACAGCAGCCCTGACTTATGTCTGCATGAAGATGCTGTGATGTTGCATGTCCCATTGCTGTATCTGTAAAGGCCATGCCCACTTCAGGTACCTAGGGTGAGGATGGGGATCTCCTCAGGAGGAAGGGTTGCATTGCCTTGCCTGCATGGCTCAGCAAAGCACACTGTGGGCAGCCTGGAAATATAAATCAGAAGCCATCATTGCCCTGGTGAGCAAACAATGAGGAATGAGCCAGTCAGTTACTTCTAACTGAACAGCAGGGGGAACGTAACAAAAACCTGCAGGTTAAGTCCATTCGACCACACACATTCTCTCGCTTCCCTCCCTCTCCCAGGAAAGTAAATGCCACATGTTTTGTATTTCTTAAAATATCCCTCGTTAACATAATGAGACCATTGACAGTAACCTCAAGTCAGCATCCTACAGTGATTCCGGCAATTCAGCAGCATCCTCACAACTCCAAGGAATTGGAAAATACAAGCAATGCAGAAAACAAACATCAATGTGCAAAACAAACACATCTGATGTATCAGAGCAGCAACAAAGAGCCTCCAGAGACTGCAGGGAAAGCACCTATTTGTTGAGAAGAACAAACTCGGGAGACATAATGAGCTGGTGAGGCACGGTTCAGCTTCTGGGGATTCAGAAGGCAATTAAAGAAGACAGAAGTCAGCAGAACAGCATATTACACTGTGACTTTGTTAAAGTCATCAGCACTCACCCCCTACTGAGAAGTCTTCTCTTTTCCCCTCCTCCTGCCCCAGGCACATTTTATTACCAAAACCCAGGGTCAGCTCACGTAAATGCAGAAGTTAATTTTAAGACTTTCTCAAAACGCAACTTGGAATCTTAGACTTTCTGTGCGGGAAACTTATAGAGGAAATCAAATCAAGTAAGAAGAAGGTTAGTCAGATGATGAAATGAAATGAAACTATGGCTGCAAAACTTCATGGATTTTTACGGTTGGGGGAGCCCACAGTAACGTTTTGGTCCCCTGCCAGCATAGGCAGCAGCACAAAACCCAGCACTGTCCGGGTAGATCAGTGCATATCTGCCACAAACTCTGCTGAAACCCAGCCTCATACCTGGCACAAGTACAGCTCCGTCCTGAGTTCAGAACCACTGTTGATTTTAAACACTGATAAAAGGAAAACCTGTCTACAGATGGCTGCCACAATATACTCATCAGAATGGTGTATATCTGACACTAGAGAGTGTGCAGGGCTAAAGGGTTGCTTTCAGGCTAGTATGGTTACATAGTTGCACATTTCAAGGTCTTTGGAGACGGAGTTTTGGGGGAAGACCTTGTTCCCTCTCATTTGGATTTTTGTTTTCACTCATAACTAAATATCCTGTGTGTGGCTGAAACTGGTCAAAAAACCATTGTCAGGAGAAGTGATCTCACGGCATTTCCGAGCAGGCAGGGCACCTGGTGCTGCAGCGGCTGTTGCCATTACTGCAGTAACCAGAACATTAGGAGACTTTTCCAGAATGACGCAGCCTGGAGAACAGCAGGCCTGCCTACACCGCTTTGCAAGGCCAGTGCCACATGGCCCAATACATCATCCCAGGCGAGGCCAGACCCTCTTTGCAAAGCTTACATTCCCAGAAAAGAGGAAAAGATCAAAGCCGTGGGAGTACTTTTAAATAGAGAACTGCCTCACTCTGTTCTGCTGTGTGAGAGAGGGACTTTGTCGGAGAATTAATTGCTTTTCTGTCAAGACAGTAACCTCGCTCTGCCTCCAGCCCATTCCCGGCCACACTGACCTTCATCACACCTTGAATCTTTCAGCCCATCCGGCTATAAATTAGGACAGACGGGTTACGCCCTTTCCTCCTCCTGTACTGCACATGAACATCTCAGCAGTGCTGCTGGCACATAAAAGCTTTTGCCCTTTCTGTTTCCCTCCCCAGATAATGAGCCACCTATTAGGGAGGCAGATGCAGTTTTAGCTGGTGATCTCTTATGTAATTATGTGGGTGAACTACAGAGACAGAGAAAAGATAAGATGGTGTAAACCAGGAAAAGCCAAAGGGGCAGAATTTCCGGAGCCCCAAGAGCTGTAATGTCACCAGTACTCTTCACCTTCATCATGTCTTCACCACTGGAGCCTGCAAGAAAAGCTAGCTCCCCATAAGTCCCAAGCAGCAATTTTCCACACTGGTACTATACCAGACTCATTTTACATAAGTCTCAAAGTCCAGCCCATCCCACCAGTATCAAATTCTTACACTGACCAGCTTACAACGGCTGGACATCAACCAGTCCAATCATAGGCCTGGACTCCCAGGGGAACAAGGTTTTTACCCAAGATTTGTGTATCTCATCAATCCCCCACTCTTAATCATCAGACAAATAATATTTTTCGACTCACTTGATTTCTTTGGTATAATGTCCACCATGGGTTTGTGTGCTGTTCTTTTGCTTGTGCCTATATTCACACGGGCTTTCAGATGCTCTCCTGTCAAAACTGGTGTGACCAAGGCTGCTAGAAAACATTGCAGAGGCCATCTTCTGAAGAGGAAAATAGTAATCCTGGTACCAAACAGGGAACAAGAAACATAAGAAGCTAAAAATATTTTCCAGACCTCAGGAAAACATCATTAGAATGAACAGTCACAGGTGGCAGCTGGATTTGGGTCCCAAGCATTGCTTTGCCTTAGTCCAGATCTGTGATTTGTTCTAGATGTGGGTGAAAATCTGATCCAGGTCTCACAGCCTTCTGATCTGAATGGTGAATTTGGCTTCATGATGAAAATAAAAGGTTTTGGGTTAAGTTTTGTGCAAACTGCTACTGATCTTACCATTTTGTTATTTTTACTGCAGTTACTCACCCATCCCTACCCTAAAGCTGACAGAAGCTTGGCTCACAGACCTCTCCTGTGGGATCCACTTGTAGCTGCCAGTCCTGCACGCACACACACATTAAATCTTACCTAATGAGTAATTACCAGGGGACTGGGACATTTCATTTGCCTGATAACAGGACACACCTCAGGGAATGAAATAACGTTTTGAGGCTGGACACAAATGCACGTAACACAAAGATGTAACAGTTTACCCCACGTGACAGTCATGACAAAGCCCAGATGCAACACGAGGAAACAGGTAGGAGAAAAAGTGCCCTATGATGCTAGACTCTGTATATTGACATGGGAACAGGTAGTTTTTCCTCAGAATATTTTTTCATTTAGGACATTGTATGGGTGAGATGAAGTATTGCTATTTTCACATCACAGACTGGAAATGGATGCACAGATGTGAGAAGTGATTTGCACAAGATTGCACAAAAACTTGGTGGCAGAGCCACAGACCCCTTCTCCTTCACGCCCATTTCTCAATGCTTTACCTACAACATCTCCCCTCTTACTAGTGGTGTGTGAACCAAAGACAGTTCTGAGTGGGGAACTTTGCTTCCACAGGCATAGCAGGAGTGTTAGAGGTCACCCAGACTTTCAAACGTAAGCTGGAAATCCTGCATGAACATGCTGTCTCTGGCCTGGGGCTCTAGGCACTCTCCTGGCATACTCACTCCAGAGAACTGTTACACTGCCTCCTTTTCTGCAGCAAAAGTAGATATGGTCACCTGTCCATTACATAGCCACAGACAGCCTTTACATCAAATAGTGCTGTGTCTCTGTTCTCATATTTATGGTGAAAAAAACTGGGTTGATTGCACTGGCCTCTACTTACGCACATGCCAGAATGATGAAATCTCTCCCTCACCTCGCCCAGCACACACATGCCTGGACACCAGGGTGTACTGGGACCAGCTTGAGGGCTGGATGGTTAGTTTGGTTTCCATTGTTCACTCCCACATCAGTTTCTCAGACAAAAATGTGAAGAAACGACTGCCAAGTTGAAGAGGCCAAGGAGCCAGGCACACACTTGCTGAAGCAGATTTGCAGTGACACCACATTTCTGACCCACAGGCCAGCAAGCACTCTGCTGCTGGTGCTGGTGCTCCTGCCAAAAAGATCTAGATTTGTGTTGGTGACAGATTTGCATTTAGGAACATGCTGTAGAGTTTTTGCTTCTAATTTCTTGCACGCCTGACTCCTTTGCCCACCATGTTAGAAGCTAATTTAGGTCCAGTATGTGAAAGAGCAGTATGTAGGAGGCAGAATGATACTGGGGGAAATAAAATAGCACAGGGTCCTGTAAATAAAGAGGACCTGGGAAGGAGCATTCAGAAAAGGTGCTAAATTAATATGTTATGGACAACTTCAAACTGAGATGCAATACAGAATACAGAGGTGAATATGTTTTCTGATCTCTAAAAGGGGTAGACTATAAATAGAATAAGACCCATGAAAGCATTCACTGAAGAGATAAAATTATATTTATCCCCCAAACTCACCATGAAACAGCTACAGCTTTTCCCTTTTTTATTTTTCTTTCCCCTTTGAAAAAGAATAGGGACCTAACTGGTTTACCTTACTGTACCTGCTGTAAATACCTTTATGGCAAGGTAATTGCTAAGTGCATTGTGTTGAACAATTCATTGCATTGTTAGAGGAACATTTGTCATGCCCTTTGGAGATGGCAAAAGAGAATTCCCCTGCGACCTTTGGAAAATTAAATCAGTGGCATTACTCAGAAGCCAAAGTCGAGAAGTTTAAAAACAGAGTTAAGAAGGGCTTCCCATGCCTCCTGAAAAAGACATAATCCGCACTTCCACTGGAGCCAAGCTAGCTTATACCAGCCCTTTTAGACCATTAATGATTTGTGCCTAACTAGCACTCAGGGTAGGTGATTCACTGCTGAAAGCGCTGCAGGGCTCCCTGTCCTGTGCACAGCCCCACGCTCGTCATCTCAGCAGTACAGGACATAACACCGTGGGCTGCCTGTGCTGGAGAGAAGATCATGAGCTCGATTGTGTGCCACAAACAAAGGGAGAGCCATTATCAGACGCTGCTCTGCCAGGCTGCATGAAAAACCGCCTCTGCAAATTACATAATGCCCCTGGATGTTCCCAGCAGTGCCATGGCAGGCCCACGGTGCTGGCGCTCGGACAGGGAGGAAGCCGGATCTCCTCCCTCCCACCCTCCCTCCCAGCATGGGAAAGCTCAGGAGAGCTGTTGTGTAGGCAAAAAACCCCCACCACTTATCTCCTGGGAAAGAGCTGTGCTGCCCTGGAGTGACATCTGACGCACAGAGTTGTGGTCACGGATCAGAGGGAGCCTGACACGGTAGCAAGATGCAGCGCCGAGCTTTGGGGAGCACCTAGAGAGGGAAACAGGAGATATCTCACACTTGTTCTCCTTGTGTAGATATCATGTCCCTCAGCCTGCACTCGCCTTGTTTGCCGAGATAGTGCACCCCAATTTTGATCGGCCACTGTGCATTACAACAGGAAACTATCTACAGGACAGGAAAACACTGTAAATTCAAAGCCTGTGTGTACCGAAGCCCCTGTGTCTCACACTCAGTGTGCAAGAGATGTGGTTTAACAACACAGCAAGGCTGCTGTGGTACCTTGTTCTTTGCTGTCCATGGGTGGGATGAGTATCCGTGCCGGCACCAAGGAGGGATGGGAAGAAAAGTGCAGCTGGGGCAGAGGGCTGCTCGATTGTCTCAGAGGTACTGTCAAAATGCAGCGTGAGGCTGAAATCTCCAAGTAGCACAAAATTCCCACAGGAACAGCAAATAGCAACATTCCCAGCCGATGTTGAGTGGGCAAGATTTCACCATGAGCTAATGTGACCATGATAAGCAGCGTGTGTGACCTACCCAGTTTCATTTCACTTGCCTGAGAGTCCATATGGTTGGAACGCTTCCTCCTTCACCTCCTCTGCCTCCTCCTCCTCAGCTATTACTGGTGGCACCAGGGATTTACGAGGCACCAGGGAGCATTTCCTAATACTGGTTGGGTGTAACTTTCCAGCATGACTGATAGTGCCATTAACTGAGGCAAAGGGAAGAGCACAAGTGGGCAGGCAAGGGAGAGCGCTTCAAACCCTGGAGATGAATGATAAGTGATATTAAATAGTTCCATGTATGCAAAATAAATGTTTGAAGTTTGCAATGCAATTGTTACAGATGTTCACGTGTTTATTAGAAAAGGGAAAAGTTATGTAGAAAAGTGGAGCCTATGTAGGAAAAAATGAGATCTATGTCAACAAGACAAAAGGAAGCTGGGAGTTCATGAAGTTAGAGTTACAGGAGAGTTTTCAATTGAAGACTGGGGATAAGGGAGAGGTATGGAAGAACACACAGTTCAGTTCAAGCTCTCAGTTCTCTCTGTTAAGAAAAAAGGATAGGACAGAAGGCAATGGAGGTAAGCGAAAAACAGAAGATCCGTGTCTACAAATGAAGCCCCAATTAAGTAAGGTGCACGCACACACACAAACCACACAAAAATAGGTAGCTAGCTCAGGACCACATTTAAAACTACTTCTGTACAAATGGCAGTGATCTGAAAATAAAATAAAGGAGGATGAACTAGAATGCCTGGCTTTAAAAAAATATATTGGCAACATGCTTATCTGGGAAAATTTCTAGAAAGAACTAATTAGTAAAGCAGTATTATACCAGTTTTAAACAGTATAAATGTCAGAACAGTTCATGCCAGGGAGGGAAAGATAAGTAAGTGACTCAAGTTCTCAGAAGATCAACATAGGCTGAATGTACCAAATTAAAAGTTTACCTTTAAAAAGCGGAACCACATAAAAGTGAAGAAATTTGTTGATGTCAGCAGCTAAAAACAGTAAAGCACTTGTAGATGATATAAGGTTCAGGTTCAGATGATAACAGGCTCAGTATCAAATAAAAAAGTATTCAAAGAAAAAGTAAGCCAACATGATCGAGCACGCAAAACTTCTCAGATGTAAAAATAAATTCTTAAAAAAATAGGGAGTTAAGGAAGATGGAAAAAAACACAAAGTCTGACAGAGCGCATGTGAAACTGCAATAAAGTACAAAAAAATCAGAAGCAACTTGTTAAAGGCACAAAAGTGAATGATAAGATTTTTTCAAGCACAGCAAAAGCAGAAGACTGCCAGAGTTCATGTGGTCCACGGATGATCTGTATGTAAAAGGAGCACTTGAGAGAGACAGGCCATAGTAGAAAATTAAAACAAATTTGTTGTGTTGGGTGTTCTCAGTGGAACTCCCGCACTGGATTACTCTTTAAGGAGGATCAGTCTTAAGGGGCAGCTCCATGACACCTTCAACAGGACCAGGCTGAGGTCTCTGTGACTTCTCCCTTCTCCTTGGTTGGGGTCTCCTGCCCCATTTCTTGCATCAGCGCTGATCCCATGGTGAGCTGGCTCAGGCAGGGAAGGCAGACCCAGGTGAGTCACCAAGGGTAAGGGCATACAGACTGGGATCCCAGATAGCAGGGATACCCTCCAGAGCCAGGAACGCTCTGCCTCAGTGTTACAAACTACCAGCTTTCCCAAGGAGAAGTTTGACCAGGGACTTTCAAGAATGGGCAGTAGAGAGGCAGAAGCTACCATCTGGAAGCTCAGCCCAGCACACAACAAGAAAAAGACATTATAAAGGAACTGTGAGAGGGGCTGAAACCTTGGACATTAATATAAGTATTTTCCCTTGTCTCCTCCTTGCCAGAAAATGGGCATGTGTTGGAGGAACCCCAGCATTATGCCATAAGCATACCTGGGTCCATTGCTGCATGCAGGAGCCAAAAAATCTCACCCCGCCAAGCACAGAGCCAGCACAGCCCATCACATTGCCTTGCCAGGCTGTGTCTGCGTAGCACTCAGCAGGCAAGGAGGGACAACGTGTTGAGGATGCGAATATGACATTTCTGAGCTGTATGGTTCAGAGACAAAGCAGGTGGATGTCAGTCAGCCCACTGAGGTGGTTCATAGGGGCTGGTAAGGGCTGCTTTCCTTTATCTGATACAGAACTGACACAGCAAAACATTAACTCTCCATTCCTCATTGAACTTCTTGATAAATTAGGATAACACCCACCTCATGAGGTTGTTTCAAAAATTAATTAATATGGCCAAGGCTTTGAGATTCTTAGATGCACACACAAACTATTTAAACAGCTTTTAAGCAGTTATCTTTTAAATGTGAAACAGGCCCAGTTACGTCAAGGTCGTTTCAATTGGATATGTGACCAAGATGAAAGTGAGGGTCTGGAGCTGATCATCTTCAAAGTGGGAGCACCTGGGGTGGCTGCTCTGTGTGGATGCCAAGCACTGCACAGGCACTGGAAACTCAAAACATTCCAGCTGGTGATTTGTTACACCGGCCTGTTTCATCTGAGCTAGATCAGGCTGTGAATCAACATGGCACAGACTTCCTGTGATGGACAAAATCATGCTGCAGTCATTTAAAGTAGTGGCATACTAAAGTTGTATCCTTTTGATTTCTGAGCATTTCTGCTTATCAAACAATTAAGCAATTTCAAAACTTGCAGTTTTCTCATAAACATCTAGCACAAGCAATTACATTTAGCCATGTCTTGGCAGGTCTTAGTTCCATCAGCAGATTTTTAATCATCATTTCTATTTCCCTAGTGGTAGCTCTCCAAGACTTCATTGGGAACCACCTTGTGCTATCTTCAGAAGAAAGACAGACTTCATATTTTATCCAGACCCAAGAATAGGATTCTCTGAAACCAAGCACAGCCAGAAATACAAACAGATGACTGTCACAATATCTGACATGCTAACACTAATTAAAACAAAATCACACGAAGATAACAAGCCTTTGATGATGGCCTCTTTTCCTTAAATTTGGTTATTTGGAATTTCCTAGCCACATGGATCTTCCAAACCAAAATTTCAGGTGTTCCTTTTCTTCACCCAAGTGTCAGCATGCTCTGTCTGAGGGCACTAGAGACTTTTCAGGGAGGCATGGTTGGAAATACTGTCTCCTGTATGTCCCAGTCAAGCTCCTGAGCCACACTGGTATGGAGGGCATGCGAGGTTGGTGTTCAGATTCTTCTAAGTGAAGCTGAAAATCTTGGCAAATGCTTTGGATGAGATGGCTGCTTTCTTCCTAACATCCCTCCCTGGAACATCACATGGTCCAGCCTTGCTATACAGTCTAACAAACAAGCCTAAGGTTTAGATTGTTGTTGCTTTTTCAATCAGACCTTAGGTCACCATCCATTAGGCCTTAGGCACTTTGAAGCTCATGCATGTAATTAAATGTAGTTAAAAAAAGGCTAAAACCCATCTTGTCTTTATACCATCTTGAGTGCTGACCTGAAATAAGCTGGTGTTGTGTTTGCACTTTTCAGCACTCTGCAGTGAACATCAAACACATCTCATTTCTCATGCTGGGATTAATAAATGTCTCCCAGATAGCTGAACCTCTCAGCTTCCATGATACGAATACCTCCAACACTCTCATTTCCAAATATTTTAGCCACTTTCGTGCCATTACTGCGGTCTCTGATTATTCTCGTGGTCTCGAATGTATATATACCCATCACATCTCTGTGACTGACAGCTTCTGCCAAGAGTACAGATGGACAGCTCTGGGCCAGAGAATACGTGTCCCACATCATGGCAGACACCTTCCAGTCCCTTGGAGTCCTCAGCAGCCAGCACAATCACTGCACCAACTTTTCTTTCCTGTTTTCCCTCTAGCAAAAGACATGGGCCAAATCCCACTGGCATCTGCGAGTATCTTACCATGGATTTCACAGACCTTCTGCTGACTTCAGCAAACTTGGCTCAAACATAATTGCTCCTGCCAGCCATCCTGTGTTCCTGGACTTTGCAGGGTAACTGCTAAGGACAGAAATAAACCCTTTGTTTACTCCGGTAACTGGAGAGCTGCTTTAACCTCTGGCTAAAAACAGGTGCATTTTCCTATCAGGTTCATGAGTCATTTCATCCCAGGAAAAACTGGTGAACTTGGAAAGCCCAGTGCTCACTGAACAACAGGAAAGGATGACTTTTTAATTGAAGGGAGGCAAATTCCATCATCCAGTTTTCCTGGGTGGCATTTCTCTTTTTAAGTCATCAATTTAACACAGCTCAGGCCTGTTCCTTGCAAATTCCTTTTCTGTGTGGTATTTCAGCTTCATATCCAGCTTGAGATGGAAAACATGACTGGTGTTAGTCTCCTATAGGAAATAGCAGGTGTAATGTGTGACTACATAAACAGTGCAGGCAATTAATACGTCTGTAAAAGATTCTGTGCTTGGTCCAGCATAATCAGACCTTTCAGCATAGGGGCTTTTTTTTTTTTGTAATGTGAAAAAAGTGCTCCCTTTCTACAGAACTATTTTCACAAAAGCAGTATTGCTTCTCACATGCTGTCTAGCCAGCAACAGCCAAGGAATTCTTAAAAGGTGACCTTCAAAGGTGACTTGTTTCTGATGAACTAAAAAAAAAAAAAACAACAACCGGCAATATGTTTCTTCTCCAATTTTAACACTAGAAATTCAGGTCTCATCACCCTGTTTTTCCATAGCTGAAGACTTATGACGACATCCCAAGAAGCTGCCCTGGCGATATTTCTCCACTGCACAGTTAAGTCATATTCTGACTCAAAATCCGTGGTTCTGGTCACACTCACAAGAGAAACCTCTGAGCTGGTGAGGGTGTGTTCCCAGTCAAGCCCAGTTTACCTGGTTGGCTGTAGGGAGCAGAACCTGGGACTGAACCCTGCCTGTTTTGCACGGTGACTGCAGACAGGAAAACTAAATTAAAATCACCTGAATTCTGGTGGTTCTCCAGTGTGCCTCCTCTAGCTCCCCTGTGGCAGCCAAGCGGCTGCGGAAGAATCCTAGAGCCTCTGAGCCACAGAAAAGTCTGGCTCTGTGGCCTGATACACACAGATCAGCACAGCATCAACAAGGTCACAGAAGTACAGGTAGGTCTCTGCTTCAGATTAGGCCAGGTGAACTGTCCTGTGAGAACAAAGTTTCAGGGGAGAACTGATTTTTGTGTGAAATTGCTGATGGCTTTGCTAACACTTCAGTAAGTCAAACATCAACGAAATAAGAAGTCACCTGGTACCTGCAAGGCAGGGATGTTCAAAAGAGTCTTCTCTTCATGTCTGTGTCCTTTGAGGAAGATTAGTGCATGAATGGTGAAGGAAAGGCTTGACACTCTTGGCTCTCAAAATGAAGCAGATAAATATATCTTCAGTGTCATGGGAAACATACATAGATCCCTCTCAGCAGAGTTCACAGAGGAACATGCATTGAGCATCTCCCCCTTTACACAAATCAGTCTTCAAAGGCCCTTTTCTTTATGTCATAAATCACAAACATTTCTCGTTCCTGCCCATCCCCACCCCATTCCTCCCTCTTCCCCTGCCTTGCCCCCCTTCAGGTCGCTTTGAGTGACACCAGCACCACTTACAAAAGCAACAGAAAGTCAGTTACCCACGTACATTATTGCAGGGTTAATGTTTAACCTCTTCTGGCTGCACAGTCAGGCAGCTCAGTAAGACATGTTGCTGCAGCCAGTGACTGAGTGACAGCTTTCCGTTCCTGTTGTGCGTGATGTGGAGGCTCCCGCAGGAAGGCAGAGTCCTGCAGAGCTGCAGCACATGCTCCCAGCACGAGGCCAGAGGGCTGCAGAAGCCACACGTGCTTGAAGAGCTGCGGGGATAGAAGTAGGAGAAAAGATGAGTGCAACACATGCATCTGAGAAAACTGATGTTAGTTTGGCTAGCTATGAGTCTTAGAGGTCCACAGTGTCACAGCCAGTGTTTATCCACCATGATCAAAAGCAGTAACAACAGGCTGATGGGGAGCCGAGCGCTGGCTGTATCTGTCCATGACCCCTCCAGGGGCCACAGACCCCAGACTTGGTGGAGCGGGCACCAGCACACACTGCACATTCGCTCCGTGCTGTCAGGGAGAGGATCTGCAAAGCATAACTAACCCCGGTGGGCCAGGAGTCAGTCTTTGCCTGGCTCGTGCAGAGACCCACAGCCTCGCAGCAGCAGGGAGCAGCCACTCACCCAGCTGCAGAGAAGCATGGGGACGAGCACTGTGTGGGGCTCTGCAACGTGGGGTGAGCCCCTAAAAAAGGATCTTGCTCCTCGCTGCCGCCTCCTGCAGCCTCAGTGCCCAGCCATGTGCTCCAGTTGAACCAGCTTGCTAGCCCTGCGAGACACCCAGCTCAGAAAAATATAAAATAAAAAATATATAAAACCATAAAATAAAAGGGATGAGCAGATATTTTGTAGCACAGTGAATTTAACAAGCTCATCCAAAGCAGTCAGGAAGAACCAGAGCTGTTGTAAGTGGTGAGAGAAGGTAACAAAGATGAGCATTATGGGGGAAAAAGATTTCCTCTCTGGTGATGCGCAATTGCTAAAATGCCTTGCACCATGGCAAGAGCAACACCTTTAGGCTGTGTTGAGGGAAGCGCTTGAAACCACAGATACCTGAGCTGAAGCAAGACAGACAGTGCCTGCCCTCTACCTGGGTCCCTGCTTCAGCCTTCCCTGCAGTGGTCCCTGCGTGTCCACGGCCACTGGGCTGCACCAGAACTGGTGCTGGCACAGGAGAGAACAGATTTACATGGGATCCATGTGCCTGCGTGGTTACGGCCAGAGTATAACAGCAACAAGGAAGAAAGATTAACAGCTTGCTGAGACACATTTTATAAAGTGTATGAAGTTTTGTCAAGCCTCTTCTTGGAGTTATGTCCATGGACTTCTCAACTGAAAAGCAATTTTCTGCTTTTCAGTTGAAGATGTATGACCAGCTCTTTTGAACATTCCTCACTGGAGAAAGCCCCAAGCGCAAATACTTTTCCCATAGGCATAGTCTGGAACAGAACAGAAAAGCATGATGAAAGAAAAGTACAAAACAACCAGCTTGGTGATGCCTGCACAGGCAGCAAAGCCTCAGCCTCCAACCCCACTTCCAGTGGCCAAGTTCATGTATGAGAGTAACCCTCTCAGCTTGATAAGCCTGGAAGGGGACTTTTTGACAACAAAATTGTCTTAACAACAAACTGGCACTGTGAGCACAAACTGCATGAGAATTTAAGGGCAAAATTCAGCAGAGTGGGTGAAACAGAACTGGCAATGGAACTGCGCTCAGACACAAAAGTGACCATATGTTCTACTTAAAAATAATTACTTTGATCTCAGCTGTCCTTAAAATCACTAGTAAGGAAACTGGTTATTATATCTTTTTATTTATATAAAAAGGAATACTACTAATGCTAAAAATACTTCCACCTCAGTGACAATTTAATAAAGGCTTCTCAATTCTCTTCCACACTCCTGAGCCCTATAGGATTCTATCACCTTTAGGGCAGGCATTATAACATACCCTGTGCGCACAAACACAATTATTTCTAGTTCCCTGCTTGGAGGCCAGTATACTCAGAAGCCAGCCCAGCCTGCTCTGAGTCTGATCCACCCCAGACACTGTAAACCAGAAGTGAGAATCCAATTCTGCTTCCACCACCATCACTGTTAAACCAGCATCACTTCTTCTAATGGCAGAGAAAAGAGGACCCGTCAAGAGCAGGGTGAAAAAGGCTCTTTCTGCCCTGCCAACATTACAGATTGAAAGCACCAGAGAGTGGGAAGGTGATGGCTCAGTATGTTTTCACAGCAGAGAGAGGAAGGACATCAATAACACAGAAAAATGCACCCTGCAGCTCTCATGGTACCAGTGCTATAATATACATGCATTTCTGGGCCACCTAATAATAGCAGAATATTGATAAATGGAGGGCTGGGACTAGGGTGGACAATGAGTGGGGAGAGCAATGACAAAAAAGGAAAAGCTGATGTGGGATGAGGCAGGAATTGATCAATATGAGAAACACAGGAGCACACAGTTAGCTCCACTATCAGCTGCCCACATGCAGGTGGAGGACATAAGTGGGCAGGCTGTCCAAGGTGACAGCCAGGCTGTGGGAGGGATGGGGTGTTCATCGCCATGGAGGTGATGAGTGTCAGGTGAGGGACAGCAGTTTGAAGGGAGGTAGTGGCTTTTTTTCTACACTGCTCAGTTTAACCCAAACCAGCACCAAATAGTGCAGCCCCATGCACCCATCAGCACCGGGCTGCAATGCAGATCAACCTGATGCTCTGCAGTCCAGCCCCCAGCAGAGAGAGAAGGTGGGTTTCTCACCACCACATACCACCCTGTGCCCCCACCCTGCACAATGGCCAGGGCCAGGCTTCTACGTGAGTGCTGATTAAATAGGATTGTCCACCTTTTGCAGGATTTGGTCCTTCAGAGATCCATAGGGTGAAGCCATCACATAAGGCAGCACTTTGCAGTGAGAGAGAGAAAATCTAGCACTAGGGAATCCTCCCCTGCAAGGAGAACCAGCGTGGCCTCTCTGCATGCCCATAAGTGTTTTTTCCTGGAAGTAAATTGCTAGTAAATAAACCAACACATATGTTAAGGCTTGGGGATTTTTATGTGCGGGTGTTTTTTTTCTTCTTTGTTTGGTTTTGTTGTTTGTTTGTTTTTTCCCAAGCTTTTCAGGCATTTAGCAGCTATGAAGAGGGATGGGAGGATCTAGCTTTGTTTAGGAATTAGTGAAATCTTGCAGTTCTTGTTTACATGTTGAGCTTTAAGGAGCCAGCACTGAGCCCTCGCTGTGCGTGGCCATGAGCAAGTTGTGGCTTAACCACCGCAGGGGAGGGCGAGTTGGAAAAAAATCCCTCGTGGATTCCCAAAACAGCCACTGGTTGATCTGGTCCTGAGGTGACTAATAACAATTTGGACTGATTTGACACTCTATGGCTTCAGTGGAAAGTTAACTTCTCTTCTTCCCCTCCCCACCCCCAGCACGAAGAGGCTCCCTCCCAGTGCTGGGTTCCAGGGAAATACAGAGGAAGGTCAAACAAAATAACAATTTACTTCAATGCCATAAACGTCACAACAGTAATCATGGGAGGGAAGTGGGGAATTTCATCGGACTTATGCTATAATGTCCTAACTAGATCATATTCAGTTCTGGCATCTCAAACAGGCCCCACAATAAAGAAGGCCAAGAGCAGAGAACAAAAACACACAGTGAAGAGGAGAAATTTAAGCCAGTCTCTTTCAAAATGTAGTGCAAGTTGGGCCTCAGTGCACCTTGATCTTGTTCAGCTTTGCTAATTACCAGTCCTGGGTTGGCTGGTTCTTTGCTTGGCTTTAAAATACTATTTCTCTGGTTTCTGGTTGAAACCTATTACACCTGGTCTCCAGGCTTCATGGGAGCATTATCAGCCTTCAAAACCTCCTGCATTCCTCCTTCATTCTCCTGTTCCTGCATCACATCATTCTCCACCAGCCCAGAGGTGTCAATTAGAGGATGATCCCAGGGCACTCACACAATGCCATCAAAAAGCTGCCGTGTCACCTCCTCACACCACTTCCTACAATTCCCATTTTGCTGGAAGGCAGGAGCAGGAAAACAAATGCGACCTGTGCTTCTCCAGGACAGACTCACGGTAGCTCTTTCTGTCAAATTAGTAAAAGGAACTGGCAGAAAGGAGCCTGTTATTCCAGTTCTACTGGCCACCTGATGACAGAAGCAATTGATCCCAAATGCAAATAAAAATGTTATGAAATGAGTAAGAGCCAGTTGTCCTTAAAAAAAGTCTGCAACCAGAAAGCTGCATTTTTTCTTTCCTTAGTAACAAGTTCAGAAACAAAAATAAATTCGTCAGCTGAATCATCTGGAGGTGCTTAGTCTGCAGGTTTCTCAAAATAATACTGAAGGCTGAGATTTTTATAAGCAGCAGAAAATGGATACAACCAAGTTGTCGTCTTCTTCCCCTTTTCTAAGCATGCTTACCTGCATTATCAGCAGAGGTACAGAAAACATAACAGAGGGAATTCAAGAAGCTCAAAAATGCTACATTTTTTATACTGAGTTCCAAATTTTTCAACATGAATCTTTTCAAGTGGGATGAAGAGAAACTTCTATTTTTCACTTAAAAAACAAATAAACAAAGAAGCCACCCACAAAGGATAACACCACAAGCCATCCAAGCCGTGGTTTCAAAGTGAATATTTCATGTAAACCTAATGTCTAGTTTTGTGAAATTGCTCCTGAGAAAAGCTTTAAGCCACAAATAACTCAATTATAACACTTTCAGACCTGAAGTTCTCAGGATTCATACTGCTTTGGGGCATTTCCTACT
Organism: Patagioenas fasciata; assembly: GCF_037038585.1. Lineage (NCBI taxonomy): Eukaryota > Metazoa > Chordata > Aves > Columbiformes > Columbidae > Patagioenas > Patagioenas fasciata. The sequence continues at coordinate 32,277,589 of NC_092527.1, read as the reverse complement.
TCACTACGGCAAATATTTCAGGGAAGCATTCAAATGCAAGTAAAAATCTGCTTTCAGTGTTGACTATAATTTTCAAGTACACAGTATTGAATAGGGAAAGGAGGAGAATCTATCTTGATTTTTTTGTGGCTTTGTCCTGAATTGCAAAGCCCAGATGGGTAATTTCAAGCAGAACTATTTTTATGTCTGAATGGGAAACACGGAACAAATGATAGCAAAAGCCAAACCTCCTGCGTAGCAGGTCCCTCCTGTAGCAGTCCTCGGAGTGACACATGAAAAGCATTCCCGCCCCTGCAGACCCCTCAGAGATGGAAAGCTTCAGAGCACTGCAATGCCTTTTTAACAGATACTTCATAGCTATATGCACCAAATTTATAAACCTGTCTGTTCCTTCACAGACAATATAGGATGAACGAACAGTGAAAGGCAAAGCTCTTTTTTATTCCATTAATATAAAAGTGGCCAATCCTTTTCTCCTTATGCAGAGACTCTTGTGTGCATGTATTTGGTGTGCAAATAAGACAGCGAAACATTGTTCTGACTTGGTCTTTACCTCTTACCAAATGGCTATAATAGGGAATAAACATTTCTGTGAGTGTATCTTGCTCCACTCTCCAGTATTTCTTCGTATCTCTTTGCTATGACTTACTTAAACAATTATTTCTACACTTACACAATCCAGATGCTAACTGACTCACCTGTACTGATTAAACCATTCTAAAGGGATTATCTCCATTTAATCCTTGTGGTCCTATAGCTACAAATTAGAGCAGCATTTGAAATGCACACTAGCCAACTCGACTGGTGTATTGAACTTACAGCTTCCCTGCTTGCCGAGGTATAGTCACCTCCCTTTCTTAAATGAATATCTTCCTATTGCTTCCCTTTCCAAAGCTCAAACATCACATCTGCACCTACACGATTCATCTGCTTTTGTACCATGCCCCTCCATATTCCCTTTCCTGTCTGTGTCAGCTCTTTTACCAGCTGCCCAGACTCCATCACCCTTTCACTGTGCAAATACCTCTAAGTTTGTACCCATCCCTTCAGTATAACAAGAAGGGCATCCCTGCTCCATGAGCTGCTGCTCTGCTAGACACCCACTCCAACCAGGGCAGGGAGAGGAAACAATCGGTCCACAATAGCAAGGGCTCTTTCGACTGTTAATATTTCTTGCAAATTTGAGTATTTAGGAAATAAAGACAAGCCTGAAGCTGTGTGATCGTGGACCCCTCTTCTGTAGCTCTTTTTCTTCCATATTTTCTTCACGTATTAGACTGCAAACTCCTTGCTCTGTGCAATGTCTCTGTTCCCAGTTTTGTAGTTTGACACAATGAGCCTCCAACCTTCATTTCAACCTGAGTGACAGGATAATAAATACTCAATAACAAATAAGCCATAATGAATTTCCACATGCTTACTGTGATATCTGAAGGAGACAGGCTGTACAACAGCATCCCTGGTGATTGCTTGAAATCTGCAGATCTAATACTTAAAACTTCTCTAAGCCTGGAAGTAAATAACCTCTCCGTGGCACTGCCCTGTGCTCTACTCACCAACTCTGCTTTCAAAAAATAATAGGCAGTGAGTGAAAATAAAAGGGTTAATTTCTTTGTGTCTCTAGTTAAGCTTTCTGGGCTATTCAGTTTCCTTTCAGACTCCAGCTCATTGGAGGCATGTGAGGTGAAGGATAGAATTACATACTGGGCATGTTTCCTGTACTTAGTGGGTGGATGGAGCACAACTTCCGCACTAATAATGTCAAGGTAATTAGGACATCCTGCAAAACCTGTAACAAGGAAGAAATAACCATTGTTTATTGTCATTTCTATTGCTGAGGTGGTGGGCTCCCCTCACAACTCTTCTTGTCTTTCGTTTTGGTCCCATCTCTATTTTAGCAAAGACACAGCTGGGCCAAATACAAGAACCCCAGGATTCGCAATATGAACTTGGGCTAAAATCTGATTTTATTCCCCAGCTCCACCACTCATCTCAGCCCTGTCTAAGGGCCTGAAGCAGTCACTCTGTCCCTCACACAAGCCTCTGAGCTAGTAGGCTGCAGAAACAGATCTCTGGCTTGGCAGTGAATTAGTTTATGCAGCATGACACATTTCCAACAAGATGGATCAAGACAACGGTTTGCACACCCCTTTCTTCCACGAAGCAGACTCTAGGCCTGGCGGTCAGGATAACCCTCAGGCAGAGGGCATCTCCCCTCTTGAGAAGAGCCCAACATGCAACAGCTTCTTACCGGAGTCACTTCTTCAGGCTTCTGCTGGAAAGAAATGCTTCTCACTTGCATCTTGAAAGAAAAGGCACCAGCACTAACCTTCAAGCGTTATGAAGGCAAACAGTCCTATCCCAGGCCACAGAGTGGGGTAAGACTGAAATAATTCTGCTCAGTGTTTCCTACTGGTACCCTTAAAAACGTCCTTTCTTTGATGTAGGCTTTGGTGGGTGCCGTTTAGAGGAGCAGAACTCTTCCTCTGTCTGTTGGGAAGTCAGATTTTGGAGAGAAGTAACAAGCTTTTGTTGAGGCCAGTGAATGTAGCTGGAAAAAAAAACAGGCAAGTTTGGGTAACTGAAACCTTTTTTAGATCTCTGTTTCGCAAGATTTTTAGCAAGAGACAACTGACCCAACAGGTTTTCTGTGACCTGCCTCTCCTCTCACTAGAAATATGTTGAGGATGATATGGTTGCATGGGCACAATGCTGGCAACCAGCTGAATGCGTAGCTTAGGGCTCCATGTTCACTGACGGAGATGAATGGGAAATGAGACAACAGTGAGAGAACATGCAAGCCTTTGCCTCTCAAAAAAAGCCAAACCAAAAAACAAACAGAAACAAACAAAAAAACAAACACCAAAAAACCCACTTTGCTTGTCGTTTCTGTCTGCAGCGACCACAGCCTGTGCACGCACACAGATGCCAGCACAACCCATCCCATATCACAGGAAACGTCTACGTGGTCAGATGCAGATGGTCACATGGTAGCTCAGCACCGCTGGAGAGCTGGAAGCTGCTGGGTTCCTGAAGCCATTTAGATGCATTAGCAAGGACCATCTCACTATCACTTAAGCCTTGGCAAGGGAACGTGACTGAGCAGACGTACCCTTGACCAGGGCCGCCAGCTACTAATTTGTGCATACGCTGCCCAGCTAAATGGGCCTTATGTCTGTAATGGAATACAGATAACGATCTGTTAAATTATTGCTTTTTCCTCTTGTAAGGTTTCCGGGCTGCTGGGTGCTGATGTTTGTAAGCTCCTCAAGGAAGGCAACCTTGATTTTTCCTCAGGTGGAGGATTTCAGGATGCCGCGTGTCTCTTGTTTGCTCTGCCAAACAGATTTCCGAGAGTCGTGGTTTTGCACACATTGCAGGCACAGCCTGCATCAATATCCTGGGGGGAGTCGTGATTCTAATTAATGACAGAGTCCTTCTAAAGGTGTCTCTATTAAGCCTGTACGTAAGGGCAGTCTGCTAGGAAATTTCCCTTCGGTCTCACATGGCACAAGCTGTTGCCATCTGCAAAAGATATTGACAATAATGCTGAGCCTAAATTGTTAAGTGCATTGCTGCTGGGCATGTGGGGAGAGCCACATGTTGTACAAGCCCTGTCTGAAGGAGTTTGTATGTAATGAAATTCTGCACTTGATTTTCAGAACTGCAAGGTTTCCAAATTGCACTTGTGATTGTCATCAAATTCAGCTTGTAGAAGAAAGCTGTGCATTTCAGATGTGAGGAGAGGCAGGCAAAAAGGATCTTGGGTCCTGAAATAATTAAAGATGACTCTGAAATAGTTTGAAAAAGTGAGATTGTGAAAATAAGTAGCAGCATAAGTCAACATGGGATTGCTAGCAATCAGAAGATAATGGTTGTCTGTAACAATGCTTTTCACCCTATAAAATAACATTGGTGTCTAAAGGCTGGTCTCCACTCAGAATTTACTGGCATAATCATACTCCTAAAAACATCAGTATAGCTCTGTTTGAACACACTTTTTTCAAAATGAGAACATTCATATGGGGTGGAAACACTGGGGTAACATAAGGTATAATTATTTTGGTAAACTTCCCTGTGCATACAAACCCTAAGGAAAAAAACTCGTCTGGTCCATTGTACGCACAGATTTTAGAAGCAATGTCTGACCTGCAGACAAAAGAAAGAGCACGCCCACCAAAATTCAGGTCCCACAGCCTGTGTGCTTCTCTGTCTGCCGGGCTAGAACAAAAAAGCTGAGGCTTGCAGAAAAATCCACCTTTCCACAAGGGTCTGGAAGGAGGAGGTTGGTGGCCAAAGTGACTAAGTGTCAGCAATGCCTTTGGTCTAGCTCACTGTTTCCTCTTTGCTGCTACAACGTGGGAACGAAGCTGTGGGATAACTGGGGGTGGGAGAGCTGTGATGGTTGGTCTGGGCAGTGCCTTTCCCTCAGAGACAGGGAATTTAATATACAAGGCAGCCTGTGCCTCTCAGCCTTCTGGAGAAGTGCGGGCCGGCAGCGGTTAATGATTGACCCTAACCCTTCTGCCTGGGAGTGGGCTGAACTGAGGCAGAGGCAGCAGAAATTCTTGCTGACGGGTCTAGAAGGGTCACCTAGTGACTGACTTAAGCTCTACACAAACTCTGAAGAATGTCCCTCCTTGCCAGTCTTGCTCAGGCCACTGGAAAAAATGGGGATTTCATTGGGCTGCTCAGCTGCAGGATTTTCCACCTGTTTTTCTTCTGAAGAGGAAGATCCCAGCCACTGGACTTGGACACTGTAATCCTGAACGTCATCTGTGAGCAGTCCATGACCATGCCCTGCCTCAGTGCTTTGCTCAGCTCAGCCTGCAGTGACACAAGTTCCAGGGATTTCAACCACTTCCTTCGCAATGCTGCCTCATAGATATCCCCACAAGGAATGCTATTTCCTTTTGCTGAGCTTTCTGTGCTATTTCTAGTCATGCCCAAGCAGCTATTCTCCTGTCTGACTTACTCAGCCTTTGAAGACACACAGCTCCTAAGAGAGGCAGGTGCCAGAAAGTGCTCTTAGGAGTCCGGCATTAGGACACGAACACTTAATTGCTGAGGGCCTTCAAGTCCCAAGCATGTTGCACCAAATCCACTAGCAACTATCAATAGCAACAAAAGAAATGCTGTTTTTCGCCCTAGAGACTCTTGGCTATTTGTTTGTAGAAGGCTTTATAGAGGAAGAGCTGTCATGGCCTGGATACAGACTGCTGTCCATTTTGCTCAATGACCTCTCCACTGAGGCCTTCAGTTCCTCTCAGTCAGCTTTCTAACAGAGGGAAACAGCTGCCCAAGACTCAGAGTTCTTCAGATGTTGATTTAATCTGTGCTCAGAGCTGTGTTTGCCCACAGGACCTTGGAGATTTGAATAGGTACAAGGAGGAGCTTCATTCAGAGAAACTCTGCTGCCTGCTCAAAGCTGCTGGAAAACAGTGGGGCAAGACACAGCAAGTGAAAGAGGCCTACAAAATAATAGTAGTCATAGTCACTTTGAACAAAATGCTGTGAATTTACCAGTGAAAACCCTTCAGGAGAGAAACTAGTCACCAGAGAGCCTAACAGCAGGCTACAGATATCACCCAGCTTTCTGGGAGGAACCAAATTCTCTTCATCATGCAGTGCCATGCAACCAACACCTCTGCATCTGGGGACAAGCATCCAAAAGGGATGGCTGGTGACAAGCAAAGAAACTGAGACACCTTGCAAGGACCCTTCTTTAGTGGCCCTCTCACCTTTTGCATGGTGTTCCAGGATGGTGAATGGGGTGCATTGCCTTACATTATGCTGTCTGATGGAGGAGACCAGCTGGAGCACTCAGAAACTACACAGAGCCTCACTGAGTGTCTGAGACCAATGTAGATAACCTGTGCTGGAGCTCTGCTGCCAGATGACATTGGGACTTTCATCAGACAATCAAAAGTCACAAAAAAACATGTACAAATTTTAAAATAATCACTTAACACCCTCAGAACAGAGGTGAAGAGTCTTCTCTATGGTTACTACAGCTTCATATAGCTCCAGTTGGTGAGAAAACCATAAAAGTGCTCTTCTCCTGAAAGCAATCACAGAAGGAATATTTCCAATTTCAGGCATCATTCTGTAAACACCAGAGAGCTCAGACTTTGCTTATGAGACACCCTGGATGTCATGAGTGAGATAAGTCTACTAATTCCCCATAGTCATGCCTCCTGGTTCTTCAAAGGAAACAGCAGTCTCACAAAAGACATATTGCTCATTGTCATTTGATTTTTTCATGCAGAAGAGAAGCAGAGCCATTCCCCACCAGGTGACCCTGTAAGGGACATCCTGTATAGGTATGCTAACAGACCCCTGCCCCAGATAACAGACACCTTCAGTGATGATGAATCCCACAGGCACCTTGTCCCAAGTCAAAGTGCTTGTAGGAAACAGCAAACGACAGATTCCTCCAGCTCTGCATAGGAGGCTACTGAAGTCATGCCTGCACTGAAAAGCAGTGTTGGCTGGTTTTTTTGTTGTTGTTTTTTTTTTTTTTTTTTTTTTTCCCTAGGTCACCCTAAAACAATCCCTTGATGCTAACCGAGCCCCGTTCCTACCAGGACACATGCATATTCCAGCGCCATCTAGCCAACTTGCCTTAGAAACATGCAGCAGCACTCGAGGCACAAAACCCAGTGCAGACGTTGTCCCTAAAACGACAAGCCTCTCAGCATCAAACCTGACACCAAAGGTCCCCCTGCCTGCACTGCAGTTTGCTAAAGGCCTCTTGCACTTAGTTGGCCAACAAGTTCAGTGCTACCCAGAGACCGAGTTTCATCTGCCTTTGCTACCAAAAGAATGAAGATAACAAGGGGTCTATTGTGGCTTCAACTAACTTTCATTTCAGGTTTTGTAGTTCCTTTGGATGAGAAGCAAGAAGTGAAACCTTAGGGTGAAGGTGCAGTGTAAATCCCCAGACAGATCTGATTACATGAAAACTAGAGTCTCCATTTCAGTGCCGCAATGTGGCTTGACCTAAATTAAAGCTGGACCTTAGCGAGGCAGGCTTTGCAAACAACTCCAAGCAGGAAACCCAGCCAGGATTCCAAGGTGGGATGGCTGTGACATGTATGGAAGAAGAGTCAGTGCTAACACAGACCAGCAGCTTTCATTGAAGGATTTGTTTTCATGATCAGTTTAAGCCAATGTGAGTCTGCTTCCTCCCTGCTGTCTATTGCCATCCATCAGCTCTCTTATGTGGGTACCAGTCATCACAGGGTTAGGTGCAGTGCCAGACTGACCTGCTGATCCAGTTGAAAACCAAAACCCTGAAAAGAAAAAGTCTTCAGACAGGTAGAAACTAATCATTCTCCCCAGTATAAGTGCAAGCACCAAGAAGGGAAGCAGCAGGAAGATGTGGCCAGATGCTCAGGGGAGGACAGGACTGCTTCTTCTGGCAACAGTGCAGACCTAAAGCATAAATCCTGGCACTATAGAGAAATAATTTAATTCATAACAGCTGGCTAAAGTACATGCTCAGTGTCCTCATGGAGTACACCCACCTTGCAGGTAAACTTTCACATGAGGCAATAGAAGATGACATAGAAGAAACCAGAAACGGAACTGTAGTAGTAACATAATAGTATCACCTGTAAAGTGACGTCTGGATGCGAACCTTTTTTACTGAAAGTTCATTCTCATGAAAAATGAGAATTTTCCTGTAGTGTCACAGAAAAATAAAAATATATACTTGCTTCATCAATTGCACACTGGCCTGCTTTGTGTGTACTGAGCATCCCCAGAACTGACATGACAGAAATTTAAAAAATTAATCACAATTATTTCTGGCCTCATGTGGGCAAAGGCCACTAAATTTCAGCGGAAGAAGCTTCATGATGGAAGATTTCTCCTTTGCAGTAAACACTATGGTGGATGTCAGCGTGGGCAGTTCTGGAAAGCTGAGCTGATGTGGAGCACCAAACAAGCCAGTAGTGAGTTTGAGATGACGGATTTGTAAATGCTTAATTTTGGAAAATGTGGGAGTGGTACCCATATTCCACTCATCTGAGTGATGTCTGTTTATCTTATGAGCCTTCTGTGTTTCTGAGAGGAAATACCAGCCTCAAGCTGGTCCAGCTTGGTTCAGTAGTCACCAGGAACTGGTGAGCATAGCCTAACTCTGCACATCAAATTGAGACATGTTTGCTACCAAATGAGAAGTTAATCCTGTTTAGAAGAGAAAGCTGCAAGGGAAACACAATAGTTACTTTCTCCTGCCTCTTGAATCCACAAAGAAATACTGTAAGCACCCAGTTCAGAGGCTTGAGCCTCATACCATCTACCTATGGGGTTCCCTGTCCAGCAACATCATCACTAGCTGACTGCATTGTGTTCTTTCAGCAAATATAGAATCACTGAAACATTTTGGTTGGAGGAGATGCTTAAGATCATCAAGTCCAACCATAACCTAACTCTAGCACTAAACCGTGTCTCTAAGAACCTAATCTATACGTCTTTTAACCCTGTTCCAATGTTTCACAACCCTTTCTATGATTTTTTTTTTTTTTTTTTTAAATCTCAACAATGACAGGAGGCAGGAGCCATTCAGACGTTTCCCCTAAGCGTCTAGTGCAGATGCCAGTCAGTGCAAAGGGCACAGGCGGTTTCTGGCAGTGTGGAAATGCAGCTCCCAACTGCCAAGTCATGGGAGAGTGACTTGGAATGGCCAGTTCTGCTTGTCCCTAGGGCCACAATTTCCTCACTGCAGCATGTGGACAAGACTGTTTTGGCCAAATGTCTCTCCAGAGAGACAAGGTAACAGTTCAACTTTCACCCATTGCCCGACTCACCCCATCCAGAAGAATCACTGGACTGGCAAAAAGCAATGGCACGATAGTACTTACTTCGGCTATAACCCATCACGCATTTGATAATTTGGCCTGTTTGTGAACAGTTTAAATTTTCAGTTGCAAGGGCTTTAGTGCAACTTACAATCTGTGCTTTCCCAAAGCCTGGAAGAGCAAAAGAGTCAGAGCTTCAGTCCAAGCCTATCTCCAGGCCAGAACTTGGTGAGGAAATCACTGACAAAGACCCAGTATTTCCAGTTTTTCAGATATAAATGCTAACAAATTTTCCCCCCTCCACAATGTTACATGAACTGTCATACAGCTGTTTCAATAGGCACGAAGAAGGTGAGAGCTGAATTGCAGATCTTTCTGTGTCACTCCTGCAACAGCTGTGCCTGCTAGGGCTGGACTCTACATCTCTAGATGTTCTAAATGAAAACAAGAATGTATTTGAGGCATGTGCTTAAAAAAACGAAACAAAACAAAAAGCCAGAAGTTATTGAGCTCAGTGCAAAGATAAGAAAGACAAAATTCTCTCTGAAAGCATGTTTCATGTCTCAACAGTAGTGGATCATTTCTATGTTATAAACAAGGATAATGGGAACACAAATGGGGTTACTGCTGAGAGTGATCCAAGTTCATGCCAATATGGAAGTGCTGTATCCCTGATTTTGCCAGGCATCTTGAGTCAATCTGCTCTGCAACACCAAGAGAGGCAGAAAATCTCTCCTGGTCACTGGTTTAGTTACCAGCCTCCTCAAATCATCACTTGAGGTAATAACATGGCAAATGAAGGAGAGATTTGGTGTCATGCCATGAATCGGATAGAAGTTTATTTAGAAGGCACTTATTTATAAGTGGGCTACATCAGAGCGAGTCTGTTAGGGCCAGTTGTTTGAAAGTTACTGAGATCACTGAGCTGATGCAGAGAAGAGCTGATATTTGGGTAGATGTTCTCTGTTTGGCAAAGAGAGCTACAGAGAGTTGGCCTGGCAGCAGCCTTCTCTATATAATAACATCACAGTGACAGGAAATTCATGCCGTTTTCCAGCATTGAATTTCTAATTCTGGCATCTTGCTGCCCTCAAAAAAATTTTGTCATGTACGTAGATGCACTAAAGCATTATTATCTTTTGAAAGCCTGGTTTGCAGCTTTGTGAGCTACAGTCGAACATGAGCAGTTTTTTGGCTTTGCACAATAGTACGTTATTGCTCCGTCATCAGGGAAAATGGAGAAATTTCTTTTGAGGCAGAGAGGAGTTCTGGAGGGAGAGAGGGAGGAATACAAGTTTGAAGGTTGTTATGGGCTTGATGGAGATGCTCTGCTGTTTTTGTCAGTAGCTGTACAGCTCTTATATAATATGTTTGTGCAATGGCCACCTCAGCCTCATAGAAATGTTTTGGCCAATGTTTCTTGGAAAGTAGGAGAGGATTTGAATATATCTGATATCTATGGGTAACAGAACGAAAAACAAAGATGATGCAGTTAAAGCTGCAGCCCACATACACAGCTTCTAAACACAACCCTTGAGAAAGGAATTTCATCAGCAACTCCTCCCTGGCTATGTATGGTAAAAGTACAACTCAATGCTGTGATGGCTGAGAATCCTAAAAAGTACCCAGGGCACCCCTTACATGGGGAGAGAACACTTTGTGTTTACTGTTTCCCCAGTACCACTGGTGGAGTCCCACCCGTATCCAGCATAGAGGCACAGTTTGCCAAGTGGGAAGGGAATAAGTATGGTGTTATATAAAAAAATCCCTCTTACTAGAACAGCAGCATAGTCACAAGAAGCTTTACAACCCTTCTGGTTAAAAACAAAACGGAAAGAACCCAGACACCTAATCAGTGTAGTTACATCCCCTCGTCACCTACAACAGGACACCAGGCTGGGTCAGATGAGCACCTTGCAGGGACACCTGTGATTTGACATGCCAAACAAAGTATTCAGAAATCACTGGATAGCTGGAATCCTGAGCTTAATGTATACCAGCCACTGGAGACAAAAAACCCCACAGCACTACATAATACCCATAGAGTTATTTATGGTATACCTATTTACCTAGGAGTGAAAGGGAATTACTTCTACTGTGAAATAGTTTCCTGCTTCAAAGTTACCACTGTTCCAGTAAATGCTGAAAAGCCACTGGAGGTGCCCCTCTTGATGCTCTACCCTATTAAACCTGCTCTGGTGTGGTAATTGTCACAATGCCTGCAGGTGGTTACTCACTTTGCTTCTCCATTCAGGCAAACTAAGTACATGGTATTGTTAATTTTGGGCTTGCTGAGCAGATGAATGATTGGAATAGTCTGAAGTGTGTTTCTAATAACTGCAGCTTCAGTTTCAAATTATACTATTGCTGTGATTCCAAGATACACCTAAAGCAACCAGCTACTTTCTTGGACGGTCCATTTCAACTGCACCTTCAACTCAATCCAGTACACTTGCTGGTGTTTCAGCTCCCATGTTTGAAGCTGGTGTGCTGATGGGTGCACATAGGGTGCAGTGTCACCAGGGACTCCTCTGTCCCCAAAAGTACAGGCTGACATCAGGAAGGAGAAAGGAAGTGGTGAAAAGTCGTTACTCCTGGTGGCATTAAACCTTGAGATTGCATCATGTGAACAAGAACAGCCTCATAAAAGCCTTTGTGCCTGCCTGGGGATTTGCTATTTCAATATTTCACTTATGAGCTGTGGCCAAATTTAGTTTCAACCTATGACACTTTTCTGTCATATTTGTTCCGATCTATATTCTTGGTTCATCCTAAATTAGCCTATGGCCCAATCTAGACTGTAGCAGTCAAGGACTCAGTTACAACTTGTGTTGCAATCAGGTCTGGGAACAAATTATTTCCGTTTTGTGGTGTTGATGGGAACTGTGCCCATGAAAACTTGAACCCAGAGAAAGCCAGATGGTCCCATCAACTCCTTTGATGGGGGAGAGGAGCAGTGCTGGCAGAGCTGCTTTTGCACTGTTGTGCTGGACTATTATGAGAGTAAATTCCTTTCTCCATCCTTTAACCCAAGCTCACATACCCATTTTGGGTGGTTGGCACATCTGGCTCTCAAAGTTATTCTTTCTCTGACTGACAGCTGGCAGAGGTTGGTGGGTGATTTTCATGACAAAAAGGCTTTTGTTTGGCACTCCTTTCCAGCTAGCAGATGAGAAGCAAAGACACACAGAGCAATATTCAATGAACACAGTGCAGCCTTTTCCAGGGATAATTTCTTTTTGAGCCTTTTCTGTAACAAAAATATCTTTCCCACTGAAGTCTACATATTTCTGGAGAATTAATATATGTATAATTGGTGTTACTTCTCCAGAATAAACATAGATATATTTTAGCCTATCTGCTGGTTAGACTATTCAGTTTGAACAGCCTCCCCAGAACAATCTCAAAAATGAACTCAACAGATTGAACTCAAGTCTCAACCTCAGACTCCCCTAACCAGTCTAAGCAAATTCAGCTCAGGTCTGAATCTTATAAATATGAACAAAAACTTCTTCATGCAGCTATGAAATAGGGAATGACTGCCTGCATTATATAAAAGATTATTTCGGTCTTGTACAGAAATCCGTTTGGCCAAGGTCACAAGAATATTCTGGCAGAGGAAAGAATAAAAATCTTGATTTCTTGTCTCCCAATCTGCCCTTCAGGCAACTGAAACCAAGCAAGTACCCTGGGGAAGGAGATATGTAAGCACCATGCCAAATTGGGAATAGGAGGGGAAGAGAATTTGACATTGTGACAGGACAAATATTCTCCTCCTCATGGGAACTGTATCTCTAAGGCCCCTTCCAGCAGATGCTGGAGCTCAAAGAAAAGGCTGATCTTTGTTCTTGTACCTTGAAAGTGCTGAGAGCCCGTAGACAAGCTGTAAAACCAGAGTACCGACATTTCCCACCCCTTCGCTGACACCCCAGGGGAGTTCACATCTGAGATCAGTTACTCCATGCACCCCAGATGGTTTTCAAACATGTATTGGCAAATATTTAAGGTGTGTTTTTCCTTTTTAGCAACTGCTTTTCTCTGTGGCTTAAAGAAATGTCCACTAATGAATGGATAAGAGAGGAAATCAACAGAGGAGTTAGACAAGCGTGTGATTTGCTCCCACACCTCACTTCCCAAATCACTTCAAGACTTTATCTGTGAAACAATTCTTCAGCACATTAAAACACACCAAAGCAAAGCTCTATTCCAGGTTTCAGCCACCCATTGGTGTTCCCAGAGGTTTCCCAGCCTGCCCACCATAGCAGTTGGCACCCATCACCCCAAGCTCTCCCATTGTCCCTGTCTGATGGCACCACTCTGACTCCTGTGCCACCTTCCCTTTGTAGCTGCTTGCACTACATACAGTCAGCATACCCTGCTGCGGTACAGGCTGGTGTGAGGAGGAGGCTGCCTTCATGAGAAAGGCTGGATTCCCACCTTTCAAACCAGGAGGGCACGCTGTCCCTACAGCACACCTGGCTCTATGCTGCTGTGACAACCCAGCCATCAACTACAGTCCACAAATATCTGACTTTGCATGGGGCCCTTTTGCTGGGCTGATTCCACCACTATGGCAGAGCCTGGAACATGTGTTTTTTTACCTCTCTGAAAAAACCTCCATGAAATGAGCAAATTGCACCTGGCTGCTAAGAGGAAGAGCGGGCTGGTAAACCTTAATAATAGCATGCTTGCCTAGAAGCAACCTTTGACAGAGGACTGACGGGCACACCAGTTTTTCAGGTCTGAATTTGGGAGAGGCTGAGGGTATGCAGTAGGAGGAAACAAGCGTCTGAACGTGGAAAAGGCATGTGAACTGTTGGACACCATGCTGTCAGGTGAGCAATCAAGATCATCCAGGGCTTGCTTGGATTACCACCATTGCAGCAGTACCTAGAAATACTGGTCCTGGGCTGAGCTGCATTGTGCTCCTCAACACGGTGCAAACACAGAACAAAGATGGTCCTTATGCAACATGCTTAGCAGAGGATACCCCAGCTCACGGCACAACCAAAACTACTCACCTCTAGTTGCTGTCAGTACACTGGCTTGTTCAGGTTAGGAAAAAAAAAAAAAAAAATCCATCTGCAAAAGCCTGTTGGGATCTTTGGACAAGACCCAGAGCCCCTCCTGCATGGCATCTGTAATAAAAAATAGGTTATGTTGCATTGGCCTCTGAGGATAAGTCCTCATAATAAAGCCCGGGCCTGCTTAACTTAGCAGGCATTAATACTGACAAGAGTTCAGGGTTCATCAGTCAAGCTAATTTGTTGAACATTACCCTGCTGTTGCTTATCTAGGATTATCTTTCTTGCTGAAGAAGGGCAGCAGCAGGCTAACACACTTGGTCCCCCCTTTGCATGAACCAATTTTAGCTTCTAGCCAGGGCTCCTGTTTTATTACAGCATTTCTGTTTGAAGGCGGACACAAAGATGGAAAAATGTGTATGTGTTCTCTTTGTTTCTATTTCATGATGTGCCAAGGAGACAAGGAAGGCTTATTTTGTTATGAACACTGTATCTGTGCAGTTTCAGCAGCAGTACAAGAGGGCTGATATCACAATAGGGTGAAACAGAGGGCTTTGGAGCAAATCAGTTTTGAAAAGTCCCTATGGAACTTGTTTTTGATAACCCTGATTTTCATTTGTCTTCCCAATACACACTTGGGAGGAAAAAGTTGTGTGGGAGCCATGCCTGCCTCTTCCATCAGGAGCTGAGAAAACTTTCACCCATCAATTCACTTGTGAAATTCTCCAGCAAAAACAACTGCCTGAAAACTTTCAAAAACATAGAACATTCAATGTGAAAAGGAATCTGAAAATAACCCTTCCCTTGACAGAGCCTTCAATGAAGGCAGAGTAAATTGTGAGACCAGACCGTTTTAGCAGGGAACCATCAATGGGAACAGAGCAGGGGAAGGGCTGAGGGACCACGTGTTCTCTGAAGCATATGGTTACCAATTTGCTGGACATATGTTGTATTTCCCACAGGGCACAGGAGGACTTCTGGATTAACGGATGTAAATCATTGGTTATCACCACAGAATTGACTTCTATTCTAAATGTACAGAATCTAAATATATACCTTTTTCTCCCCAGAGATCTCTTCCCCTAATTGCAGCTCAAAAAAAACCCACCAATCACACTATGCATTGCTTTCAAGAAAGAAAATGGAAATAACTGTTCACACAGACTTTCTTCCCTTTATTATAAGACTTTATGGGAGTTGGGGAGGGAAAGAAAAGGGCAGGGAGAAAGTGGAAAGAAAAATATCTTGGGACATTTTATCCCATAATTTCCAGAGGGAGCCATTGATCACAGATGTGCTTTCACACCACAGCAGCACCTAATTATTTTTCAGTACTGTTGCAATACATGCTTAGGAATCTCTGAATAATAGAACCATATGGTAACATTGTCAGAAGGAGAAAATAGGGACTCAGTAGGCTGGGGGAGGGAGAAAGCATTAAAATGTGCTGGCTGTAAATAGAAAACAATTTGTCAAACAAAGAATGAGGAAAAAGCAGAAATGTGAATTGTTACAGATAAAGATTTTCTTCATGTTCTTTGGAGAAGATTCCAAGAGCCTTGTTCTTTGTTTCCCAGCCTTTTTGTTACAGTCACTCCCAGAACATCTGTCCTGTGAGACTGGGTACAGGGCTGCCACAAAATTTTTGAGGGTTGAGAAGGAGCTTGGACAGTTGCTTTACATCAGGGAAGGCAACCTGGACATGACATGCATGGGGAGTTCTGGATGTGCCATCAGTTGTGTGAGCCCTGATGCTTCTGTGAAAGCTTCTCCTGGTGTCCTGAAAGGTGCTGAAGCACCTACAGAAATACGGGAGGTTTTGCCATGGAAACTTTTCACTTGGGAGAGTGTCTGCCTGGACAGAAGTTGTCCAGGCAATGCTGGTCTCCAGCTTCACAACCATACAAATGCAAACTTGTGACATCCCCACTCTTTCCTGAAGACGTTACACCAGGACCCACTGAAGGGTTTTGGCTCTCAGAGCCAAACTGAAAGAGCTGCTTTTAGGCCCAAGAACTTCCACCTCTGCCCAGAGCATCTCAGAGATAAATAGATGTGTATGGAATGGATAACACAAACCAGAGGAGATGGTCTGATACATCCATGATGACATCCACTCTGTTTTACATACACTCCAGTTACAGTTCACCTGTATCCCTGGACGTTCTAATGCTTCATGCCTGTAGCTGGGCTGTGAGATATCCCAAAGTCCCAAACATATACCAAAAGTCCTCAAAATCCGCCCAGATAAAATGGTCACTTAGAAAGGAGAGACCTGCCTGAGGAAAACCCAAGCCAAATAACTGGTAGGACTGTGCAGGACGCTATACCACAGCTGAGCTCCCTTCCCCTGACTTTATCTACATCCTCAATGCAAAGCAGGTAGGTCAGAGCTCAGCCTCAAAGGCAGCCTGGGCTTAACCTGCTTTGCCAGATGGACAAGAAGGTACATGCTAAAAGCATATGCGTCCTGGCAAGAAGGGCTCCTCATCTAAACAGTCACAGAACTGGGAGCTAAGTTTCCAGGATAAACCTACAATGCAGTACCAAATACAGGAGACACACACACACAAGAGAAGGTTTTTTCCACCACAAAGCTTGAGGTTAAATGACTCCACATGCTTGTCATTTGCATGGGCACTGCAGTGCAGGAACCCATCCAGCTGAGATCAGGGCATCAGAGGGTGACTGGGGCTGTGCACAGCAATGGAAGGAGCCTCTCCTGAACAAAAGGATGCCACCACAGTGATCACAATGTCCCCAGCATGAGGCAGGGGCAGTTGTAATCGTGCAAAGTGCTATTTATTCATTACCCTTCACTGAAACTGTGTTCTTGATTGTGCCTCTCAAAAAAAAACCAAAAAAACACACAACAAAAACCCGTCAGGGCCACTTCTTTCTTGTCCTCAGCAAGATGCAATTTCCTCTGTCCTCCCAGAGAGTACACTCAATCATTCTACAAGGGACCAATGAGTTTAATTCACCCAATGAGTTAATTTTAGATTTTCGTTCCTGCCTTCAGATTCAGTTCAAATACACTTTATGAACAAGAAATACAAAAGCTAACAATTTTAGGGTCACATATTTTCAAGGAGCTGAGAAATCCTCACTGTAGCTGTGTTCTTTTGCATGTATAAATAACTAAAGTCACAAATGATAATTGTTAACTATCTGCCTAATGTGCAGAGAGCATCAGGTAGCCAGATCTCCAGGGGGAATTCGCAGCAACCACAGCTGACTGCAGGAACAAAATTGGAAACAGGTTTCCACACACAAGCCCGTAATGTCACCGAAGGACTGGAAAGAGGAAGGAAATATGAAGACCCATGTTCCTCCCCTCAAAAACCCCCAAACCTAAAGAACCTGAAGAAAAGACAAGAGAACTAGCTACCTAGCCTTTCACAAAACCCAAAGCGACTACTCTATTAAAAAATAACTACAGATAACATTAATATATGTTACCATCATCCTTATTTAAATAAGAACAAACTCCTCATGCCTATTTATTTATTTTTTTTTCTTTAGCTAGCTATAAAGGAACTGGTCTGGGCACAGGTAATAACCTCCCTACACATGAGGAAACTCTCTACAAGCTGGTTTACTCTACTAAGACTCAGTTTACTGCTGATAATTAAAGCAGTGCAATATTTTGCATTGAACTGTTGTTGGTCTTTATTAATCCCTCTGAATTGCCTCAGGTGCTGGCTGAGGAAGGCAGTGACCATGTGTTGGCCAGGCTTGAACTCAACAGTTTTTCCCCATCAAGACCCAGGCCTATCAGTCCACCAAACATTTTCTGATTTGACATGATCTTGCTGCTTTTACTTACCATTGCCAGTTTAATCTCCCTGTCCCTTCTGGCTCTCTTTAGCAGTTACCATTTCCTAGATTTCTCTTTTTTACAACATAAGTTTTGAACTGTTTTCTTTCCAGATCTAGAAGTCGCCCCAAGCCAAGCCTCAATGTTAATTTCTGCCCAGGTTTTTAATCCTCTTAAATCAATTTGTATTGTCTTCTGTCAACACTGGTTGTCACAAAACCTCTCCTATCTTGGTACAATCAGCTTTTAAGTATTTTCTTAATCTTTTTTGCTCAGGGCAGAAAAGGAACATTCTTCATTTCCAGCTCAGCACCAGAAGCACCCAGCACACTGTTCCAGGGCCAGTGCATTGCACAGGAAATATGTTCCCTATAGACATTCCTAGATGACAGACTGGAACTTGCATGTGACAGACCCAACTCTGTTTTCTTAGTGATTCATAAAGGATCTGCATCTACAACAGACACCCAATATAACAATAATTACATGCCTAAATGCTTAACAAACCAAACCACTGAGAAAGGCTTCCCAGATGCATTTATAAGAAAAAGGTTAAAACAATAGCTTCTTCTGCTGCTGTGCTTCTATATCTGACCTAGACATGCTGCTTCCAGACTAAGAGCAGAGTTTCAGTTTTCATGGCTCATTTCACCATTGACTTATCACTTCTTCTTTTATGAGGGCATCACAGCAAGCACAAACAAAAAGGATATTTTCTGCATATGTCCATGGACACAAGGAAAAGGCCCAGAGCATCCTATTAAAAAAATAAAATACATTAATGAAGACTTGTTGCCCCAGGCACAATGGGACAATAAAAAACCAACACTGTAGACTGTTAGTAGAGAAATTCACTGGGTACTTTGTATTACTTAGGTTTCCCCATCTGCTTGCATAGATAGCCCCGTATACACAAGGTAGCTTTAAACTGTGTGGCTATAATGTGTCCATCTTAGATAAAATGTTAAGGCTCTCTGGATGCACAGCAGTCAGTCAGGGGAAGCCTTCATAATGGTGATGTGAATTTGGAAACACTCATTTCTTAAAATCATGGAGGTGACAAGTGGATTCAATTAATTCAACCCGTGATCTTCTATTAGGTGTCCTTGGCCTACACCCGCTAGCAAAATTTTCAGGGCAAGAACAGCCTCCACAGAGCTGAGGCTGGGGGTTCGTACACCCTCCTTTGGGGTGCTGGTCTTGGAGTCCCACCGCCCCAGAGCCTACTCTTGGCCAGCACCCTTTGTATCCCAAGAAGATAATTTGGGGCTTAACTCTAAAAAATGGCCAGATGAACTCTGTAGATGGGATGTATTTTCAGTCTCTCCATAATGCTAGTGAATAATGGGTATGCAGCAACAGATTCACATTTCCATCATGTCAGCTCCACTTAGCATCCTTTCAGAATTTCTTTTTTCTGACACCACTGACTAACCTGACAGAGACTAACATAGCATGAAGCAAGGTAACATGATGGAAGAGTTTGAGAAATATTACACTGAATACATTGCAGTGAAATTCATACCACTTACTGCTTTCCCTCCCTCCTCTTTTTTCTTGAGAAGAGTGCAGGTAGGGGTATTCAAAACCAGAAAGGGCCTTGAAAGCAAATCTTGTGAATCTCTCAGTCCAGTAACACGAAAGCCGGTCTTTATTTTGGAAAACTTCCAGCAGTGCCAGTAAGCTCAGAGGGGAAGAGAGACCTTGGTCCTAACCAGGGTCTTTCCTGTATTGATGGTGTAGGCACTGCCAATCCTCAGTGGAGAACCCCCACAGATGACTCAACAAGTTAGATGACACATTTTAGTTACAACCTTAATTTTCTTCCCTTTATGCTAAACCTGAATCTGCTCTTCCTCCAAAACAACGCCAGAGCTGGGCCTTTCCCTTCCCCTTCCTTTCATTTCTCCCCGCCCTGACCCCTATTTTTAATATTGCTGTTAAAGTATGATGGCCCACAAAGTTCTTTTCATTTATACCCATAAAGTCATCCACATTTTGGAGCATCAGAATGAGCATGATGCTGCTGCCCACAGCTTTCAACCCTTTCCCCTGACTTTGAATCAGGTTATCCACTGCCATGACTCTCCATTTCTTTCTTGGTTCCTTGGGTGTTTTGGATCTTGTGATGCAACCAAAGAACACTTGTCATGACATATTTCTGGTTTAAGTTACTGCAGTTTTCTTAATAGGCCTTTGACTGAGGAACTGCTAATTCCTTCAATCTCAGTGTCATAATGATACTGTTTTCCTGAAAGAAAGATACAAAGTAAAGAAAGACAGAAAGGACAGACAGAAAGAAAAAGAATGTACACAACTTGCTTAACATTACCACCAAGATGTACTTCGAAACTATAGAAACATTCACAAACTCCAGTACCAAAACCTACCCATGATTAACCAAAACAGAGCTATTCTCTATCATCATTGATGACAATAAGGGGTAAAATTGCAATCAAGTTTCCACCAATTCCACAGTATTGCTGCTCCATTACATCAGTATCTTACTAAAGAAACCTTAGACATCTATTTTAAATTAATTACTTTTTCAACAGAAATAGTCTTATGAAATATCCATAAAATTAGCAACAATTAAAACAAGTGTGATACTGATACCTGTTGATTTCATAGAAGTGGAGTCTAAAATGTCTGACAGGACAGAGAAAATATCAGATTTTTCTTCTCATTTTTCACACTTTATGAAGAGATTTTCTAACTCAAGCCAACTGAACAATATCTTTCTTCTTTTTGCTTTTTAGTTTGATTAAAGTTCTCACATGTCCCTTTAACTTCCTGACTTGCCCTGGACTTTACATGTATTTTTTGAGGTTACATTTCAACCTGGTTTCCCACCCCGATACTTCAGCATAAAAATACATATTTTTTGGCGTTAGCTGTTCAGAACATCTTGTGGTGTTCATCTTGTTCATCCACCTCTTTCAGCGTTGACTCATCTCTGTGACGCCCACTATTATTTGTCCTGTCATTTCTAATTTATGCCTTACAGCATTATGATGTGTTTTCCCTTCCACACTGATGAACAGATACGGTTTGAAAGAGAGAAGTGATAGAAAATAAAGGGTTTTCCTACTGATCTCATGTCAGCTGGGTCACTCCATGATGACACATTTTTCATCAGAACCCCCACCAAAACCAGAGGAGACCTCTGTTCCACAAAATATCAGCCTTTCTTTAGCTGGATGTCCTTAATCATCATTTGTTAATTCACTACATTCCCACTCAGTACTGTTCTATGTGCATTTTTGTACTCATGTAACTTTACTGGTTCAAGTTGAGCCATTTCCCTACGAAATGTCTATAAAGTAAGTTTTTAAAAGGTGCTTATATGTCAGGAATAAGTCTTACTGATGTAAGAACATCTATTCCTACTTAACCACACCTGCTACCAGAAGGCTCATTCCACACAGATATACCCATGTGTACATGGGTTGAGCCACACTGGCACAGATGTTACATATAGACTGGGCACAAATGTATCACATCATACATACGTCACTTCTGGGCCTTGAGACCTCCTGTGACAGTGTGACTGAGGGTGGCTTTTGCTCCTCGGAGTTGGAGGCTTTAGGAGTAAATGACCTAATCAAAGAACAAAGAGCTGCCTACACCGAGATGTTTGATAGAACCTTCCTGTGCTGGTCATTGTCTTTGGTAGATTCAAGGGTTTTGGCAGAAATCATGTGAACACCCAGAAACCAGACTAACCCAGTAAGTTCTGTCTTAAGGAATAGCTATGCACTAACACAAGTTTCTTTACACGAGATAAATGAACGCCTAACAGGTGGTACAAGCAGACCTAAAATGAGTAGGGAGAGATGTGATAAAAGTAGGATGTGATAAAAAGGCATTATTTAGAGACACAGAAGAGAGTTGAATCAAATCATCTGCAACAGCAATCTGAGGACAGATATCCTGCCCAGGAAATAACAACAGGAAAACAACACTTTACATTGCAAGACAACAGTAGGTGACAATCATCTTATGGCCTCATCTCACTGCCATCAGCAGTGACCTGTGCAGCTGTTAGCACTGTGGGTAGCTCAGCACTCTGCTCCCCAACTTCGCACTTCAGTGCAACCAGTACTTCACACTCTGATCATAACTCAGCAAGGAGGTACGTTTCCCACCAACAGTTCTGTTGGAGAGGTCTTTCACAGTCATCCTGGATATCATACCCATGAAAGATACCCTGGATATCAGACCCATGGGTATAATATTAGAATAATTCCTGGCAAAAATCAGATAAAATCATAGTGACTTACAAAACAAGCCTGAAGAAATCACTCCCACTTCTTGGCTGCCTACAACACTGGGAAGGTAAATTATCGCATACTAACATCATGTTTAGCTCTTCCTGTGAACCATAGTGGTGGCATCCTCCCAAAACTAAGGACAACAGTGGAGAGGAAGATCAACAGCATCCCATCTCATGTGGGCTGCAGACCTCTGTGAGAGCAGCTCCGTGACCTTGCACAACCCATGATTGGTGGGCACCACCCCACAGTCCCGCTCTCTCCTCTGCTTGAGCTGAATCAAGGTTTCAGTCGCACATCTGTGTTCTGCTCCAGGTCTGGGGAGCTGATGAGCATTTTGGAAAGGGAACCAGCAGCCTTTGGAGACTGGTCAGCAAGACTGATTCATACACCCAGACAACTGGGCTGATCCAAGACAGACCGCGTTTGGGAAAGGGAAAGCTGCAGGGAATCGGCTTTGCAGGTGATGTAATGTCTCTGGAACGCAAGACAGGCAGAAAGCTCTGATGCATCGTCTCTCTGTCACAAGAGCAAGAACTGGGGATGGAGGATATTCATACAAACGTGGGAAAAAGCAGAACAGAGGGAGGAAGGAACAAGCAGACGGGGAGGAGGAGGTGCTGAAAACCAGCAGGGGAACAGCTCTTTCTGGGACAGAGTAGAAAGGATTTTGCATTGAGGAAAGCTGTCGCCAGTTATTTTTGTACAGATTTTAAAGTTCACCGAACCCAGCTCTGGAAGTTGCATGTTGTGTTTTTGGCTGGCAATATCAACATACCATATGGAGGAGCCTCAGTTTGAGTTTTACAATATTGTTTGGATTTGATATTGACGTATTTTCATTACTGAACCTGCCTTGAACTGTATGTTCTTTTATTTTGATGTACCAGGGGTGAAATAAACCCATAAAACAAAGAAACAAAGCCTAAAAACAACAAAATAAATGCACAGGGAAATTCCTGTATTTTGAATTAGGCCTGATATTCATTTACTTTAGCATTGTGTCTTTAACAGCATCTACTAGATGAGGTAGATTCCAGACAAGAGGAAGAAGCAAGAAATACTCTACTACTGTAGATATCATGGATGCTGTTTCTCCATCTGTTTGTCCCAATATTACTGGACTGCTTCCCTGTTATAAAGATTTGCTGATCTGCTGGGGTAAAGGGGAGGAACAGCCTAAGATAGTCATTACATTTACTGGTATAATAAGAAATGAAGGGCAGCAGCTCCCACCTTGTACGCTCTGAGAAGTCCCCTAGCAGGAAACAATCTGGAACAAAAACTTGGAATGGGTGAAAATGTGGAGGCTGAAGGGACTGAAACGTATGGGAACAGAGGAAGCAGGGGTCCCAGAGACACAGGAGCTGAAACCACTTTCTAGCTTCTCTACCTCTAAAGCTTTCCTCTTGTGATGTTTTATTCTCCTGCTGAAATTGTGCCATTTTTACTTTGAAAAGCTCAGGGCTTTTGTCACTCTAGACCACTGATCACAGCTGCCAAAGGCAAGACTGTCAGGTAATTAAGTGCCATGCAGCTAAGCTGCTGACCTGGTCACAGCACTTGGCGTTAGAGCCCAGGGACCTGATCTAAGCTGATGAGAACAACCATGGCCTTTCAGATTAGCCCAGCTAATGCCTGAATGGAGCTGTGAGGAAGGGCAGGACAAATCAAAAGGCGGCTGCAAGTTTCCAGCCATGAGAACCACTGTTGAGAGAGAAGGGCAGCTTATTTTGCAGATCCATCATGCCGCAAGGATGTCAGTTACTAACATGGACAGTTGTCCATGGGGAATATGAGAACCCCAAGAAGCATTCTCTGAGCTGTATGGAGGAGCTGCAAGAATATAGGGGAAGTCTATGGGAGGCCAGCTTCATAAAGTCAAAACTGGCATTTGGGTATCTGTGTTTGGTTGGTTGGTTTGGGGGTGTGGGGAGAGTGATTTTATTTTTAATAATATGTTAACATCACAAACTTTTTAGAACACAAGTACTGTTGACTACATTCTTGCTGTGCTTACCACCTTGTGTCCTCATCCTGGATAAGGCCTCTCATTGCCACTGTAATAGGAAATCCAACATCCAGTAGTATCCAGCAAACCCCCTGGGCTGGATTTGAACCTGAGAGCTGTGTAGGAAAAGATTTTGCATTTTTTTAAACCTCTCTTCAGCCAGTCACTGTCCCTAGCTGACACTTTTTGCTACAACCTGCATTTTAATAAACTATGCTTTCCTCTGCTAATTACCAGCAGCAGCATGAAATCAAGCAGTAGTAAAAAGCCCTCCTACACATCTCTTCCTCCTCCTTGCAAGCCCATGCTCCACCAACCCGCATATTTGCATTTTCAGAGACTGCTTGCCTGAAATGTAATTGAAGACATACAGATCATCTGTTTGCAGTAACAAATTACAGTTATTTCAGTGAGGCTTTCATGACAATTTCACTCATAACATGGCTATTTTTGATATGCAGTTAAAACAGAAGAAAGATGCTGGTGACATGATCAGAAAGCCTGCTAAGATGTTAGATGAAGAAGGAATATTGTAGTAATCTTTGCTACAGATATAAGAAAAGCTATACTGAAAAGAGACCTTGAAAATGTTAGAAGTCATTCTGGAACAAAAATTCTCCTTGAATTTCACCAAATGCTTAGTTGCAACTCTTTATCCTCAATTCAATTCTCCCATAAATTCTCTCTGATTTTCTGGTCATAAATAACCTGAATACAAGATGTGTTTAGGTCTACTAAGTAAATGTTATCTGCAATGGCAACCTTACATTTGGAGAAACACTAGAAACAGTAGTTTGGTTCAATCAATATGGTTATCCTCTCTGAAATATATCTCTCTGCAAACCCCTTATCTGCAGGAGTCAAAAGAAATCAGCTTCAAAGGGGCCAAGACAATTTTGTATGTGCATTGATGATCAATGTCACATTCAGTGCAATGGACCATCCTCTCTGCACCAGTATGAAAAGGTAAGACCCTCTCTTCTGTCTTCAGTGAGCAACCATAAGAGGGAAGAAGCTGGATTAAACAGCTTCAAGACCTTAAAAACAGGCCATAATCCAAGTCCTAGTAACACATCACGGCTGTTAGGAAAAAAAAATATTTCCATCACAAGTAAGAACATGAAACATTGATGAAATGATGTAGATTAATAGGATATAGCAAGTACTACTCAACTACTCTAACCCCAAAGGAGCCCAGTTATTCTAATAAAGCTGTTGAGTAAAGAGAGACACCTGGAAAACACAGTTGACCCTGAACACATGTGCATAACTACCCATTAACACACTAAACGTACATATAAAATACTATAATGAACTGAAAAACATTCCAGTATAAAGGTAGCCTGACAGGACAGAAAAGCAACAAAGGTACTAAATTCTGACACCTGTATCAGAAAAAAAAATTAAAAAAAAAATAGAACTTCATATCTTTCATTCTTCAAGCAACAGCAGTTTACGTGCAGGTGAAAAATAAACAGAAAATTTCTATCAAAAGTCTGAAATTGTCCCATTTATAAGGCAGATTAACTAACCCAGGGGGAATTCAGGTCAGCAAGAAAGTAAAACAGCCTTGTAAAACTGACTTTGTAATTTTCAGATTGGTAGATTTCAGTAACATTTTTGAATTTCTTTTCCCCCATCTCTGACCTTCTGGTCAGAAATGAAATACTGAAATACTTCAGCGGAAACAGCCAGGTTAACCCCCCTGCACTTATATGAACCCACTCAACCATGGAACCATCCTACCTCCCACATGCTAAGTCAACTGAGAGTCACATTCTGTTCCTGGCTTTCTCTGTGCCTGTGGTTGCCTAAAAATTATAAATCATTTCTCTGATAAAAGAGAGGCTGTAGAGGAATTTCATTCATCATTGTGTGCAAGCACACTTGGATACTGGAACATTAGCATATGCCAAAGTCTCTCTGTGCAGAACATCTGGTGTTTTGGAGGTTTAACTACCACTGCATTTGAATTTAAGCCATAAAATTTATACCAGATCTCAGACATGTTTCATACTCAGGTGTGTTCTTGCAAAGACAGGGCCAGTGTGCACAACAGGGTACAATGGGGATTGTACTGTAACTGCCATAATGAGTCCTGAAGTTCTCATGTGGCCCTCATACAGAATTTTACTTTAAAAAAATATATTCCTCAAGTGAAAAGAGCATCAAATGAAGATATCAGCCTGGCAGACAAAGCACCACTGTCTATAGCCAAAAATGTCAATTACAAACACGAGAAGCAAGAGGCTGTGAAGCATATATTGCTTCAGCTATATTTTCACCTGTAATGCCTACAGGTGCTTCAGTTTCCTATCTCTCACCTGTTTACATTGTGTCTACAAGACTACGTGAGCCAGTGGCAAGCTGTGCTATCCATCACATTGAAGCTGAAATGAGATCAGACTGTCCTTCAACAAATACATTGGGCTAGATAAGACCCTAAAATGAATCAGTACCTGACAGCAGAGCCAGAAAACTCCTTTCTCTGCCTCTATTTCTGCAGCACACCTCTAAAGAGACAGTTCTACTCCAGTCCACTGCAGAGTTCATTAGGAAGGTGCTGCATGATGCACCAGATGTAGGTGTGTGTGGGAAGCAAAGTTCATAGCTTCACAAAGCGTTTTTGCAAATGCTTTTCTAGCATCATTTGCCTCAGCTGTTTAAACCTTTGCATTCAGAGCTCTGCACAGAGTATTTCAGGCTGCACAAGAAAAATTTAATTAAAGCTTCATAAATATTTCTGTAAAGAAAGCTAAGTGAATTCTGTGCAAACAAAACGAACCAAACTGACTGATACCTCTATGAACTCAACTCCCTGGTTTACTTGCAAAGCAATCCAAGGGCAAACACAAAGCCAGTTTTCCTCCTACGCAATAAATGTCAACCTGAGGAACCTTCTAGGAAAGAATGCACCCATTCATTCATTTTCTGTCCTAAGACTACCAGCTAAGGAGACAGAGCTGGGGAGGGAGGAGGAAAATAAGAACTCTGTGTGAGGCAGACCCCTGTCTACTGTAGGCTTGATAAGGCCACTAAATTATTTTATATTAACTTAAGAACAAAAACAAGCAAACAAACAAACAAAAGGAGACATTCAAAAGCAAGCTTTCTAATAGGGAAAATATACACACACCTACCTATCCTGCCCTCAGATGCTTATTTTAAGAAGAGAGATGGAGATCAGCACAAAGAAAACTTACATAGCTGCTAGAGCCGTATGAACCTTTCCAGTAGCAGGAGTGCTTCAGCCTCCAGATACATTAGGAGGGAAGTGACATTTATAGCCCTATTGAAAACAGAAATAAAGAAAAGCAATGAAGAGACCAGTTGTTTCCCCTGCCTTCCTTTCTCTTTCGCCTCCTTCTAACCCACATACCCTCCAGGAAGAAACATTTGACTCTCCTTTGACTTTTTAGAACAGCTGGTCTGTCTCTAACAAATGAGATATGCAGAAGAGGAAGTTTCAGCATGATGGAGCTGCTGAAGAGATGCAGCTGACCTCAGGGCATCACTTCCCTTCCATCGGAGAAAGAAACCCAGCCCTTCCTAAATGCCAAAGCTGAGACATTTCCCCACAGAAGTTCAGGGAAATCTCTATTTTGTGGAATGTATCTTGTGAATACTTCCCATCATTGCTCAGATCTCACTCTCTGTTTCATTTGAGAAATGCAGGAACAACCCAGCCACCGCTGCTTTGACTGTTACACCACTGACAACTGCTGTGAGCCTTACACACAAGGGGCTACAATTTTAGGTAGAAATTTTAGAGTTGTTTCTAACAAGCACTATTTTCTTACTTCTTTAGAGATTTGTCATTTGCTTACTTATTTAAGTGGTGTTAGGTTTCCTCTAAGCAAAGGGAAGAAAGAACTTTGGATCAGAACAAGAGCTGATGCATTTCCAACCAGATTCGTAAAAAATGCTTTCACATCAGGTGTAGCAATGAGTTGGGAGAGCCTCATCATTCTGCACAGCCAAGAAAGACTTTCAGAGTTAGTAGGGAGAGCAATCCTGATGGCAGGCTATCCACATCATTATTCCATGCTAGCAGTAGTACAAAATGAGAGCTACAAAAAATGTCAGGGTGAGCAGAGGGACATTGTGTTCATCAGGGGTTGCAGATGGTAGTTAAAACCAATCAGCAAAACGCTGCGTACATTCCTTAAGCAGCTCAGTTCAAATAGCAAGCACAGAACATTTCAGGAATTGCATGTTCCTTGAGTAATTTCCAAAGCACTGGTCTCAGCTACAACCAGGGGACCAAAAGCTGCTAATGAATGACCAGAATGATGCTTCACACTCAGTGGAGGTGGAGTAGGTGGTGTAGGTCAGAAATGATGTCCAGAAGACTGAACAACAAAGGAGGGTGTTTTAATTATTATTAACAGCAGCCACTTTTTGTAAGAGCTCCTAACTTTCTTGAAATTATACCCAAAACCTTTAGACTGTTCAGAGAAGTCTGTCTTTGAAACACTTCATTGTGAAGCTCCCAGCCATACATCTGCCATCACCGTCCTGCATCCAATTGGACAACTTGGATGTCATTACAATCAACTCCTATTAGATAGGAGCTTAAAGTGGCAAATTTAGATCTTCATTCTGCTGTGAACTGGCAAATACTCAGATGCAAGATCTGGCCCTCTCCCCTATTTCCAAATCTACCTTGAGAGAGTTAAGCAGCAGCAGTCTTCAGTTCAAGCATGTGCTACTGTAACATACCATGAAATTATCATCCAGTAGTGACGTAATCTGTGACCTGAAAACTATCCCCTTTCCCCAGGAGGGGGAAGCAATACTGTCCAATCAAAGGCTGTCACTCACAAAACCAAGTGCAATTAGCTAGAGGCATGTTGCTACTGATAATAACTATAATGAATCCCAAGCAGAGACACCTTCCCTGGCAGGCTGCTGTTTGGGCTTGAAAAACAGTTTCATAATAAATAAAACAAAACCAGAAGCCATCACATTAGCTGCTGATTTTTCACCTCCTACTCAAGCACTCCATAGAGATCCACTCTGGGCTCTGTCAAAAGCAAGCAATTACTCTCAATCAGAGATATCTGGCATGGAGGGAGTGACTTAGTGCATTCCTTGGGGTGGGTGGGTATTTTTATACTAATTCAGATAATGGAGTTAGCTTGCTGAGTGGGAGAGGACTACTCATTCCCAAGACTATCTCCCAGCCCCCCTTCAACTCCATTCCTTGATTTTTAACATACTCCCACTGCTTTATGACTGGTGCATTACACATAACCAGCTCCTGAGGTGACTGCTCCTGGGTAATAGAGAATTGCTCACATTCCAGCATTGAGCGAGTTGATTTTCTTTTTTTCTTCTACTGCATATAACAACATGTGTATTACACTGCACTGCAGCAAACCCACATTGTTTCCCCAGCCTCCCCCTAAATCACAGAATTTAGAAAGGTAACAGAGAACACCAGGAACAAAGAAATTAGATGGTGTCCTGGTGCAGAAACATCTGGTCACAGCTCGTGCTCAGCTTTTCACAGCTGGTCTCAAAAGGTACCAGACTGGTAACCAGTTACCTCAGCCAAAACCAGGACAGGAAAAGAACTGGTGTCTGACTTCAAGCTGACGTCTCTGACACCTCTGGCCAAGGCCTCCAAGACGATATCCTGGCCTGATAGATGGTCTGGGCATGTACTAACTTGTCTCCCTTTTGCTAAGCCAGCATTTGTATTTCTGGTCCCTTTCACTTGTCAGAAGATAAAGTGAGTAAAGAGAAAGACTATGATGGCGAGCTGAGATCATTCCAGGTGCATTCCAGACACACTGTTGGTACAGGCAACTTGTTCCAAAATACAGCCAAGACCTAGAGCCCCCCTTCCCACTTCCAGCTATCTCAAACCCGTCAGCCTCTGCTTGGGTGCATGTGTAAAGTGGTGTTGTATCTACAGGCTTGCAAGAATTTGATGGTGTTTGTAAAAATCTTTGTTGTTCTGAAGTATCAAAGAGTAGTGTTGTAAAAAGTAACTTATTTGCTGTTTTCTTTTTTTATAATCTCATTAGTGCAATCTGGGAAAAGAAATACAAGGGAAATATTTTAACGTTATTCCCTGATACTCCCCTATTCAGCATGGTAGGTCAATTATGCCATGTTATCAGCTATGCCATGTTATCACTAGCCTCATTGCATAGAGGTGCTTTGCTGGAAGATAATTCACTAGACCTTTTTTAGTTGAACTCAAAGGTTTCTCTTCCTTCCACTTTTGCCTACACATTCTCCAGAACAGAATAAAAGTAGTATTTAGATTGTTGAACGACAGTGCTAGTGAAATCTCTTTCCAGCCTTATCTGTGCTAGACAGCTGGCAACTGTGGATGTCTGTGGCATCCGGGTAGAGACATTCTCAGGGGCTGCTCCTGGCACTGCTCTACAGCACCACAGCCTGCAATGTAACAGGGATTTCTTCTCAGTACTACTTTTTTTTTTTTTTTTTTAATCTCTCACAAAAAAGCATGTTCTTTGCCACCATAACATTGTCTGCAGTACAGCAACTGCAGAAGAGCAAATAAATTACAGTGGCACAACAAAATCTCAGAGTTCACTACGGGGAAAGCTTGTCAGCGAATTTCCCCTGTTGGATACATAATCACTGGTAGCAGACAGCTGGAAGTCAAACAGCAGCTGTAAAACCCGTTGAGATATGCTAGGGGCACCTTACAAATGGGTATTGTTCAACACCCGTTACAATTTCTACCACTTTATTTCCTCCCCATTATGAATTACACTGGTTTCCCTGATATAGCACACACACTGAGTAGATAAGGTCAAAGAAAGCAAATCTTAGCTCAGTATAATTTCACTATGAAGGTAACTAGTCACATCCTTGCTCTTATCATTTAAAATAATGCAGAAGAAAGGACCTACCCACCACTGAAAGATTATTTAGGTTAAGATAGATGAGACTTAAAGACAGTACTAATCTTTGAACAATTTGGTGTTCAAACTTAATCCAGAATAAAGGCAGAACTGCTGTGATTTACCTTCCTCAAAGATTCACCTTCCAAGCAAAAGAAATGAAACTGAAAGAGGTATCATTTCTCTAAAATATTAAATTATTAAATATTTTTTAAAAAGTCATGGAATATTGTGCAGATAAATCCTCAGATTTTAAGTAAAAACAATTCTTTACTATGAAAAAAAAGAATGTTTATTTGAGGTAGCATGTCAGAACAAATATGCAAGAGGAGAGGAAGAGGAGGGAAATATAATGGAGAAAAAGAAAAGCTTTTAAGTTTGGCTATACATAAGAAAACAAAGAATTACTCACTTCTCTCAACCTAAACGTTGCTGAGTTTTCCTCTTATATAAATTTAGGCTTCCAATCCAGTTTCAGACCTACATTAGCATCACAACACTGAGTCACCCAGCTGACTGACGCAGACATACTGAATTCTCCAGCTGAAGAAGTTAAGCCTTTCCCCATTAAAAACAGAAGCTTTTTTTTTTTTTTTTTAATCTTAACACATTCCTCCTCTGAGGAATATCAACACTTTTAAAATGGTATAGTCTAAGAGTTGTAACGCAGAAATTAAGTTCTCTTCTTAGACACTAACCAATGTGTAACCTGGAAACAAATGTTACTTTCTGTGACTGTTTGCTTCATTTAAACTTTAAAACCCTTTTCACTCTTTAGTGCAACTTCCCACAGATCAAGTAGAAACCCACTCCATCATCTGTGGCCACAGGAAAAGCTGCTGCCAAGGTACTATGATGCCCGACCACTGTACATCAGTTTTAGTGTGAAAGATTAAGAAATAATCCCAATTGCACAAGTATTCCTGGAATTCTTGAAGGCTGAAAGCTTGTTAGCTGTGAACTGCTAATGAATATTGAAGGTTCCAACAAAAACAGCGTTTTGTAACTCACTTCAAAAAGTTCTGACCGCAGTGGCTGCCATAATATCTCCTGTTATCTTGTCTTTCAAATGAAGAGAATTTAAATGAAAAAATGCAACCCAACTGTGTATCTCACCACTGATTAACCAGCAGTTTGTCTCTTAAGCCACTATTAATAAGCAACGAGTAGCTCTTCGTCATTCTACCAGATGAGAGCACTTTTCCATTAAAAAGTCACTTGCCCATAAATCAGAGCTTATCAAAAGCGACATTTGACGTGCTTGCAGGGAAGTAGGAGAGGAACTCGGTGAGCGAGCAGCAGGCAGAACAAGCGCACAGAAGCGCGCTATACGCTGGACCAAATGTGCGTATCACAGAGATTCACCACAGCTAATGACATCTTTTCTTGCCAGGCATTAAGATTCCATTAACTGGTGAATCATTGTACCATCTGCAAAAAGCAGGTCCTTCCTCCCTCCTCCCCTCACTCAGGACAAGTAAAGGGAAAGCTAGAAAACAACTTTCAGCTCTTTTAATTTGTTCTTATGAGCAGTTTCATTGTCTCCCTTGGTGATACCATTGCTGGTATCTCCAGTTCCCTCTCAATGGGATTTTACTACAGTGTAACGGAACATGCAGAGACCAAGGGGTTTCTAAGCTGCATGTACACTAACATTCAAAATGACAAGCAAAACTGACACCTTTGAAGACAGTTGCACAGACAAATAGGTGGGTTTGTGTTCATTGCCATTAAGCAAATCGGCATCCATTTTAGAGCCAGGACTGAAGAAATAAAATATATTACAACAGAGCATTAATTTGGGAGACTAACAAATAAAACTCAACCTAGCTACCTGCTAAGCCCCCAGTCATCTTGCAATTTCCAGAGGCCCACAGGAATCTTCTGGCAGGTCAGACACAAAGGAGGGCAGCTTGCTTTGCAGGTGAGTGTCTGCCACACAAATTTTGTAATACCCGGTGGCTTGGTGCTCTGATGCCATGCAAAAACCTAGACAAAGAAGCAACTCATGTCACTTGTCTATCTTGAGCTACCAGAGGAACTGCTTCTCTTTGTCCTTTCAAAGAGGCCAATTAGTCACTCATGAGGGTGGGCAGACCCGGGACCGTTACACTAGTGAGTTATGGGTTCAAAAGTTATTGTGAATGTGGTTCTCCAAGAATTTCCTTAGTACCAGTCCACATCCCACACCGTTCCAACCAGAGCTGGCATGGCTGTTTGGACACCCACACTGGCAACCAGACTGGGTAACCAATCCAGATGAGAAAAAAAAGGTGGTTTTTTCCTGTGCTAGCATCATGGGCAGCAAGCATGAAAGCTGGTTAACATGACTTCAGCAACATTGCTGTAGAAAGTAAAACCACAGCCACATCATCTATTTTAACAAGGAAGTTGTTTGGTTTTAATTTTTTTAAGCTATTTTCAAAACAGTTAAAGCTGCAATTCAAACTCTGCATTGTCAGTATCTCCTCCCTCACCAACAGTTTGTTGGGTTTTTTTTAACACTCATGTGGCTTCCAGATTGAAATGCGAGTGTCATTAATGGTCCTGAAATCAGATTAGAGAAAAAACCCAACTGACCAACAAACCAATTCAGACAGTCTCACTGATCTCACAGACATTTAGAGAGACTTTTTCACGGCTGAGTTCAGACTTCAAAACAGGCCACAACATGCCCTTGCCCCTCTCAATCTCTAGCACCTAGGGCTGCTCCCTCCCACCCCTGGTCAAGAACAAGGGGGGGAAGGAGCCAGTCCAAACACCCTCCCACCCTTGTCTGTTATTCACATGTTAGCTCCTATTTCTATCAAGAAAAAGGAAATATGGGGGTTGGACTAGATGACCTTCAAAGGCTCCTTCTAACTCAAACTATTCTATGATTCTAAGAAAAGAGCGTCACAGTGCTTAACACCTAGTTTTTCTAGTCATTTCCCTTACGTCTCACACTTAAATAAACAAGAATTGAAACATGAGAAGGAGGATGCACCAGCTGCAGTTGCACCAGTTTCAGGGGCTTCATGCTGAACTGAACACCATGTTCCTAAAATTTGTGTTGCCTGGTGCACCTGAAGCATCATTTGTATCTCAAGAATGACTTTTGCAGACCTTGTATTTTTGGAACTTTGTTTTTTTAGACAACAACTAACTTAGCAAATTGTAGATATTGTTTAGCTAACATGCAAGCTCCCTCTTGCTTTGTTATGGCATGAAGCATCTAACCTCTTCTTCACTTTACAAAGAATGCACTGTTTTGGTTTTAAAGAGAGCATCAAATGCTGTGCCAAGAAACCTGATTAAGACATTATTTTAACTTGTAAGTTACAAACATTCAATTCACAGCTTTAAAAAGATGACAAAAGACCTCCTTTAAAATAACATTTTAAAATCAAAGAGGTAAATCAATTCTGTCCTGCCAGAAGAGGAAAAAATTACTAATTCATTAAAACTAGTTTGATATACATTCACTTGACATAGAAATGCAGATTGTCACAGCTGTCTTAGGCAGCTATTACAAATGAGTTATTCAGAAGTAGTAGCCATTCCTTGCTAAGAGTTATTCAAGTTATTCTGATGGCAATGCACTGACAGTCTCCTGACAGTTCGCCAAGGTCTCCAGCAGCTGGAAGTGGCAACTTTGCACCTTCTGACACAAGCTCCTGAGAAGGGGCTGTACCGCACCACTGGGAAAAACAACACACTAAAACTTCACCAAATTCCCCAGGAACCTGGGTTTTCTTTTTATATATTTCCGCCCCCCGCCCCCCCCCCCCCCCCCATTTCTTTATTCTAAGAAGCCACAAATAATCCATGAACAACTTATTCAGTGTTTTTGGCTCCCTTTTTGATCACCACTTGTGTGTTTCATGGTGAAAAGTTTTGTTCCCTTTTATTTCTAGCTGTCCATACCCACATTCCAAGTGTACCCCTCTAGTAACAGCTGGTCGGGCAACTCAGATGGTGTTGTTTGTGCTCTCCAAGGAGATGAGCACCTCAGCGCTGCACTCCATGGTTGTCATTGTTGAAGAAGCCTCTATGTCATCAGTGTTCCATGGACATCACCTCTTCATGGGATTTCTCCTTTGCCTCCCTCCTCTGTCCTCAGTTACCTTCAGCTCGTATGCTCGCTCCTTTAGTTTCCAAACACTGTCCTCACTGTGGCCATAATAACAGATGTAGGAATTTGGGAGGGAGCAGACATATCAGTGCTTTCCCCAAGTCACTATTTCATTAACTGCATGGCAGCTAAGCTAATGCCTCAGGATTAGACTCATAGGATATTAGAATTATATAGGGGGGAAAAGGATATGAGTAGCAAGAGGAAGTGTTTAAACAGCATGTTTAAGGCAAGTCTTTCTGTCGTCTTGCATCAGATAGGTAATACTGTAAAAACCACTGCAGGGAGCAACCAAACAACTTTCTGCACAAGTGTATGTGGCAGCTTTCCCTATGGGAAAAGTTTTTATTTTTCTCTTAGTGATTTATCCACAACTCAAACCTTCATGTCCTCCCCACCCTTCAGAGGCTGCCAGTGCACATGGAGTTTTGTGACGTGATTGTCACTGATGCATCTCACGAGGCCTTATTTTTCCACCCTGACCAACTCTCTCTCCCTGAACCTTCCCACAGGGCGAGAATTTGAAAGAAACAAAAGAGGAATCAGTCACTTAACTTCACGTTTGCAGTGAGTGGCTGCAGCCTGAGTTGAATCAGAGCCTTTTGAAATTGAGTCATTTTGTCTAGTTTGCTCAAATGTGATAAGCTAGATGGGATAGAAATTCTATATATTATTACATAGAATTATTTCAAAACATGAAGTTAAGATAAAAGCAGAGTCCAGGGAGGGCTAATCTGTGCCTGGCAGCCCACACTTTAATCACATGCCGATTGCTTTGTTAGTCATCTCTTCATCAGTGCTCTCAGCCCACTCCTGCTCCTCCTGCAGTAAACTTTAATTAACCAAAGAAACACTGAAGTTACTCACTGAGAACAGAGAAGCAGAAAAATGGAGGAGCTGAATGCCTCTCACAATAGGTGAGAATGAATCAGTTTGGAGGTAAAGTCAACTCCTTAAACCAAAGCAGCAGGAATATGTGTCTGTATGTGAACATTTTGAAACAATCTAAAAGGAAGATTTTTTGTGCCGTTGCTCTTTCATGTTTCTTTCCCTGGCATACGTTTTGGGATAGCAGCTAGTCTTTTACAGTAAATTGAACCAAGAAAGAAGGAAATAGAACAACACATGAGTCACCTGCGTGGAGAGTTCACCAAAATCACTACTCTTCATCTGCTGTGCATGATCCTTACTCTGACAGGACAATTGTCAGCTAAAATCCAAAACCAAGCAAGTCATATAATAGCAATGTTGGTACTTTAGGCTGAGCCTTCAGTTCTTTCTAATTTTAGTGAGCTAGCACCACCCCTACATGTCATGCTGATTACCACAACAAGTAACAGCATCTGTCATGCTACCAGCAAGTAACATCTGAGGTGTTATGGTTTTGTTATGCTCTTAGGGATAATAATTAACTATTGGTGGAAAGGAAACCACTACAGTAAAGGGTGATCCCACTGTACAACTAGTTGAACAAGTTGTCATAACTTCCCAAAGAGAATCTGTGGCAGAGCTCAGGTTTTATCCTCTTGGATCACCACCCTTGCACCCGCACTTGCACTCTTCCCCACCACATCAAGCAGGGCTGCATGAGATCTGGGAGATGACTGAAGGAATATAAGGCCGTGGCTCTTCAGCTGGGCACATTTCCACACCAGTTCTCAGATGCAGCAAACCTACTAGTTTACTTTAGCTATTAGGT
This sequence comes from Patagioenas fasciata, assembly GCF_037038585.1. Lineage (NCBI taxonomy): Eukaryota > Metazoa > Chordata > Aves > Columbiformes > Columbidae > Patagioenas > Patagioenas fasciata. Next base: position 32,240,953 of record NC_092527.1, on the reverse strand, counting down.
GAGTATCAGAGAAACAAAACAATCTGGCAGGTCCCAGATTCTCACAGGTTTTACAGTAGTAGCCGGTGCTCTGAGTCACACAGAAGAGCTGTGCCTCGGATGAAAGCTGCCTATTAGCCTTGCATGCTCTTAAGAGATTCTGCATAGCATCCCACACCCAGCATGCAGCTGGTGCATTTGCAAAATTCCCAGTATTGGAGTAGAAAGAGGACGATGAAAACAATGACTGAGGCAAAATTCAGCTCCAAATGGATGTGCTGCTACCACCCAGCCATAACAGGCTGCTGACAGAACTTGTTTTAGATAGATTTGTCACTTCCTTGGTCTCATTGTCCCTTCATTCTTCTCCTAACCTCTGTATTACTCCATTAATTCCTCCCACAGCTTCTCTTTCTTCCCACTTCTCACCACAATCTACATTTTGGCCATCCATAGCACTCTACCACCACGCCACTCCCTTTCTCCCACTCATGATGTGATGCCTCAGTTTGTGCCAGCATCTCTGCTCCAGCCACAATGGGCCAAGATCATCTACACTGCTTTTGACAGTGACTACTGGCAGATACCTGAGAGAGACAATAAGAATCAGCCTCTTTTTCCTCCACTTGTAGAGCACCCCCACTGCTTCTGCTCCTCACCTTGCTGCCAGTCAGCACCTGCTCTTGTGCCTGAGCATGTGAGGATACAAAAGATCATAATAACCAGGTCTGAGAGGAACAAGAGCAAAGCTTTACAAGAGCTCACCATCTGGACAGTGCTCAGTATAGAGCTGTCACTCAGTGCCACATTCACATGCCAAATCGGATCTGTCATTAGAGAGATTCCTGTATGCATGAGCTATATTCATAGCTGAAGCAGAGCAAATCTCAGAGAATGAATCTCCATTTTTACACCCTTTCTTTCATCTCAGGCCATGCTGTAGAAGCAGTGTCTCTGATCAGGCACTTTGAGATGCTATTGCTGCATCCTAAATGTCAGAACAAGCACCAAAGCTGACAAGACCTCGCTCCTCCTAAACACCGTGTGGAAAGCAGGAGATTCTTTCTTACCATTAAGGCTCCCATTCCCCTTAAAGAATTTCTATTTTGCTTCAGGAAACTGTTATCTACTTCCCCTAATAAAAAAAAACCCACAGTGGTAAGTGCACTTAACCAACCTCTGTATTTCAGAGTCCAGCAGAAGAGAGAACAACTGTTGTGTTGGCACAGGATGGACATGCAGGCAGCCACGCACAAACCTGCTGACCTGGCACAGCATTCAGCTGTTGTGCAGAACTATTTCCCATGCAACTCATTGTTAGCGTTTAATTGCGAACACTGTAGAAAAGGCTAAGGGATTTGGGGGGAGGTTATGGGAAGCAGAGCATGATCTGGAATGCTGCTCCACAGTCTACAGAGCGGTCGGGGAAAGACAGCAGAGGCTGCCTGGATAAATGAGGAAGATTGAGAGATACTAGCACCACGCAACAGCCTGTCTCCAAGCACAAATAAGACTGGATTGACACAGAAATCAAGTTTCATAGCTGCCCTCATGCCCACTATAAAAGGTATATGAATCACATATAAAAAGAGTAATAAATGTAATAAATCACACAAGTATTGCATGATTCTGGGGGAGCAAAGGGAAAATTCAGCATGGTGTTTGCAGGAGAAGATTGAAGTCCCTGCCTACAAAGGGGTGGCTTTGGAGCTAAAGGAGCTCACGTTTTCAGGAGCACTCACTTTAATTTCTAACATATAGATGTGCAAGTCATGTGATTCAATACAAGCATATAAATCAAACATGAATCAAATTGAAAACTGAAATTCAGGAAATTCACATACCAATGTAAAACAAGCAGAGTGTAAAGAACTAGTAATTTGTTGTCAACAATGTCAAGCTTGGACCCTCTTTTTGAGGTAAGGTTTTCCACTCATATATAGTTATGTCTTACAGTTTGATTTATACCACCAGGTCTCATCTCCTCTAGATTGCACACAGGAGTTTTGATAGCTGAATAATCACTTGCACACTGAAGGAACGGATTTCATCACACCTTCTGTCACAGTGCGTTACAGCTCTTCCACCCAAAATCAATGCTAAATGCTGTATCTAGTATGCCTGTAACTGCAGAAATGTGGGAGCAACTGTACTCCTTATCTTTTTCCTTTCATACACTTGTATGTTTTGATAAGAGTTGTAACAATAATACAACCACCAGAGATGTAGATCAGAGACAGAAGTTTCAAACACCCCAGCTCCTCCCTGTGCAAGAAGTTCTTCCAAGCACTAAGTTCTTCTGCTGGTTCCCCTTTGTACTTGGTTGAAGCCCTGCTCATTTCTGAAACTTCAATCTTCTGTTTCGCTAGCATGAGACTTCTTAATAAGGACTGATGTTTTTTTTCTAAATTTAAGATAGCTTAAATTGCTATATGATCCATTGATGGCAGAAATCTGCATCTTGGTATCTGTACCTGCCAGCTATATGTTACAACTAACACTATGTCCAGTTAAAAAAAAAAAAAAGTCTTAACTAAGCGTCACAGTCGCTTTACTGCAATAAACATCATGCTTCACTGGGCCATCTTGCCAGTCACAGTCCCCTTCCTTTCAGCTCAGTGGGACCCTTGAGTCCCTTGTGATATTGAATTCCTAACAGGAGCTGTAACTGGTCATGTCACCCATCTGGAACCCTGCTTAGGGTATTAAAACCTCAAAATATATGCTTCTCAATAGCACTCTCTTGATTACCTAATTGATTTTTAGAAATTAACAATAATAATGCTAAAACACCCAGCAGCCTAATTATCAGCTGCTTTTCATTTATACTCCCATTAAATTCACAGCTGCTTTGCAAAGTGACAGGCTGTTGTATGAAGACTGCCTTGTATGCTCTCACTCAAGCCCCTCCCATTTATTCCATAGAGAATGACGACACAAATAACTCAGATGCCTGCTTGGTATTTGGCAGATGCCACTCGCATATGACACGCCATTCAAAAAGCAAACAGCAAGAATGACATGACGTTCTAAAGGAAAAAGCAGGGCATTTGTTTTTCCTCTCATGCTAACAAAACAGTTAATTTTCAAGCATCTGCTAATCTCTCTGCTATCCAAAAGAATTTTACTTTGAGTCAAATCTGCCAGTTTACCTGTCTGGTAACAAACCAGAGCTGAAAAGTGGATAGTTGTGAATACAGGAACAACTGTGGAAGGATGGGGGGAGAAGACAAGACAAGCAAGGCATCTGCATGACTGGCACACTCTGGACAGTACCCTGAGGTGTACAAGTACCCTTTCCAAAAACCCCCCCAGCTGAGCTCCTTGGCAGGAACACCTCAAATCCAAGAAAGACTCTGCAATTACATTTGGTTGGCTTTGAAACATGCTAAATTGACTGAATACATGTCAACTTTGTGCAGTGAGATGTTTCAGCAGCTTTAAAAGGTATTTGCAGGTGCATTTCTAATTTGCCAGGGCATTCTCAATCCCAGCACTTGACTGACAACACAAATCTATACCAAGAACAAATCTGCAACATCTCAGTTAAGAACTAGAGTACTTCTGCTAGACAGAACTAGGCTGATTTCAGGCTGGACATCCCAAGGAAGCACAGGAAGCTGCATTATACCCATACATTATGTAGGAACAGCCTTGGAGTAACTCAGTCTGCCAGTGCTTTGGCCCCTGAACTTTCGTTGCCCATAAGGTGGCCCATTAAAACCGATGCAGTTTTTATACATACGTTCCTGTCCACTGAGGAGCAGGCTGAGATTTGCCTACCTGTATCAGGTTTAGCAAAAGGCTTCCACTGTAAAATCTTACCTACTAACACGTTCCAACTGGAATAATCCAGACGACCCAAGGATAAAAACTCTAAATAACAAACAGACATCCCGAGGTGTTTAGTTTTCTAGGATCAACTAACCACACATAATTTAATTCAGTGTCTCCAACAAAAGTGAAAAGTACAGCTGAGACATCTTCAAGTAATTACATTTTCACAGCAACCAATTTCATCACCATGTAAAAGTTATTTCTAGCCATTCACGCTACTCATAACTAAAGTATCAGGAAAAATACACAACAGATTAAATACTGGTTTTAAAGCAGCCATCAAAGGCCAAACACAACCTTCAGACTCAGCTGATGCTTGCCTAGTCCTGATTTAAAACAGAAAAAAAATGGGATATTCAGGCCATATTTGGTTTACAAGTTCTCTTAAACAGACTCCTCAAAGCCAGTGACGCAGGCTAAAACACTGGACATGTTCAATTTCTGAAGACATTGATTCTATTTAAAGAGGAAAAGTTTGTCCTGAAAAAAACTGGAAGCGAAGAAAAGTGCTGGGCTCACACAGGATACGAAGTAATATACAAAAGCAGTTTGGCAGTATTAGTTGATGTGATAGATGACAATCCCGCATTTTAGTGGTTAAGAATTGTAAAAAACCCTTCCTCATTTACCTCAGAGCCCCCGCACTGACAGCAATCCTCCCTGTGCATTCCTATAGAGCAGAGGTTGCTACATTTCACAGACAAAAAGCTTGGGACAGGTGCAGCTTATAAACCACCAAACAACCCCAAAGTACAAGTTGCAGCCTTAAATACTAATCTGTAGTAAATGCCAAAATCTGAGCTGAAAGGAGGGAGAAAAAGAATTTGCGCTTGTTATTTTAGGGGCTGACTCAGCCAAAAAGCCAAGGAAAACACCTTGAAACCATGATATTTATCAAAATCTTCTGACCCATTTTTGTCTTCTTATTTTCAAAGAGTAATTGAAAACCTAAAATAATAAAATATGGAAAAGCATAACAAACCTAATAGCAACAGAAATTTGCAATAGGCTCTGCATACCTTGGTTCATGTTTTAGAATAAATCAGATGCCAAGCTTGGATTCAACCTAGAGTTTTGTGGGGTTTTTTATTGTGGGGCAACCAAACCATGAATAATGTACTTATTTAAAGTTCTGTTACCAAGTCAATCAGAAAAACATGTCTTACAGTCTCTTCTAACAATCCTCAGCAAGCATACACAGCTTACAATGATACAAACCTGATGAATTACATCTAGTTTCATCATCATGCAGCTCATAAACCACAAAGCAGACCAGAAGCATGTTTTCGCAAAATAATTTGGAGTTAATCAGGTTTCAGAGTTTCAGTTTAAGATTTTAAACTTGGAAACAGAGTAAGAAACAGGAGGCAAATATGAATTTAAGGCAAAAGGCATGTTTACTATAAACAACGTTCCCTCTCACATGGCCATAAACATTTGGGTGGCTTATTTTTGAAGGGGTAAGGAACAGATAACAAAATTAGATTCAGTCATTCTGTTTCTTATAGAAAACAAGATGTTTTTGTTTATTGGTTTATAACTGAGTGCTCTGGGACCTCTCCTGATAAATGCTTCACCAGCTGAGTCACAGCGTGCGCAGGATTAGTCACGGCTGTAGAAGTGTCCTAAGGTTTCATTTACATCTGCACATTTACCTGATGTATATTCATTTCTTCTGTACGATGAAACTCTCTGAAGCTGCGTGCTTCAGAAGCTCCTGGCTCCGTCATCTCCTCCACGTCACCACACGCGCCACCTGCCCCGTTCCAACACGAGGGTCAGACTGCGACAGCACGCAAGAAGGAAGGCGATGTCTGCTGGCCGTGGTAGGGAAGAGGAGCGGAGGGCTCACAGCTTGTACATCAACATATGTTATGTGGGCCACAACAGAGCAGAGCATGCGTCATGCTGACTTGATGCTATTTTAAGCAGTAACGGGGAAAATAAATTACTTAGATGAGCGACCAAGCACCCTCCTTTCATTATATGTTCCAGAAGAGGAGTCTGAGTGTCCGGCAGTAACTCTGTGCATGTTAGCTTCTACCTGGTGGTATTCCCACTCTGCGAATGGGGAGCAAGGATAAGAAGTAAGTAACTTCGCACAGGGCTAAACCGCAAATCCTTGGCAGAATAAACCCCCTAACAATACCTCAGGCCTCTAGATTTTTAGCCACCTTCTCCATGTAATCCCTAAAAATCCTCTGGCTGGAATGACCTAGCAAAGCCCAGCTCTTCCGTGAAGGGTGTCAATAGATGCCTACATTGGATCACCAAACAAACACCGGGTACCTTATCTCAGTGACCCTTCCTCACAAACTGGTGCAAAGTCTGAACACGGGTGCATGCAGGAGTTTGCTGCATGTTCTCTGTTTTGGGAGGCTTGCATGAAGCAAAAGGAAGATCAGACCTGACCATGTGAGCAACAGTATGCAACCAGAAATGCCGGATTCCTAAATGGCTTAAATGTGTAGCCAGCCTTTGAAACCTTAAAGCACTTGGCTTTACTGCACTTTACATCCAGCTTTTAGGTATCCCTTAAACACGGCACTATTTAGACACAGAGAGCCCTCCACTAGCGCCCACATCCTTACGCTACCTGTGTGAATGATGCTCCTTTCTCAATAGGCAGGTCACTTGCTGCCCAAGGGACATCTCAGAGACTTGTCCCCGACCAATGGAACTACCGACACACCTGAAGTTACCTCCAATGGAAGTCTATTTTAATGAGAAAACATTTGAAAAGAGAAAATTGTAAAGTAAAAAGTATTTAAATTGCATCTGAAGAACATGTCATTACAGGAACAGCCCCTAAATAAATTTATAATCTCTGTCACATAAATCTTTACACAAAAGGAAATCGTGATGAAGCAGACAGTGAACTCCAAATGATGGCATTTATCTGCTCTATGCTGGCTTACATTGTTTACAGCCTCCAAGACAAATACAGAGGTCAATTTGCCTAATTAAAATAAACATCCCCACAAGACTATTCTGTTTCTTGTGAGGTGAATATACACTTTATTCAGCTTTGCATGTCCATGAGGTATGTGCTATACATTAAGTCAGTTCTGCATTTCTTCCTGCAGCAGAACCCAAATTGTTAACTCTCATCTGTGGCTTAAACCACCCTAATTTCCTTCCTTCTATTATTCTATATTCTCCTTCCTCTCTTCCTGTTTCTGTGCTAAGGATACTGACATCTACTTATGACAAAATTTTTCTCCTTGCTTTCAACAATTTCTCCAATCAACGAATTGCTGTAGAAGGTTCTTAGCTGGTCTTAAGAGACACATGGAGATCTTTAATACTGTGTAAATGCAAATATACTATCTGAAAGCTTGACTAGCTCCAAAAGAGAAGTGAATCAATATCTACTGAACACTCTGTACTAAAATCACTTATAATGTTAATACAACTGATGACAGGACCAGTCCACAGAGAATTATCTAGTGATTTAAAGTTTCACAACCAATAGCATTTCCCTGCTCAGATCTATACAGATGCTCCAAAGAAATCTAGAAAGATTATTTCCCAAGAGGTTTCACTAAACAAAAAAAAAAAAAAAAGAGGATTAACACAGCTGATCTAATATTTCAATCACTCTGCAACACAGTTCCTGACAACAGCTCCCTCAAGGTTAGCCTTAAAATTATATCACAGCCCAATTTGTCCTTGTTTTACATTAGTCTGAAACCATATCTATATTTTATTGAACTCTGATTCTGTTACTGGTTTTACATATTACCCAGATTAAATTTTTAAGATGGTTTCATGGTTTGAAAAGCATCATCATGTACCGGGTAGGGAGTTTTTAGTGCAGCTGGAAATGGAATTAGGAAAGATCTGCTGACTTAATTGAAGATGCCGCTAAAAGCTTTTGTCAACTGCAAATATCCTGACTTTCTGATTTCAGCAGTGATGCTGGAAGGAGAGTGTGGAGCAAACCACCCTCCGCGCACACAGCAACCCTGCTGTAGAGAAGTCTGTGATACAGAATGGACTTGCCCAGGTACATCAGAGAAATGTTATCTCTGGAAGAAAAACATAATTCAGCATCACAAAAACCACTGCTGCAATGTATATTTGAATCCCCAATGTAACTAAAATAAGGGTAAATGTATTATGAAAACTCATCTAGAGATATGCAAATGGTTATTTCCTATGCTCACTATTCTGATTTACCAGGCAGTTACTGTCTTCATTCTATTACAGTAAAAAGGAGGTGGAGAGCCCAAATAAATACCCTAAATCTAGACATAGTGAGCTTCATGAGTGTTAGTGAAATAAGCCTGCTTGGAAATATCTCAAATGAAAACACAAAAAGAAGGCAGAAGATAAACTTCGAGCTTCCCTACCGTGTTCTGTCCCTGTGGCTTAAGATATCAGTGCCCTGACTCACTCTGGGGATTGAGTTGCTCTCTGGGCGACACGACCTCCTCATACCAGCTTTGTTCTTCATTCTAGTACAAACTGGTCATCCATGAACACTGAATGAAGAAACTTCCTTATTAGTCATATCTATAAAACTAATACCAGAAAATGATGTTTAAACAAGGCCACTGCCACTCCAGGTACATGCCCTTCCCACATCTCATACCTAAATCATTTCATCAGGTGTGGGAGTGAGGATAGAAAAATGAAAAAAAAAAAAAAGTTAGACACCTGCTTTGTGGCTCTAGATAAAAATCTATGGATCAGCACTTCTTGGACATTTTGGATCCATATTTAGCTTTTCATGTTTATTTGCTTGACTGGCAAATCCCAAGGAGATTCTGAGATTGATGCTTAAAAAACAAACAAACAAACCAAATCAAACCCCATCAAGCCTTCAAACTCAGAAGGCTCAGCTCTCAGCTACACTTCAGCTAATCAGCTGCCCATCCTCACTTATGCTATAAAACACTGTGCCTTCCCATATTCAACCACAAACAGCACATCAAATCCTCCTGCTGAACAGAGGAGGAACAGGTGCTTGCCCACACATGCTCTTGCCTGCACCTCTCCTGGAAAAGTTCAGTACATTACTGACCTGGCATGAAGCTAAAAAGTCAGAGAAAAGCATACTGCATCTCAGTAATTAGTGTGGTTATAGGCTTGGTTGTCTAATTCAAAAGATACTGCAATTGTATCAAATAATACCTCTTACAATGGTCACTGACTAAACATATTCTTGTTCCCACTGACATTGGTTGCTCTTTGTTTTAAGCTCCCTCCACTGGTAACAGTAAGGAGTCAGCTGCCATTGAGCAGCATATTTTACCCTCTTACCAAATGATGTGAACAGGCTTGACCAAGATGAGGACAAGCATCCCCATAATTTTAGGAGACATAACCAGAATCTGTCAGCTACCCCTGAGTCAACAAAGTATCAAGCCGAGTTGTGAATCCTTGTGCAGGTCTAAAGCTTTGGAAAGACTTTGGATCTATAACTACACTGAAGAACTAAAGCCTTCTCACAAAGGGAGAAGAATGGAGAATGAAAAGTCTCACGGCACATTATATCAACTATACCTTTTTCTTTTGTAACTAAATGAAGTAGATAGCACTGCACCTGAGACCAGTAAGGTGAAATTGCTAAAAACCTTGAAAGAAAAACAAAACCAAACAAAAATCCCAACCAAACAAAAACCTCCCATAGATTATTTTAGCCAATACATGACAAGTAAAAATTATCCCACAGCCCAAAAATGGTGTTGATACAACTGTGTGAACAAGAATCACAAATCTCCTATATGTTTGTATACTCTTGGTAACCTGTCATCGTGGTTTCCCTGTCACATTAAGATGGATACTGTAATGTTTTTAAATGGAATTTGGCATTTAAATACATATCAACCAGTAGCTCTGCATTTTTTCCTTCGAGTGGCATATAAATAGAAACATTTGTCAATAGAGTTCTAAGTGCCCATCTGATATACTCTTATTTGTAGCCTCTGCAAAGCACTGTTTGCTTGCCAGGGATCAAAACTGACTCCATTTGGGGACAGCTGCAATGACATGCAAGACAATTACTGTAAGAGACATTTCAGTTTCATTTTCAGAGGAAACATCTGTAGAAGGACTTTCAGTTTCTCTAAGCATTGGATCAGCTGTAGGACGCGAGACAACACTCTGATTACCAGGAACAGGATGCTAAACCACATGAAATCTGTCTCACTGCTCAAGTAGTGACTAACATGATGTAGAAGGGAACATTTAACAAGTTCATTCACGCAACAGGATGGGTGGCTGCCATACCTCACCACTATGTGCATACTCCAGAAATTCTCTCACTTCAGGAAAATTTGTCTGAAAGTCTGTCAGTAAAATGAAGGATGGAAAAGTTTGGAACAGCGACGCGCATATTTTGGATTTTATGCAAATTGTACATATTGTATATATCGATAAAGAAAGCACACTGATGTATGATGATTCTGCAGCTACTACAGCATAGTTAATGTTTTTAAAGGTTCATGTACAGTGTAGCTAGCAAAAATAATGTTATCATAGTTCAGCATTAAAAACGTTGACTTCTAGAATCACAGGGTGGAAGTAAAACATGGCAGGACAATGTCCTTGATACTGCTCTGATGCCAGACATTCACAATCTGGCTCTGTGTCAGCAGAACTCTGTTTTAAAGAGAGAATCCTTGATTTTCTTACTGGTTTTTCATGTGATATTCATCAGTAGTGTGCTGCAGCATTTCTTAAGTATTCATTTCTACAACATAAGGCAGCTTTACTATGCCTTGTTCTGCAGGAGGGCAGAGAAACAGAAATACTAAGGTCCAAAGGCGTCCAAGTGACTAATCAAGGTATGATCTTGTTAACTTCAGGAGAAGCAGCAAATAATCAGAAGCCTCTTTATAAATAAGTTTCACTGTCTCAAATTGCTTCTTTCTACTCTTGACCACTCTTAAAGAACTACTCAGATGGCCTGAGTAACATCAGGAGTGGCAGCAGTTCCAAGCCAAGATGCTATGATTTTTCAAAACCTAGGAACGTATGACAGCTCCTAAAAGCAACCTAACCTTGCCTCAGTGGCAGCAAAATCACCTCCAGCTGAATCAGAGCTTCTTTGGTCAGTTTTCAATGGCAAGTCCCAAGGGCCAATTAGCTCTGAGTTTACACTCTGAGCTTTCTTTTTTCCCTATTCGCAGGTCTACCTCACTCATACTATGTAGATACCCCTACACAGATCTTTATAGGGATATTCAGTAGCCCTCTTGTAAAGCTCTCTTCCTCTTCTTTCAGCTCACTTTCCTTTAAAATTCAGCAAGCAGAGACACAGGACCTACAAACAACAGCCTACCTTTAACTAAACATCCTTGAGTGCTGTAAATCCTGTGCTCTGAACAGAGTGTTTAGGTCAGGAGTATGCAGCTCCCATGCGGGTGGACCAGGACCACCACAGAGCAACTGCCAGCACTGCACTGCAGCTCTGGGACACGGCTGAGGGGATCACCAGTGCAGAGCAGCCCCCCATCTCTTTGGGGGTGACCACAAACCCCAACTCGTGCATGGCTCCCATACTGGGGAAACTGTGCCACTGTATTTGACACTGGTGAGGCCCCATCTTGAATCCTGTGTTCAGTTTTGAGCGCCTCATCATAAGAAGGACATTGAAATACTAGAGAGAGTGCTGAGGAGGCAACGAAGCTGGTGAGGGGCTGGAACACAAGTGTGATGAGGAGCGGCTGAGGGAACTGGGACTGTTTGGCCTGGAGAAAAGGAGGCTGAGGGGAGACCTTATCGCTCTCTGCAACTACCTGAAAGGAGGTTGTAGTATGAAGAGTGTTGGTCTCTTCTCCCAAGTAGCAAGTGATAGGACAAGAGGAAACAGCCTCAAGTTGCACCAGGGGAGGTTTAGATTGGAATTAGGAAAAAATTCTTAATGGAAAGGGTTGTCAGGCATTGGAACAGGCTGCCCAGGGAAGTGGTGGAGTCACTGTCCCTGGAGGTGTTTAAAAGGTGTTTAGATGAGGTTCTTAGGACACGGTTTAGTGCTAAAGTTATGTTATGGTTGGACTCGATGATCCTGAGGGTCTCTTCCAGCTGAAATGATTCTATGAAAATGCACACAGTCATCACTGCTGTCAGCTGCAGCGAGTACCCCTTTCCCTCTCTTCTCCTGTACTCACTACACGTTTCCCTCTCCTTACATAGACAACACGCTTCCTTCTGTCTGCCTCACTACACCAGGATTTGGACCTCCTCTCCCTCATAGCAACCTCAAAACCCATCATAGCACTCTGCCTTGTCCCTTCCCAGCTCCCTCCCTATACACAAAGTACCCCCACACTGTTCCCAAATTAACCTCAAGTTCCTGCTTCCCAAAGCTCTCACACTGCTGGCTTGCTGCTCCAGGCCCCCCTCCTGATGCTCCCAGGCTCCTCTGTCCCCTGCAGCCACCCTTGCTCCCTTCTTTCCAAACTCCCCTCATCTTCCCAACTTCCTTGCCATTCAAACCCCTTTAGGACCTAAAGATTCTCAGCAACAGAGTTCCCGGCACCCTCAGAAGAAGAACCAGCATCTCCAGCTGCTGAATTTCTCAGGCCTCTAGCACTGACATGCTCCCTGGTACAGATGGCAGAATGCTTCAGAGAAAGAGCTGCACCTTGACTTGGCATATTGCTCCCAACTGAAGACTCGTGTTGAGCTGAAAATACCATCTGACAAACTGCATGTTGTGTAAGTCTGAGTAAGACCCATCAAATGGACCTGCTGCTTGTGCCAGAAAAGTGATCACAGTGGCAGGTTGTCATTTCCCACGTAAGCTGGTGTTTGTCAGCTCTCACAGCCATCAGTTGCAGGGGAATGGAAATCAAAGAGCCTCAGACTCTTCTGAACCAGATGACATCCTAATGGATGCAAGCTTTTGGTCCATTTCTTCCTACTTCTGACATTTTCTCCTTCTCTCCATGCTGCCCGACCCTGGCTCTTATTCCTCATCCCGTTCTGATTCACTTTTCCTCCTCAGTTTTAGTCACCATGCCTTTTTCACTGATGGGGCATAATTACTGCAATCATTCAGAGCACACAACATGTTTGAGTTCTGCTTCTTTGCTCAGCACCACAATCCGTGTTGGCTCCCAGGGTTGTAGAGAGTTAAATTATGTTTGGAAATGCGTACTTGCTTACCTAACTGACTTCACTTCCACACAAACTTCTATGTAAACAGGTATTTCAAAACCTTGCAATTAGGCCAAATTTCAGGACAATAGAACAGCAAAAAGTGAAGCCTTAAAACAGGCAGAAATTCCCTAAGCTTCAATCCTGTGCTTTAGAACTAAGAGGCACTTGAATCTCTCAACAGAATAGCTGTATATTTTAATCGTGTGCCTGGCCAATCAGCATTTCTTTCTATAACTTGATTTTCTAAGTGTCAAACTGCTTAAGCTTTCCAAAGTTCAGCCAGAGCAGGAAAAAAAATCCAGCTTATAGAAACAACTTCTGCAGGAGCAACAACAAAAAATGCCTTATAATGGGAAATATCACATAACTGCATCTATGGACAAAGTTGACAGCTCTGCCCATGATGATGATGGTTAAAAAAGCACCAATTTTGCTCAGATGCACAGATCAGCTGAAAGAAAAAAAAAAAAAAGCTTCAGGAAAATAACTATCAACATTTAGTTATTAATATGATATTTATCTGATGATTTGATCCAAATTAATACACTAATGACTTTCATCCTGACATACTGCCCCACTAACAGGACAATGCCTGCCAGAAAAACCTAAAAAAATCCAGCGTCTCCATTTTGACCTAGATTTATGTTGGAATTTCTGTCATGAGGACTGTTTTGTTTGCAGAAGATAATGTTTTTTCTAGTGACTAGAACCCTGTGCTGAGCACAGCAACCTATCTGCACTAAGTTGAAAACCAGGGATATTAAACCATTTGGACATAATTGTCTTTACAGCATTAGTTGCTGCTGAGGACTTCGATCTCGGACCCTTGGCTGCATCAGGATTTAACATTGAGGAATGCAGGATATTGCTGCTTTAAGTGTACTTATTCACCATAACTCATACACATTATAGTGTCTGTATAGTCCCAGCTGTCTTCAAAAATAACTTCAGATCTATGCTCCCATTATCCCTAGCTATAAAAATAACGCAGCGGACTACAAAAAAAGAGACATAAACGTGTACCTACGACGGAGTAAGTTTCCTGCGTGGCTACTTAAACAGGGCTGGCGACAGGGACGTGTTGTGCAGCACCACTACCACCTCATGGACAAGACGAGCAGGGCTGCAGGATGCGCCAGCGTCTCTTCAGGCTGTAAAATAGTTTGTCTTGGAAACAGGCAGGCCCTCCAGGAGCCCCAAGGAATACAGAGGTTACTGGAAACCTCCCCTCCCAACAAGCTGTGCCCTTCACCATCGTGTCACTGCTGCTGCTGTACTGGGCGCTGCCCAGGGCACCAGCACCATGAGAAGGTCTCCAGTTACACCCGGTTTCCCCAGTTGTTCCCCAAGTGCAGCCGTGTCCATCACATACCTTCCCACTAGGAGTCGGAGTGGAAAGCCTCAGTGGCAACAGAGCTTGGCTTAAATAAGAGCCGATAAACTTGCCTTTTCTTTCTGTTACTAAATCAGGGAAACAACTTCTAAGGTATTTGTGATGGAGCATTGTCTTAAATTTACATGTGTTCATTCAGCAATGAACTACACTAAAATTCTATGTATTGTAGATGAGAAAATGTGATAAATTCCAGTAACATGGCATCAGTTACTTCGTAATAATCGCTGTGGTGTAACTTTATAGCCTGTAAGAAATACGGCTTAATTCTATGAATACACCGTAATACTGCACTACAAGGCATAAACATCTCATAAAAACTAAGGGTTATGAGGAGATACAGTTCTGGCAGATATTCTGCTGCCCACAAATACAAAGAAAGTACTGGGTGCAGCTAGAAACATTCAAATATGGCCCAAACATAACTGAACTTGCCTCGATCTCCTAACAAATACAGAAAGAACAAAATCTTGACAACAAATGGTTATATATTCTTTTAAATAGTGCTAATGTGCTATTATGCAGATATCCCTCCAAGCATCAATCATCTCATGAACTGGAAAACATTGTTTGAAAATTTTAACCTGTAAGATAGGAGGAAGTCCTGCTTATACTGTGTTATTTCTCAATATAGTATAAACCAGCTTCCTTAGTCAAACAAAAAATCTCTATTTTTGGGTGATGGCAGTTTTAATGATCCAATTCATGAGAACTTCCAACTTGAGTTAAAGATCAGTGGTTTGAAGATCCATCTTGTCTTCCTACATGTAGCAGCATGTGCTTGAATGACAACATGCGTAGAAATAGCGGCTAATGGGCTGAAGAAACCAAGAGAAAACAAAACTAACCAACCAAAAAACAAAACAAAACAAAACAAAAAGAGAACAAACCAAACTCTTAAAGTTAATTGCACCTTTAGCTTCCAGTCAACTGGGCATAGTAGACATTGCAATGTTTTTATGTTTCGAGTACTTCATACTACCTTTCTTTCAAGTAAGTTACATGTTGCAATCAAGTCACCTCCTCTTCTTCCTTTATAAGCTTAATAGATTGGGCACTTCACTGTTTCACTGCTAGAAGGGCATTTTCTCCAGCCACCGAATCATGTTGGTGGCTCTGGTTAGAAGTCTGCAGATGCCACAAAACTCCAGACTCCAGAACCAGATACACTCTTGCAGTATTAACTCTCATCAAAACTTTTACAGAAATACTTCCTGTGCTCATTCCTGCTGATGAAACCACAGAAATGTTCTCCTTTTTGCTGTTGTTGCCTCTGGGGACATTTCAGGTGTCCTCAGTTCGTCTCTGTCACTTCAGTCCTGCAGATATGGCCTATATCTCTTGTTCTGAGAGGTGAAGTTTAAAGCGATTGTACTAACGTGCATTTTAACTCCTAGATATACTCAGAGTCATTAGGGTTGCCCTGTATCAATAAATTTCTATGTCTTTTCAACAGTCATTGATCTGTCCATGAAGTCTTACCGGAAGATGTTTTCTATATCTATTTCTAGGTCATTAATAAAAAAACTAGAAAGATGCTACTGTTGTTTTCTTAGTTGTTACACCTGGTCTCATCAGTCAGTCTGCGAATGGCGTCCAATAATTTCTGCATTTTAATTACCAAATCATACACCAAGATACAGAAAATGAGTTTTATCTTCAGTCAGGATATCCTCTGAGGGTATAAACCAAGTGTCACAGAACACAGTAGATATGCTTCTCCCTTAATATATAAACAAACCCAAGGAGTCCAAGCGAGGTCACTTTCCTGTGAAGCCACACAAGCTGTGACTGCAAGGGACAGGATGTTCGCAGGAGACACTGATCCTCCTGGT
This sequence comes from Patagioenas fasciata, assembly GCF_037038585.1. NCBI lineage: Eukaryota > Metazoa > Chordata > Aves > Columbiformes > Columbidae > Patagioenas > Patagioenas fasciata. The sequence goes on along the minus strand of NC_092527.1, from coordinate 32,224,795 downwards.
AATACCAAGAAACTTCTTGGGCGCCTGCTTAATTCACCCGGCCCACAGGCTCAAGGCCAAATTAATGACTGGATTTCCAGCAGGAAATAATTTTTCCTTCCTGTGACAGGCTTGAAGAAGCCACTAAGCTTTTCCTGCCCCTTTCCTCTCCTATTGTAGGCTCAAATACCAAAAGTTACTCTAAGTTGTTTGGTAGGAAGCTTTGCATGGTTTTAATTATCACTGAAGCAGCCAGAAAGTCCCGTGTTTGGGAGTGCAAAAATAAATACATCATGGGTGAATGTCACAAGGATGGAACCAAGCTCTTCTCAGTGACAACCAATGATAGGAAAAGGGGCAATGAGTGCAAACTGGAACACAGGAGGTTCCACTTAAATAAGAGAAGAAACTTCTCAGTGAGGGTGACAGAATACAGAATGTCAGGGATTGGAAGGGACCTCAAAAGCTCATCCAGTGTGATCCCCCCACCAGAGCAGGAACACCCAGATGAGGTTACACAGGAAGGTGTCCAGGTGGGTTTGAATGTCTGCAGAGCAGGAGACTTCACAACCCCCCTGGGCAGCCTGGGCCAGGCTCTGGCACCCTCACTGAGAAGAAGTTTATTCTCATATTTAAGTGGAACCTCCAGTTGTTACCCATTCCCCTTTGTCCTACCGTTGGTTATCACCAAAAAGAGCTTGGCTCCATCCTCGTGACACTCACCCTTTACACATTGATAAACATTAACGAGCTCACCCCTCAGCCTCCTCCAAACCAAACACACCCACCACGCGCCACTGCCCCCCCTTCCCCATGTGCGCCTGCGCGCTCCCGCGGCCTCGCGAGCCTTTACGGGAAACTCCGCCCGCCCCGCCGAGCCCCGCACGTGACCCGAAGGCCGCGTGATCTGGCTGAGGCGCTCGGCCAACCAACGCCGCGCACCGGAAGCACGTGACCGGACGGGGTGGGGGGGCTCTCGCGAGCGCCGGCGCGCGCTAGGCCTTTGCCCCGCCCCCGCTCCCGGTCTGCGGCGAAGGAGACGGAAACGCCGCGACCCGACGGGATCCAGAGCGGCGCCGTTCGCCTGCCCCCGGCCGGCACGGGCCCCGCACGCCCGCCGAGGTGAGAGCCGGCGGCTGCTCGCCGCCCTCCTGATTCGCGGTCCGCCGCCCGGCGGCCTCGTCCGGCTACGCTTTGGCGTAGCCTGGATCTAGGCCTCGGCTTAGGCCTGAGCCTGGGCCTGTCCGCCGGGCTCGGGCCGCCTGCCGAGCCGTTCCGCCGCACCCCGAGCCGCCCGGCTCGGGCCGACAAGGGACGGATGGCCCAGGGATGGGCTCGCCGGCCCTGATGCCGGGCGGTTGGGTCCCAGGAGGATTTCACTGCTGCGAACGTGAAGGAGACCGTGGCTGGGGGCAACCGGAGGGGAAAAGCTGCAGTGCGCAGTAGTTCTGTAAAGACGTGGGTGATTCTGAGGGTGCCTAAAGGCTGCGCTGCCTGTTTACCGTAAGCGATACTTTTTCCTAGTGCACACAGGCGCATGTCTTAAGTTTTCTGTTTTATAAATTGCTTGGGAGTAGTTGTACAGTATAAAACCAAGGTAAGTGGCTATTTGTAGTCAAATAGTGAGTTACTGAAAGTTAGCGAGTTGTGTTTTTAATACTTTAGTAATAGCATTTTGTGTTATTTATGGATCAGTTCCACTTTACTTGCTCCACAGGAGTTAATTAAAAAGCAGCGAGGCTGTTGGTTTGATCTTTTGTGTGTGTGAATGTTTCTTGCAGATGTCAGAAGACCTTGCGAAGCAGTTAGCTAGCTACAAAGCTCAACTTCAGCAAGTTGAGGCTGCCTTATCTGGGAATGCAGAAAATGAAGATTTACTAAAATTGAAGAAAGACTTACAGGTGAGAACTTGAGGGTATGAGCAGCTGAAACTTTAGGGTGTTTTGCAAGTGTTTCAGCTTTCCTGAATGTTTGCATTGCAGCAAAAATATACGCTTTGTGGTTTATTACTTTCTTTTTGTGTATTTTAATACAGTTATGGTAGGGATGGTTTGCAAAAACACAAAATGTGGCCTATTTTAAACTTATCATGCAGATTAGTGAAAAAGATATACCAATTTATATAGCAAACTCATCTGCTAAAAACTTAGCCACAGTCATGAAAGATATGCCAGTGCTGTCTTGACTATCTCTTTTCTTATTTTTTTAAAGCATTTCTCAGAAAACAATTAATTTTTTTGTTGGTTTTACTATGCTGAAGCCTGATGATTTGGCATAACGTTATACATTTCTGCTTATTTTTGAGTTGTCAAATCATTTGATCCAGAATCTGTTTGTTCGTTACTTGGATTTGCAATGATTTGCTTTAGAGCGTAGTTCAATATTCCTTGTACATCTAAGCCTTGACAGCGTTAAGGTTTTTCTATAAAAAAGAATCGTATTCTTCATTTACCGTCTATGTTTTCTTTAAACATTTGAGAGCATACCGCATTCTTAAGAGCTGAAAGTCATTTCTGGTCCATAAGGTATTGTTTGGTGACAGGAAGACCACCAGCCTAATTTTAAGCTGATAAGTGGTCTCAGATTTTTGAGCATCTAAAGACACATTGGCATATAAATATGAAACCAGCAGTACTGTTAAAATTTATCATGAGAGTGCAAGATGCTGCTTCATTTCTGTTGTGGATTGCTTTAGCTTCTGGATCTAAAAATATATCAAACTATCCAGAGTCAGTAACCACTGTTTGTATGGAAATAACAGGAATAAAAATGATGCTTCAACCAAAGTGCGAGTAGTGCCTCAAATCAGTGATCTTTAGAATTCCTTTTAAATTACAAAGGCTTTGTGCCCACAAGGCACTTTATAGATCATCTTAATGTCCTTTGTTGTACACTGTTAAAAGCATGTGTATATTTTTATATTTTTAAAATGCACAGCAAAACCCATATGGGATGATATTTCCGATACCAACACGACCTCGGCTTTGATATGCAGAGATCATTGATGTGAAAGGACAACTTGCAAACTTTTTAATAAAAGCTTTCTGCACAGAATGGGGAAGATCTTTACACTTTCGTCCCCAAAAGGTTTGCTATCCATATGTTCCACCTTGAAAATGACATAATGTTTTGCAGACTTAATATATGCCAACCTAATGATTGTAAAAATGGGTTTGATGCTTCAGTGTCCCAACTGAATAGCTTTTTGTCTGTTCAAAAAGATTGTTACTATGTAATTGAAACATTTTTTCTATCAGAAACAGTGATGCACTAGTGCATTTGGTATACTTAGTTTAGTCCTGAGTAACAAGGTTAAAATAAATATTAGAAGTCTTTCTAAATATGTAGCTTTTCCCTTTTTGTTTCACTGAAGTGCTTTTAGGACAGTGTCCATGTACCCAAGGACCCAGCTTACCTTTGTATCAAGTAGAACTGATGGCAGCTGTCATCTTCTGTAATTGGAGATGGTATCTGTGGGTGTTGTGTTCTGGAGTGTAGAGCTTTGTCTGGCTTTGTAAAGACCAGTTGGTCAGGAAAAGCCTTGGCAAGCTCTAACTAGTATTCTCTGCGGGTCACACCTTTGGGTCACGGGATGTGGCAGCAGGCCATGCTGTTCAGCCCATGTGGCTGTACTGAGCTCCTGTAGCAGTCTAACACATGCTCACAAATTTTATTTGAATGAGTTATTCCGTTAAAGACTTTAGAACTATCCCATGGGTTGCAATAAAATTACTGTTTCTATTCTGCATGATTGGCACTATGATATGTAGATATCAAATACAGATTTTTACCAAAAGTTTGCTATTTGTAGCCTGGTATGTATGTGGCTTTTATCAAATTCAAAGAATCCTTCTTAGAAACTATTCACATTTGAGTTCTACAATAAGCCATCTATGGACATGGCAAGAACAAGTCAACAGTTTCATATTACTGGCAGTCGACATAGCTGAAACACATTTTCAGGTTGCTTGCGCCTGATGCATTGTGTTTGAAATGCTGAGATAAGATACCTTTTCCAAACTTTGATGCCTCTGGGATTTGCAGAATACAGCTGTCTATGTGTTGAGGAATAGTTTGGGGTTTTCCATCTGGGAGGGGAAAATTAGGCTAATGCTAGATGTTCTGCAGAACTCTTTCAAATTAGGTAACTTGATCAAAATCTGTTCTGGTTCAGCTGTACTATTACAGAAAATGGAGATTAAAGTAGTAGAAGTGATTGTAAGGATGTTTCAGTGCTTACAGTTGCTACTGATTGTGCTTACTGTTGCACTTATTAACTAGTAGCTCCTCTAAAACAAAGAACAGAACTTTTGTTAGGAAGGTGATAGAAATTCAGACATTAGCAGCTGCAACAGAGGGCATAATGTTCGGCCATACATGCCAGTTGTATAGCTTATCAGATAGAAATGCAGATCAGCTTGTTTTATTAACATCTTATTTGGTAGTTGCTGAGGATCCTTTAGGTTATTGAGGAATGAAGAAGAGCTGCTTTACTGCTTTGTCCCAAGCTAGTCTTTGTGTGCCCATAGCTGAACTAGGATGTGAAACCGTGAGGAAGGTTCAGGCTTTGCTGAGCATCAACTGAAGATTGTTTATCTGTAGCTTTACCTTAATTTTAATAGTTGCTGTTAGTTAGGAGAGTGACAATAGTTCATGGTGAGATACTCAAATAACTGGAGAGTTTTTCAAGGACTGCAGAGTTGCTTTCCCTTATACAGAAAGTTTAAACGGTGTTTTAGGTGCTGACTCCTCTTTAACAGTAGTGAAAAACAGTGGTCTTGATTGCACAAAATAAAAATGTAGCACTGGCAGGAAGTTGGGGAGGAGCTTTTGCATGTTCCTGTCTGTGAGTGAATAGTATTTAAAGGAACTGGAAAAAAATTGTGATTTTGTTATTTGTCTTGTTGTATTAGCAAGGGGGTGCCTGACCTGAAATCTTAAGATCAGTGAATTCAGAGGAAAAGAAACACTCATACCAAAATGACTTAAAGAAATAAATTTCTTTACTATGCACCTCAGTGCCTTCTGTAAATGAGAGGGCTTGACAGAGTGGCAGTCTTGGAAGGAACTCTTCCACACTGGCTCTGGATGCTTCATGTATTTTTGAGTAAACTGAAAAATGTTTAATCACTTAGAAATGCTGCAATTTCACTGGTAGTTGTTGTGTGGTTTAGACATTACTATATATAATGTAGCCAGTCCCAAATGGGAAGGGATGGGAATAAACTGCCCAGCTAGAGGGAGAATAGAAGCGTTACGTCCTTTCATGTTTTGTCTTCAGAGCGCTGTCCTGCTGAATACTTGCTCTGACACGTGTTGTGTGATGATATTTTTTTAATTATTTTTTTTTATTTTTGGTTAATAAGCAGCATCCCATGCAGCCACGTGTACAGTCACTGTTGGGTTTTTTTGTTTGTTTGTTTGTTTTTGTTTGTTTGTTTGGTTGGTTGGTTGTTTTTTTTTTATTGGAGGCTGGCTTTGTCTTTGTGGCTATGGATAAATTAATCTAGAAAGAAATTCTGTGAAAATAATAGGCTACTTCTTGAAATTTTGAGGAGGGCATGGGTAACTTTACTGCAATACAGTGAAGACCATACATATTTCTATCTGCTTTGGCAATGAATGAGTTTAGTTAAATGATCAAAAAACCAAAACAAAGTTAGTCCACTTTACATCAGCTATGAATTTAATACTGTAACTTCAAAAAAACCAAACCAGTAAGCTTGGGGTAAAAATATGTATGGTAATAGAGTCTGAAAAATTATTCTTTGTGGGTTTTTCCTCTTTTATAGGAAGTCATAGAATTAACCAAAGATCTCCTTTCAACACAACCTTCGGAAACTCTTGCAAGTTCTGACAGTTCTGCTTCTGCTCTGCCCAGTCACTCCTGGAAGGTTGGGGACAGGTGTATGGCAATATGGAGTGAAGATGGACAGTAAGTGTAGAAAACTTCTCTAACAGTTACATGAAATAGTTCAATGGTAAGAGACTTTCATTCAGTTTGAACTGCCTCTAGGGTGACTAAAAGCAACAAGAAATTAGGAAATAAATATGATATTAGGTATTCTGGTAGAGGCTTTATTAAAGGTCAGTATTTTAGATAAAAAGCAGAGAGATATGGAGTCACTTTCTAGAAATGCCCTGTTTGTCACTAGCCTTATAAAAGTAGGGTAGCTTTGGTAAATTACCTTTTGCTAATGTAATACACAGCAGACTTTCATGAATTGACCTGTCAGAGCAGTCTTTCCTAAAGGTTTCAGGATGTATAATTCATAATTTGTCATTGCATTCATATATATGTAATTGATTGCTATCAAGAAAAAATCCTTGCTGTATTTCAGTTTGTGCCTCTAACTGGCAACTAATTTTTAATTGTAAATGCTGTTTTTTGGCTATGAAGTTACTAGCTGTATAAGGTAAATACAGAATTAATCAACCTTTTGGTTTTAGTCTCCATTACATTAGCCTGTGAAGTTCTGGGAACCCAAGTAGATCATTCTGACTTCATAATCTTTGAAATAAACATTCTAAAATTACTGTCCATACTGCAAAAATGTCTAACTGTTGCAACTTTTAAAAAATTACTATTTATGCAGGACTAATATCCCAATCATTACCACTTAGAGAGAAGCTCTATTCAACAAATGTGGTTTTATTAACAATGTAATAACCACACAGAGATTTTGGTGTAGCTATTGATGTCTTAGGTAGAAAATAAACCTAAATGTGAACAGTTTCTCTGTCACAGCTTATTAATAAGTAAAATACTTTTGTGTAAGAACTTAAAAATTGAATCTTACTGTCTTAGGTCACCACTGGTTCATTCTTCTTGCTCTGATCACTGAGTTAGAGAACCAGAGCTTGGGGAAGAGTGTGCCAGAGTGTCCACTGAAGTGGATCTTATTGGACTTAAATGTATTGCCTCTTTTTTTTTTAATCCTTTACTTCCTTTGCAACGTTTCTAAAGTGACCAGTGTTTCCCAGAGATGAATACTTTTTACCTTATACAGTTTGGGTTTCCATGTATTTTCATCGAGCTGAACTCAAGATTTTGTCGGCCCACTAAAATAGCAAATGAAATTAATTTAGTGAATGTGAACTGGATTATTGTCTATGAAACAACTCATTTTATTCCTCTGTTTGCTTTAGATGTATCCTTCTGCTCTGAATTTAGACTAATTTATTTTAAATATTTTTGGAAATGTCACTTGTCTTTTTTTCCCCTTTCCCATTATGAGGTCAGTTTGACCAAACTGTTTCTTACACATAAAGATGAAATGGACAGATTTCTGCTAAAATTTCAAAATTGCTATTTTAAATCAATAAGAAAACTTAATTTTGAAGAGGGAATATTTTGAAAGCTTCAGTTTTTTTGTTTGTTTTCCATATGGAGAAAAAAAGAACTAAAGCTTTGCTCTTGTGAGCCAACATCTTTCAAAACTACTCAGTGAACTCCCTGAAAGCTGTGTGCTGTGAATGCAGTGTTGTTTTATGGGGTTTTTTTGGTTTGTTGTTTTGTTTGTTTTTTCCAATCCCATGACCTGCCAGAACTAGAACCAAATCAGGATATCTAATTAGATTGGCCCCAGCATTCATCATTAGTCCTGTGAGGCCTTTGCTTCTTGATGCTAAAGGTCAAATACAGCAGCTTCCAGTCTTTGTACTTGTTCCCCTTTGACATTAAGAAAATAATCTCTTGGTTTGATTTGTGTATTGACCCTGAAAATGAAGGCTGATATTTGCAAATTTGATGCTATTAGCTGGCTGACAGTGTAGGTGTTGAAGGGCTGAGTATTAAAGCTTTACTCACATGCTTACAGCCATGATATCTTTACAGGTGTTATGAAGCTGAGATTGAAGAAATAGATGAGGAGAATGGAACAGCTGCGATCACATTTGCTGGGTATGGCAATGCTGAAGTTACACCTCTGTTCAACCTCAAGCCTGTGGAGGAGGGAAGAAAAGCAAAAGAGGACAGTGGCAACAAACCCATGTCCAAGTAAGCAACACACAGGCATAAGTCTGAAAGATGCTTTGTGGTTTTTCTGGGTTTTTTTGTGGTTTTTTTTTGTTTGTTTTCTTCCTCCCACAGCTATAAAAATTTGTTAATGAAATAGAATGTATCTTTTTTTTAATTTTATAACTCTTTGATATCTTCATGTTTGCTTGAAAAAGGATCTTAAATCAATCTAGCATATAATGTTTGGTAGATTATTGTGGCCGATATCATGTGTGTTATGTATCCTGGCAAGATAACATGATAGACTTTGTTTTACTCAGATTATGCTATCTCAAGGTATAAAGTATGTAAGCAGTAGATGAAAAAAAATGCGTACTCTTTCCTTGAGAGCAGAGAACCTGCAAGTTTCAGCCCAGATGGAGTGCAGGCTGTTCTCAGAGCTGTGGTTTGGCTAACAACAGGTATACTCACCAGCCCGAAGGGCCTCTGCCCCTTCCCTGTGTTGGGACAGCTGTGTTGACCCCATTGCAGGGCAGGTGTGCTGTACACAGTATCCCGCTGTGTCTAACACAGGAAGATACTTTTAAGGACTGAAACCATTTTTTTTGGAGGGGGAAAAAGGCGATATGATTTTAGTTCATTGTAGGCAATGCTCCCGAAGGGATTTTTCTGAGGGGCACTGCATAGATTGACTCCTTGAACTTCCTTATCTTTACTAAAGTCACTCATCTTTGTTTTTTTCCTCGCATTCCTGTCCAATACTTGGTAGCATGAGAGTCCTGCAGACCTCCAGAAAAGTTTGGGCTTTTCACTTAAATGGGCTATTAAAATTTTTCAAACCCTAGATGTTTCTAAACTGTAAAAGTGCTGATAGGTACCTTTTCAGTTTCAGAAGCGAATTGCTTGCAGTCCCATGGGTTGCCGTGTTTGGCATGGTCCCAATCAGGTGGTGGTTGCTGTTATTACGCCCACATATTTAAAAGCAACATAATGCTTATGCATGGAAAGACTTTTATTTTTTTATTCTTAGAAGTGGAGGATATTTACAAGCTTTGTTTTGTCATTTACTTATGGAAAACTATTGTGCTTGTCTGTCTTAGAGGGGTTTTAGTTTCTTAGAAGAAAAGGCACAAACATAAAATGTCTTTTTTTTTTCTTCTCTCCAGAAAAGAGATGATAGCCCAGCAACGAGAGTATAAAAAGAAGAAAGCTTTGAAAAAAGCTCAGAGAATTAAAGAACTTGAACAGGAAAGAGAGGACCAGAAAGTCAAGTGGCAACAGTTTAACAACAGAGCCTATTCTAAAAACAAAAAAGGCCAGGTTGGTTTGCCTTTTGTCAGCATGGGAGTAACAAGGAGGTGTAGAATTCTGCGCAGTAGTTTGGGCACGAGGAGAAAGAAAGTGGTTTTAAGGGGAGTTCATTGGGATTCTGAAGTGTGCGATGTGGTATTTTATAGAGGTGAAAGGCCTGGTTTTGTGCTCATCTTTAGAGGCTGAGCGTGTGCTCAGCTCACTGTTAGTTGCCAGGTGGTGTTCGTTGGACCTTAGAACCTGAGGGCCTGTCTAATCCTCCAAGCCTGACTTCTTGCTGTGTTTATGACTTGTCAGACGCAGCGCTAAGCAATTGCCCTGGAATAGCAATAATAGTGCAAAAAAAGGTAGCAAGGACACTTTAAAGCCTTATTTCATTTTTATCATGGCTTGACCAAGAGCTGTTGGACAGTGTGGTAAACTTCAGGCTTCCTTATGAACAATTATTAGATATCATCTTATGAAGAAGGTGAATCTTATTATTGGCCTGACCCAAAGTTCTGAGTACCACAGTCACATCCAGTACTTGGGTGCCTGGAAGTTCCCAACTCTGTTGTCTCACTTGCTGGTAACATGAGCTGGCCCTTAGAAAATGCACCTGTCAGTAGAATAAGAAGGTGAGAGTATTGAAACACTTCAAATGGTAACAATTGCTTGGTTTTTTTTAAGAGCCAGTTAGTAATTATTCAGAAATGGTGTTTTCCGTTTCATTTGCAGGTCAAGAGGAGTATTTTTGCTTCCCCCGAGAGCGTAACTGGCAAAGTTGGAGTTGGAACATGCGGAATTGCAGACAAACCTATGACACAGTATCAAGATACCTCTAAATATAATGTCAGGCATTTGATGCCTCAGTAACAGAGGAAAAAGGTAGAGCTTCATCTCTGCAGGGCTTTACACTTATCTTTTTATCATTATATTTTTCTAAAAGTAAATTATTTGTTGGCACATAGCGAGTAGTCCATTTTGTCACCATCACTTTGGCTTCAGCTGATATGAGCCTTAAATCTCCAGCTATTGATTTGACCCCCCCTCAATCATTAAACTTTTTGTAGTTGCATTCAAATACATTCTGCAGGTAAAGGCTTTCATGAACTGCTGTTACCTGTCCCTCTGAAAGCAGTGGTTATCTGCACCTTTGATGTCTGGAATTTTCCATTCATACTAGTAGTGGAAGTTGGGTTTTTTTTCCTTAAGAAAAGTGGTGGTAGTATAAAAATGGCACCGTAACAGCCCCTCTCGTTTCTATAGTCCCAGTGCGAAGCTCAGCATTCCAGAGCTGCTGCAGCTTGGAGAGTGCACTAGACTCCATCACAGCTTATCTGTCACGTGGAGTTGCTGAGAAGTTCTAAATTTCTCCCTTACAAATCCACTAAAGATCGATCTGTACAGCAGTTAATGGCGGCAGAGCATGGCCAGCAGGATCTTTACTACTAATGAGGATTCATTTGCTAGAAACAATAAATCTGGCTTTAATTGAAGTCTGAATTCCCTGTGTTAGAAGTTAAGCAGAGGAGATGCTGTTTTGTGTTGGTTTGCCTTTTTTTTTTTTTTTAATACTCATTGAAATTTAATAGGAGGTTATTCAAATGTAACCAGAAAACCATAGGACACGCTATTTTGACTTGTTTCAAAGTAGAGAACTGTATTTAAAAATACCCACCCCTCCCTGAGGATCAGAGAGTTGGAGAACAGAAATGGTTTGGACAGAAGCCATCATCTCCCCTCTTGCAGATGTTGCAGGTTTGATGGTACAGAGCGGGAGTGCACAGGAACAGCTTGTGTCTAGGCCACCCCCACCCCCTCACGCACAACTGCAGCACAGCAGGTACAAAGGCTGAGATCTTGCTTAGTTGTGTGTCAGTCCAGGTTTGCCTGAAGTTTCTGTCCTTAAAAAAGTGACTGGCCCTAGTGTTATTGTCACTTCAGCCGTATTACAGTGCTGCTGAGCCCCTTCAAGTTTATTCAGGAAAGAATGTGTAAAAGCTCTTGCTTTCTTGTATTTTATATGTGATCTGTTTTCCTCTGTTACTTGTCTCTCACGGTAGTGGTGCCATCTCTGACCCTGTAACGTGTTTAAAGAAGTTAATGGGTAGCCCTGTATACAATGTAGATATTATTTTTGTAAAATCTAGGGCTGAGTTAATGGACAAGAGTACATCAGCTATTTCCCCTATTAAAGGGTGTTTCTTGTCCGTTAACCCTGACCATTATTTCCCTGTATATTATGTTAATGTAGCTCATTCTGTAATTTGTTAACTAGATCAGGTCACGTCAGCAATTGTTGATGCACTGATTGGTGGAAATGTCCATCAGTTATCTGAGTCACAACTCAAGCTAAACTCTACAACTGGTAGTTTAGAATCCATACATAGAAAAAGGTTCTCCCTATAATGGGAGAAGATGATTTTTATGAATACAAAGTGTGTTAATTTCAGTTTTGTATGTTTTAACTTTTATTAAATAAAGTGTTTAAAATCTGCTGGATACATTTGACCAAGTTATGAAAAAGTATTCATGGTGGGGGGACAGTAAATGATCAGGAAGGTGGTAAATATAGAATCTGCTGGATGGAATGTAGTACATGAAAGTGAATCGAGTCACTGCAAGATGAAGTGGATTTTGCATAATTCCTCATCTTCACTGGTAGCAGGGACATTAAATTTCCTTTTGCATAGAAAAGCTCTTAAGACTCCATGGCTCTTTGAGAGGGAATTTGTACTACAGCTTGCACCCTACAGCAGTAGCTCTGAGCAGTGACATTAATGACAGTCCTGCAGCACTGCCAGAGTGGGGAAGGTCACCTGGTGTCTTTCATGGATGGCTGTGACATAGAGATCCTGTCTCCCTTTCACTATACGAAAGGAACATCTTCCAAGTTTTCAGGAAGCCATGTGAGCTTTTCTTAACTCCACCTGTCTTTTCAAAAAGAAAATGCAGACTTCTCCCACAGCTGGCATGCACTGCATGTGCTCAGCTTTTGATGTAATAAATACAGTAAATGGTCCATCACAGAGCTATTTGTTCACTAGTCCTGAAGAGGACTAAAGGTGCAGTGAGTCAGTGGAACACAATGGGCACATCAGCCTCCCTTCTGATAGCAGACAGTCCAGCCTGAGATAAAACTCGTGGGTCTCATGGACTTTGTCACTTTTGCTGAGCCCTTCCAAAAAAACTTAAAAAAACTGGTACATTTCTGTTTACTTACTGTTACCTCTTATAACCGGGGTTGCCTAATGAAGTTAGCTGAGCTAACTCTGCTGTTGGGCACTGCAAAGAAAGAAATACTGAAAGTTTTGATACATATGTTTCTTAAATGCCTCACCTGGCATAGATAGTAACCCAGTAACTACAGAACATTTTGAAGACAACTTGAACTTACGTTCTGTTGACTTCTGGGCCTCTCGGCAAGCAGAATAAGTACAGCTAGTGACCTGCTAACGAATGACCTGATGAATCAGCTTCACTGACATGTCCGAACTCCGGCCTTGAGCTGAAGGCTCTGCTATACAGACCACTCACATATTACTTTTTGCAAAGCTATTACCTTTCTGCGCTGAACTCACCTCACAACGGTTCTCTGCTCTGTACAGAACTGCAAAGCTTTCCCATGGTGGATGCTGACAAAAAAATGTCTTGCTGTCACCCAGACTGGAAAGTGTAACTTCCCAAAGAGAAGTAAGTTCTCTGTGAGTAATAACAGTGATGCTCAGTTTTAAACCCGACATTTTTAGCAGCCCTACGGAAAAGGTATTCCCTAAGGTGGTGAATACTGTTTTGTACAGTTGTCACAGAATCACAGAATCACAGAATTGGCTAGGTTGGAAAAGACCTCAGAGATCATCAAGTCCAACCCTTGGTCCAACTTCAGCCCATTTACTAGATCATGGCACTAAGAGCCATGTCCAATCTCAGTTTAAAAACCTCCAGGGACGGTGAGTCCACCACCTCCCTAGGCAGGCCATTCCAATGCCTGATCACTCTTTCCGTAAAGAACTTCTTCCTAATATCCAGCCTAAACTTCCCCTGGCAGAGTTTAAGCCCATGTCCCCTTGTCCTATTGCTAACTGCCTGGGAGAAGAGACCAGTTCCCACCTGACTATAACTTCCCTTCAGGTAGTTATAGAGAGCAATGAGGTCACCTCTAAGCCTCCTCCTCTCCAGGCTGAACAACCCCAGCTCCCTCAGCCTCTCACCATAGGTCATGTGCTCAAGTCCCTTCACCAGTCTTGTTGCTCTTCTCTGGACCCGCTCCAGCACCTCAATATCCCTCCTGAACTGAGGGGCCCAGAACTGAACACAATACTCCAGGTGTGGCCTCACCAATGCAGAGTACAGGGGAAGGATCACTTCCCTTGTCCTGCTGACCACACTATTTTTGATACAGGCCAGGATACCATTGGCCTTCTTGGCCACCTGGGCACACTGTTGGCTCATGTTGAGCTTGCTGTCAATCAGTACCCCCAGGTCCCTTTCTGTCTGGCTGCTCTCCAGCCACTCTGTGCCCAGCCTGTAGCGCTGAAGGGGGTTGTTGTGGCCAAAGTGCAGGACCCGGCACTTGGCCTTGTTGAACTTCATCCCATTGGAATCAGCCCATTTTTCCAGTCTATCCAGATCTCTTTGCAGAGCCCTCCTGCCTTCCAGCAGGTCGACACTGCCCCCCAACTTGGTGTCATCAGCAAATTTGCTGATGGTGGTCTCAATCCCCTCATCTAAATCATCAATAAAGATGTTAAACAGGACTGGACCCAACACTGACCCCTGGGGGACACCACTAGTGACTGGCCGCCAGCTAGATGCAGCCCCATTTACCAGCACTCTCTGGGCCCGGCCCTCCAGCCAGTTCTTAACCCAGCAGAGAGTGCACTTGTCCAAGCCATGGGCTATCAGCTTTTGAAGGAGTATATTATGGGAGACAGTGTCAAAGGCTTTGCTGAAGTCTAGATAGATCACATCTACAGCTTTCCCCTCATCCACTAGGTGGGTCACCTGATCATAAAAGGAAATCAGGTTGGTCAGACAGGACCTGCCCCTCCTAAACCCATGCTGGCTGGGTCTGATCCCTGGTCCATCCTGGAGGTGCTGTGTGATTGCATTCAGGATGATCTGCTCCATCACCCTGCCAGGCACCGAGGTCAGGCTGACAGGCCTGTAGTTGCCAGGGTCAGCTTTGCAGCCCTGACCCTGGCAACTACAGGCCTGTCAGCCTGACCTGTCCACCAGTCCAGGACAGGAAAGAGCCTTTGTATTTCCCCATCAAGCCTTCCAGGAGGCGATCAAAACCAATTCATTGTTCTGAGACAAGTATTTTTGAAAAGGGGTCAAATGGCAGGAATTTCCTAGCCTGGGCTAAACCGAGCCCTAGCTACAGCACTGGTAGCCCAGGTGAAGTTATGAACTAAGTCTGTGCGCATTCTGACCAGCAACACAATGTTACAACTACCATAAAAATCCTTTAAATTCATTGACACTGCAACATCCCTCAAGATCAAAATGAATCCTTGCTGGAACACAGCTCTGCTGCAACGGTCAGGACCACAATGAGGCTTAACAGACAACTCTCTTAGTCACAGCAACACCCCAAACAGAAACCCTAAATCCTACATATTTCGTACCACAGCTGCAGTACCAATACCCATAGAATTGTCATCTCTGCTTCTGCCTAATAATTAAAGATCATTCCTCTTGTCAGAAGGAAATGAGCAGGGAAGCAGGAGGTCAGTGCTGTGCATTATCCCCAACTAAACACCCTGCCTTTCTATAACAGATCGCTCCAAAGGAAAACTGTGTGTATGCAGACAACCGCTCTCATCTCTCATGTATCCTCCCAAACATCACTCAGATCTATTGGCCAATTTCAAGTAAATTTGACAGCAAATGAGTATTTTCTAAATATTTTGTGCAGACTGGTGAACAGAGAGGAAGAGGGATGTGCTCCTTCTCCCTGAGGGTCCCCAGGACAATTCTGACTGAATTGCAGAGGCAGAGGAGTTTCAGTCACTATCAGGTCACAGAATTTATCACTCACTAGAGAACCTATCTAAAGGACAAAGCCCCAGGAACAAATACATTAGACTTTATTCTGTTATTTATAGACTTTTCATTATTATCACCTCCCTAACCTCAGAACAAAGTCCTGGGTTTTACCACTATTTTCTAGGAAGCGACCCCAGTTTCTCTTTCCAAGGACGCATGCCTTGTGTCAGAAAATACAAACACACAAAAAAAGACTCCATTCAGCACACATGACTGAAGCCAAATGTGTCACCCATCTCAACAGGGCAACACAGATTACTAACAGTGAGCAGCAAGTAAAAGAGAACAAAGAGCAGAAAAGCAGGAGGTTGGAGCTCACAGGCCGGAAACAGATGGTAGCAAACAAACAAACAGAAAACACAAGGCAAAACCTGGCAAACGACAGTTCTGTGTGCTTAACCCCATCCCTATTGACCTACAGATTTCTTGAGACAGACGGATTCAAGACCACCTTCGTCACTGACATGTCTCTAATGGAACGGACATTAAAATGACCTTCAAGTGACAACTCGCCACAGGATAACCATGACAAATGCTGCCAGATAGTCATCTCCAGATCGTCTGCAGACGTGAGGTGACACTGTGTAATACGCTTGTGTCAAAAGAAGGAAAATGCTGGATGGTGGTTTTAATGGGTTTGTCTGTAGCAAAAGGCCCTGCTGGGGACCTAATTTCAGGGGGAGGACTTGATAGAATGAGCTTATGAGGGAGCCGCTTGCACGTGTGGGCAAGTCGCCTAGGGAAAGCACATCCAATCCTGTTTTTACAGGAAAAGTAATATTATTCTTGTAAAATTAAGCGGATAATAGATCTAGGGCTTCTCTTACCCTACAAACACAAAAATAAAGCAGAAAAACAACAGCACCCATAAAGCAAACCATGAAAGCCCTCATGATATTTTGCAAGGATGAAAGCAAAACGTGATTCTGTACCAAATTACCATGTGGTTAGAGAAGTGTTGTTCTGGATGAAACTACAGTTAATGTGGTGGGCAGACACCTCAGGACACAGAGAAGACTGGGAGGGAAGTGTTTCATTTTACTCTCTGCTTGCAAAGGAGTAAAATGAGGCCTTGGAAACAGCACAAATCCCACACCCTTGTGGATTAAAATATATCAGAGTTGGGAACCCACACAGGGTGTCTTTATCTTTTGGGGTGAATGAATTTCAGCAGTGTGAGGGACCATCTCAGCTTCCAAAGGGTAAGAGACAGCTGATCCTCAAGGGTTTGCATTTGCGTCTTCACACAGAATCGCAGAATGTTAGGGATTGGAACTCACTCTGTTTTACAAAATTTCAGGGTGGCCAGTAGAAACTTCGATGATACTTCGAAAATTGACATGATCTTAAGCAGATCTGGCACACGGGACTATTCTGGCTTGCCACAAGAGCGAGAATTCAGGAGATTCATACATTTTTAAGCAGAAGGAACTATTATGATCATCTATCTAACTGATGACCTGTATAACCATATGAATTGGCCTGTACAATCATCTAAAAGTAATTTATAGCAACTTCTCTGAGCCAATTAGTCATCTTGACTGTGTCAGCACAACACATCAGACCAACAAACAGCGAAGTGAGGAGTGTGACAGACTGCATGAGCTGCAACAACACAGAAAAAGCCGGAGTCTCCAGTGCAGTAATAAAGCAGTGCAGAGCAACCTCAAAAAGCCAGAAATACGTGTTTCCACCACATAAGAAACTCCCCAAGCCCCAGCTGAAGTCTGCTAAGCCCTGCCAAAAGAATCCTCCAGCAGAGCAAACAACGTCTTGTCTTTAGCTGTTATCATAAACGCTCTTAATTTTGTTTTCTCCCTGTCCACACCAGCGCTGCCAGCTGAGCAGTGAGGCAGGGGCAGCTGATGGAACCTCACCTCCCGTACATCGTCCCCATTGTATCTGCACTTGATACCCAGACCCCTTCAAGGTCACAACACTAGAAAAGGTAGGAGATGCCAAACTGGCTCTGGCGCATCCAAGCAAATATTTCAGATACATTTATTCCAACCATAGAGCCGTCACTGTTTTATCCCAACCAGGAGAGCAAAGCCATTCCCCACCCCTTGAACTTCAGGATTTCTCAACTGTGGTATTTCTTTCACAAGTGGCCATTTAAACCAAACAGGAATAACAGGAAGGAGGACGTGCTGGGACAGCTACAGAAAAAGGGTTGTAAATAAGTGAATCCCACTGGCATTCAGCTGCTCAGCACAGGGGCTGCCAGTGGTCGACACTTTCAAGGAGAAAAATAATGAATAAATAAATGAGGCCTTGCTAGAGCTGAAGTTTCCCACTTTTCACCACTCAGATGACTGTCTCAAACCTTGTGTCATTCAGAGATTATATGGACCCCAAACATAAATCCAAGCAGCATTTCTTCTTTGAAAACCCTTGGGCTCCATTCGCTAACCTAGAGCTCGGCTCAGCCCGTGGCAGAGCCCCGCTCGGCCAGGTCACCCCCGTAGGAAGCAGAACAGATGTACAGAGCCACCGGATTACACACACACAAGGGAAAACAGATTTCACAACAGCAACCTGATCCAGATTTAGTAAGCAAATTTTAAAAACCCAAACCACACAGAAATCATTCATTACAGCCATGGAAAGATTATAGTGTGTTATGCCTCTCACAGGGGATGACACATTTTGGAGGAAAGTGGGTGAAACATCAGAATATTTAAACACAGGCAACTTATCATAATGCAAAACTCTACAGCAGACTCACTCAGGATCTTCCCACTGCAGGATCGAAGGGCACAAGAAGAACAGAAGGTTGGCTAAAGTGATACGAATGAGCAAGATGGAAGAACACAACTCATTTCAGATACAGAAATGTTTAATGGCGTTAAAGTGCTACTTTAATGGGGACCATATGCTAACATTTAAACACAATTCCACTGCACTGCTAAATATAGTTGTCTTTATTTTTTTTTTATTTTACCTCTTTTTGCCCAACCCTACGTAAAACAATAAAATAAAATCTAAAGAACTGAAATTAACAACCCATTCAAATCAGCAATAAGTTATGAATTTTATAAAGCATTTTTTTCCTCTTTTTTTCTTAGTAATGAGGGGTAGTTAAATTACTTAATGATATACAACGTTTCAAACAATGCCATAGGTGAGGACTCTATTAAGGTTCTTAAAACTTGGAAAACAAAATAATCCTGGCCATTAAAAAGACAAAAATAAAAAAAGCAAAGCCCTCAAAGTGCAGGTTAGAATGCTCATCTCCGAGAAAATTAGAAAACATTTGCTATAATAGCTCTTAACAGCACCTGCACAGGTAAGATGGCAAGGCCCTTGGGAACAGGACGTGCAGTCAAAACGTTACATTAACATGAGAGACGTGCTGAGCTTAACTAGGTTAACTACTGGACTGGAACTTTGAAAGTCAGCAAAGGGAATGATTCTAAAAAGAAAACCAAAGAAACCCCCACCAAACCTGGCCTCTTCCAGCTAGCACAGCCTTCATCCATTGTGTGCACGGCAAAAAAAGCATCTTTGCATTTCATTGGGTCAAGTGCTTCATCAAAACAGAGATCTTCTCATGGCGTAAATTCATATAAAAGACATCTAAGGTTTCATATGGATAAGCTCTAAAAAGACGCATCAGACTCGGGGTGTTTCCCCTCCCAACACATTTACAAATGTTTATCAAAAAATCTCTTCAAATAAAAAGGTCATAGTGGCTCAGTATCTGGGCATGACTTTCGGGCATATCACCTCTCGGATGTGCTGGTTTCTTTCTGTCCTCAGCTGGTCGTGTGCCCGTGTACGAGCACCATCTACCGGGAGATTTGCCGTGGGTGTCACAGCCTGAGGCGTGTGACACAGCCCACGATGTGCTGGTAGATTACAAGCGTGCACCCCTGGCTTTAGCCACGCATCAGAGGTACTCGCTTTTTAAATGATGTCCAACAGAAAGCTGAGCTGAATGGTGTTCTCTCCTGAACATCTCTCTTTGCTGCCCCTCTCTCTCTGGGCACCGAATGAGACCTTAATCATTATTGTCGTTGTTATTTCTAGGCTACGTCAGCCTTCTTAGATTTCCTAGTACATTGCGACAGCATTGGATTGTGATAAATTGTAGGACATGGTCCTTTCAGGACCACAAAAGCTCTTCAGAAGGGCCTAAACTTGGTTGTTCAACCTGAATGCAATAGAAGAAATTGTGACATTTCTCAGATCTCACGACAGAAAGAGAGGGATGAGTTTCTAGTATCCTCTTTCAAACAAATAAATTCAAAACAAAGTGTTTCATCGCTAAGGTCTAGATCCAGGTCCCACAGAAACAAATGGATTTCATGGACTTCAAAGGGACTACGGTTTGGTCTAACTTTTTGCCAGCAGGAATTGGGATTGGTAACACAACCAAATAAACACATGTGGGTTTCTGTGGAGGCTTCCTTTGCCCAAAAAGCTTTATATACATGTGTCTCCAGGACTAGCTGTCAATATGTCATTTCTGAAAGAGGATACTTGCATCTAAGACCCAGTTTGATCACCCCAGTGAAATCATTCGCCCTGCACTGTTGTCTCACTTGGTTCTAGGAAGCAAACGAGAGCTTGACACTGGCGCTGGAGTAACCCTCGTCACTCCCAATACTCTGCAAGCTGCTGTGATCATCAATGTCACTGATGCTGGTTGTGCTGATATTGTCCACTTCTCCATGGGAGAACTCTGTGCTTTCAACATCCACTTCAATCTCTTCTAAAAAGGAAAATGAAAGAAATGCACACAGGTTAGCACCAGACCCAAACGTCCCTTCAAGCCAGCGACCTGCCGGGTCTACCCCAGTCAGGGATGAAGCCGCATTCTGGCAGGACGGGCTGGGGACACGATTTACACAAAGACCAGACATCAGCTTGGAGTTCTATTGAGGGACTTGGCAAAGGGATTTGACTGCTCCCGTGTGCAGGTCACACTATCAACACAGGCAGGACACCCCACACACTGAGCTTGTTCCACTGTTTCTTCAGAGCTCTACTACCCCAGTGATGGAAACAAACAGAAACAGAGAAAAAAGAGGGCAGGAGAGAAAATGGAGCATGAAGTTACCCTGAAACATGCTCCTTGCTTGATATCACCTTGCCAAAGCTGGTACCGCTCAGAGCATCACGATGCATTAGCATGGGGATCTGGATTACTCTCAGGGACACTCAGTGATATTTAAAACATAAATTGTATTTTTCAGAAAGAAAGTAGAAATCTAGTTAACCAGCCATCTTTGTTCCCATATTATTCTGGATGTTTTCTTTTTAAACTACAGACTCCCACACAAACTACATCGCATCTTTGGGTCTGTCAATAAATATCAAACCATCTACTGTGCCTAAGTATTTCTCCACAGCAGAGATATTCAAAATAATAAAATTATCTGAACTCAGATAATTTCAGTTAGCCACTCATATAATTTCTATCCAGTTTTAACTGAGAAGGTGAACAATCTGGGAAGCTTGGAAAAAAAATACAGGGAGTGTAGAATGACTCCAGGAATTTTAAAAGGCAATTTGCTTTGTTATACCATGGTACCTTGGTTATACCATGGCCCAAATACAGAATGAGAAGCTGGATGCTGCTTTGCAACACTCATTCCAGTCCCACTAATATCTTCTTAGATTTTCCTCCTTGTGTCACTAAAAGATTCAGTAGACCAAAGAGCACAACAGATATCTCAACTTTGCCATCATATATTTGGCTATTGTCTTGTGATCACATTATTTTTCCTAACAAATGCTTCTGCATTTTAGAGAACTTTTCAGAGAAACAGGTCACTTTAAATGCCACAGAAAGCAGCTCAAGTTGACATAGCATTACTTCTTCCAGACTAAATTAGATACTAAATTCTTCATACATATATGGATTTCTGTGTGTATGTGCACGTGTGTGCCTAAATACCGAAGGCCATATGAAGGGGTCAGCTGAGAGACACGAAATGGATGAATCTCAAAGCCCTTGCTTTGTAGAGTCCTGGGGATTCAGTGCTAGTTCAGTGACACCCACCTCGCTCTGAGTCCGAGCGATCCGAGGAAATGGTAGATCCGATGCTGTCCATTCGTATTCGCTCTATCTCCTGAGGACCCTGTAGTTGTTCCAGTCTTCTCTTCAAGAATCTTTGTTCTCGTTCCAGGTTCTCAAGCTGGTGTTGGCTTCTCCTCTCAGCCTCTTCAAGTTTCTGCCATGATCAAATAAGAATCAATAATTAGTTTCACCCTTTTCTCCTTCCATCCCACCTCCACTGTCCAGACACGTGCTTTTTTTATGTGTTCCCAGGCCCCAGAAGGATTTCAGCTGCAAAATAGTGTTGAATTGAGCTGAGTTACACTCTCCAAGAATAATGCCACCTCTTCATATATTTTCCACCTCCCAATTCCTGATAAATCATACACATTAGTATAAAAATCTCTGAGGACAGCCTCTCCAGGGGAAACAGTTTGAACTGTAGCAGCTTGTGGGTCACTTCACATGAGTTCAGCCACTTGCATTACCAAATCTGTCCATGAAGGGGCCTCAACTCCCTTAACCTCACCAATTCACAGTTTGTTATGATCCACTGTAACACAAAAACATGCTCTGGGAGTTCTGTGTTCCTTGCTGCATGGTTTAGAAGCATTTCTCAGAAACGGTTTTCTATTCATTAAGTGATTTACATAACCTACTACAGATTTCTTTGATCGCAGCTGGCAAATCTACCAGTATGCTGCTTGTTGGTTCCTACGACAAGCGCATTGCATAAGGAGGAGTCATTTCAGGCAAACTCTGCCCCTTTGACAGTGCTTTTTCTCCTTCGCCATTCCTCCTCCCTCCCGCTACTCTGACCTGCAACAAAGTATTTCAGCCTCTTCCAGATACTGACAATGCTGCATTTTCTTTTCATGCTTCACTTTGCCGAAAGTGAATCTAGAAGAGCGCTTGGCTAGCTGGCAGGTTCACACATGAAAGCTCAGTGAGCCAACAACGTCTCACACTCTTGTGGTTTGTACTAATGCTTCGGCAGTGGAAACTCGCTACCACATCAGAAAAAAAGCTCTATTTCCCATCAAAATGTGGCCACTCAACAGTAGGTATGTTTTTCTCTAATGAGATGCAGCTGTCAATGAATGATCACAATATAGAACAAGACCCCTGCTCTCCAAATCAATCATTTCTGCAGTTAATGGAGTTCATTATGAACTCTTCTAATAATGTGGCTTGTAGTGAGATGACAAATGATTAACCAACGGGGCAAGGCTTACTTGCTTTTGCCCTTTTATTTTTTTTAAAGGTGTTAGTCTCCTTCAGCAGTGTTACCTCTAGGCAGCAAGAGTGAGCCACTGAATGCCCTTCCCAACAATCCAGACCGAAAGCAGCTGGGAAAAGCAGCTCTTACCTTGATATGTGCTTTGGCTTTGTTGAGCAGCCCAAGCGTGGTGTGCCTGGTGCAGTCTGGTCCTAGCGGTATCAGAACTTTTAAGCGTTCTAGACACAGGCGGAGGTGAGCTCGGCTGCAAGGGGAGAAGAGGAGGATCAGAGCTATGCTTTCAGAAAGGAAATATAATTTTCTTCTCTACTCCCCTCCTATGAAGCAGTTCTCATATTTCCCACTTTCCACACATCACGAGATTCCCCACAGGTACCAGGACAGGCTGCAACTCAACTATTTACACTGCAAACATCAGCTCACCAATACCTGGATTATTGCTAACCTCTGACAGACACTGTTTATTTTCTTGCTGTCTGAACTGATAAACTGACTCATCTGGATGAACTTTGTGCAGGGGCAAGGCACACAGGCAAATGGTACAAGTGTCTCCTGGGTTTCCTCTCTCTCAGCTATTCGCTGTCTCTTTTGCTGAGAAGAGCTCTTGTGAAAGCAGGTTCAAATCCCTATTACTTCCTGCACACTCGTGCGCTGCTGGTTCAGGGACATTTGCTATGAACTGATCTAAGCACAGTCTTTTTGCACAAAATTAAGAAGCTCAATGAGAAACATGGTCAGTCCAAACCATCCAAACACAACCCATTTCAGATACAGAAGGCACCAGTGGGATGCTAATTCACTAGAACCACGCTCTTACTCCTTTTTGTCCCCAGGTCTGAAATGCTGCTGGGGTGCAAGGTCTGTGGGAACAAGAGAACTCGAGACCTTCCCCTGGGCAGTGTTCTGACCTTGGCTCACGTCTACAGAGACAGGCTCAAGCACGACAGTGCTGCTGAGGATTCAAGCCACTTTCTGCAGAATATGGAAACATGTTCTGGGGTAAATAGTTCAGGCAGCAATGGCAAAGCACATCATCCTCGGGCTGCAAAGGAGACTGTTCCCACTGTCTCTTCTTCTGTATCACGTATGCAGGAATGAACAGCAGATTTATGGAAAACTATCAAGTGTGGGTTGCCTTTCTCCCCTCCCTCTCTCTTTCTCAGACATTAATGATTTATGTTCAAACTTGTCATCCCAATCAATAACACAATGACATCAGCTCCACCATTCACAGACAAGAAACACTGGGGCAAAAAGAGTCCTGAAAGCCTATCCCAGCCCCTTCTCAGGCACAAAGAAACCAAATCTTAGCCTGATCCATCTCAATGCAGGGAAAGGAGAGGAAAAAAAGAGCATGGACAGTTCATTTCCATTCGTTTTTCAAATTCACTATTGCACCGAGTCTGAAAGGGGTGGGGGATAGGAGTCTGTAATCAGGCAATTATGTCAGTGACAAGCAAGGATGATTAAGGGTGGAAGGGTCAGGGGTTTTACTGATGAACTGTCAGTGCAGGGGAGTGTTCACTAGCGGTGCTGTAGCCGTGAGCTCCTCACTGTTTCTCTTATAAATCTCCTTACAAAGGGTCCATCACTCTGCCTCAAGAACAGCCACAGGGCTGCGTATGACCAGAAATGTTTTTCATTGAATATTAACAACCCAAAGGGTCGGGAAAGGGAAATCATAATCCAAAAATCAAACTGAAAAAACAGTAATCGCATCAATCTCATCTTCTACTTGTCAGCTTCCTCTAGGGCAAACCCCACTGTCATTGAACCCATATGGCTGACACAAGGGGATTCTTTCCACCTGGAAGCCTATTTTCAATGTAGAGCTTGATCAACAGGAGCTGTGTCCACTCACTACAGCTGTTTGCCCAACCTCTCATGATGACCTGCTGGGCCAGCAATGAAAAAATTGTTGCTGGTTCACACCTGCATTATAGTTCATGTCATCCCATGGGAGAATGGACACTGACTTCTTGCAGCTAGAGAAAGAAGGAGGAGGAAGATCTTGTGGTTAAAGATATTCTCAGTTTTGAACCTATTTTTGGCTAAGCCACAGATTTCCTGAATGGCCACAGAGACAAGTCACCAGGTCAGAGTTGTCAGAGCACAGCCAACAAGCTGCAGCATGGAGCAGCACGTGTCTGTTCACAGCATAAGCCACACATTTCACTGACAGGATCAGCCCAAGTTAAAAATGCAGCTTGAGCAGAGCTAAAGATGTGTGCACCGAGCTGAGGGTGAGGAGCAGGATCAGTTCCACCTAACAGGGGATTTGCTACACAGCACCTGCTACAGGTAGGGACCACAGACCCCACCTCATCCCTGCTGGGCAAGGGCAGCTCCCAGCCCATGGTGAAAACTGAATTATTTGTGCAAGAGAAGACAAGAAATTTGTTAAATTGTGATCTAAGCGGTGTCAATCACAGCCCATTTCTGAACACAGAGAGACACAGACAATGTATCTATAGCCTGAGCTTTGGGCTGAGTCTTGGTGTTGGAGGTTTTACCAGGAACCAGGGAAAATGCTGCACCAGGAACCGCAATTCCTGGAACCAGCCACCAACTTTGGGCAGGAGCGACCAGTGGCCAGACTGCCTAGATGCTGGTTAAAATGATGGCACTGATCTGCCATGTCAAAAGCCAGGTGATTTGCAGACCTGACAGGATCAACTGTGTTAAGCATCTGAACACTATATGCAAAATCCAGCCATGTAATAAAACCCTGAACACTAAGACAGTTCCCATTATGTCCCAGGACCATGGTGGATCGAAGAAGGTTGCTGTGCTCTGCAGGCCCTGACAAGGGCAGGGAGAGGACAAAGCAGCCAGAGTGCCTGTCCCCACAATGACACTGGAAAAGCTGTCACAAAGTTACATCTCCAGGACTTTGTGACCCCAGAGGGGACACTCCCCCAGTCCTGAATCGCCACATTGGCTTTCAAAGTCCAGAAGGTTTCCCCAGCCTCACCCAGATGGTTTACAGAGAAGCCACTCCTGTCAGTGGCTCCGCTGGCCAGTGGCCAAAGGCGGTGGCCCACAGCAGGGCGATGGCCTCTGCTGGCACACCAGGCATTGGGGGGAGGGACATGACACCTGCCTGTGATGGGGGTGGTGAGCATGAGCTGATAAGCTCCCCACAGCGCAGGGCTCAACTCAGGCAACCAGCACACTGCAGGGACAGGTTGCACTGGCTGCACCAAGGCAGGTTTGGAAGAGGTTTGACCAAAGCAATCACTTTTGCACTGCTGTTGGATTTTCCCCTTGTTTCACACTCAGAGCTGAGCCGCATTGAATCTTGACGCCACTACAAATGTAAGTGCATTTGTATCTCCAACCACAGCTTAAGCAGGGTGACACATGGGGCTTTCCATGAGCACCGAGCCAGGCTCGGAGCACAGGGACAGCCGGGCCCTTCAGCCCCAGCAACCACCTCCTGCTGTTGGGACGACACTGGTGGAGCTGCCCAAGAGCTCCCTGGCCCAATGCAGCTGCGATAGCAAAGAGAACCAAGCCCACAAACTGTCCTGGCGCATCGGCATGTTGCTTTCTGTTGGAGAGATCAAATCAAACAGCTTCCCCAGCCCTCTGCCCTCCACAGTGTTCAATGTCTTGCCTTTTTACTTCTAAAAACTAACCTGGTCATAGTCCCTGATCTCTCTCAATTTCCAACAGCCCTCAAGTAGACCACGATGGGTTCCTAAGCCATGGAGCACAAAGCCAGGTCTGGCACACTGATGGGTGCCTTCAGTAAACCTCAGAAATAAAACTCCAGAGCTCAAAAGCATCAGAGCAAACTCAGCTGAAAGACTATTGCAGAAAGAAAAGCAATCACAAACCTTTTCATCTTTCTTATCAAGTCCTGGAGCTGAACATGGGCAGCTGTAATCCCATGGGTCAGGCCATTATATGAACGTCTTTTCCCCTTTTTTACCTGGATCCTGTTGCAAGTGGCTTTGACAGTGCTGCAGGCTCTTGTATTCAATGAAAATAGCAGCACTGTGCAGGCTCCAGACAGAGACAGACGGCTTTCCATGTAAACCACTGGATTATGCCAATATTTGACGCATCTGCCAATATCTGGAAAAACAAGTCTAAATGCCCATATTGTTATATAACAGAGAGACAACTCGGGCTTGGCGCAAAGGGCTGCTGCCTCTTGCTGCCTTCATCCCGGGGAAGACAGAGGAGGACAGAAGGAGAATTCCAGTTTCAGCCGAGGCCAAAGCCTTAGCACACTAGCTGCAGGGGAGATGGGAGAAGCCAGAGCCCTTTCTCCTGCCTAAGGGGTCTTGGAAAAAATCAGGCTTTCACAGCAGCATCAGGAGCACACGGTAGATGCTGGATGTGTTGAAAAACGAATTCATGGAGGACTTGAAAGGAGAGGGTACTCCTTTATCCCAAGAGACCAGTCTAGTGCTCCCCTCCTGCTCAGCTTGATGAGGGGAAAGACTCTTGGCTGAGATTTACATGTGGGGCATCAGGGTGGCCACAAAAGGAGCAAAGCACACAATCGGCTTTGGAAAATCAGAGCCTAACATGAACTTCTCTGTTCCAAAGAGCTGAGGACAACCTTTCATCCTGTTCCACCTGGCAACTCCAGCTCGGACAGAGCCCCTCCGCCGTTCCTGCTTCCTCCTCTGTGCAGAAGTCTAAAAGCAAGGGATGTGGAGGACAAGCAGAGTGAGGATGCCCTCTCTTCTCTGCCAGGAGCTGCTGTGGGAAAAGGTACATCAGCCCCTAAACAGACAGACCACATCCCCTCCAAGCCTGAGCCCCCAGACCCTCTATCCTGAGCCTCTCTTGCAGAGGAGCCTGGCCCTTGCTCTGTGCAGCCCCTCCTTGCACTGGGCTCTGCCTGGCTGCAGAGGGCTGTAATTTCGCAGTCTGCTCTCCTCTCCAGCTCCCAATGACATCATCCTGTCTGATTATATAAAGCCTGGGGAGGAAGCCTTTATTTATGCGTGCTTTTTGCTCATAGCTCCAGCTGTCTCACTGTACAACACGCACCCAAATCCCACTGCAGGAACTGGGCTACCTTTTGCCTGGATCACAACTGCAGTGCAGAAAAGGGTGTGGGTGCAAACTAAAAAGAAAAAAATCTCCCATTTTCTTCCCCCACTGCTCTGAGGACATTATTGAAGGGTTTGGGTAGGAATCAACCTTCCGCACCACTCTGCACCACAGCAAGCTGGGCACAAAGCCAGCAGCCCCTCCCCTGCCCACGGAGTCCCCAGGGAGCTGAAGGACCTGTGGTGGTATCTCCAAGCTTTGTGTCTACTGGTCACAAAGGGGCTACACAGGAGCTAGAAACCCACCTACCTTCAGCACCTGAGAAGCCCCCCGTGAGGATCAGCCCAGGGCTGGAAGGCCACTGGCAATTTCCCCCCCCTAGTCCCTGGTGGGCTCAGCCAAATCTCTGTGCACCCCCTAAAAAAGGGTGACCCGCCCCGCTCGGGTCCATCCTCCTCTTGCAGATGTCACTGCTGTGGCTGTGGGCACAACCATCAGGGAACCACCCCTGAATGTAAATATCCCTGGTGAGACTGCAGCATTTTTGCCAGGACAAGTTTTGGGTTTGTGGGGTTTTTTTTGAGCTTCCACCGTGGGCAGAAGTAATGGAAACTGAGACAAGAAACTTTCTCTGCTGAGGAGTCAGTCACACATACGTACACATTCGGCTCTGAAGCAGCAGGTTTACCAGATTAAGCACTATCCCCTAGTCTGATACTCCAGATCAACTTTGCTGAATAAAGGCCTGAACATCTGCAAAACACAGACACGGACACACAGACACTCTGCCCATCTTTAAAAGATCAAACCTCTCTCCCAGCAGGAAATGACCATCTCGCCTCCAGCAGCATTTCAAAATGCTGAATTCTGATTTTTGTGTGTGGAAAGAAGGGAGCATCTGAGGGAAAAGAAAAGCATTTCCAAGATATTTTTGTACTGTGCCTGTAGGTCTATAGGGCTTGAATTCACCAGTGTATTTAAGCATGTACTCCACATTAGGAATATGCTCAAGCCCCAGTAAGGCTAAATCAGACAGCTGATTACCAAAAGATGTTAAAAAAGACAGGACCAAATTAAACCAAAGAACCACCGTAAGAACCAGCAGAAGGAAGATTCCAACACGGAAAGGGACGTTATAATCCTTCCCCTCTGCCTTTCTCCTCTTCTCTCTACACCTTTTCAAACTTGTGTCTAACTTAACCCTGAAATTAGAAACCACCAACTTTGTTTGGCTTTCAGAGCTAATAGATTGCTTAAAAAATTCAAGAGGGATCACTGGTCAAATAAAGCAATTCCTGGAGAAATTCAAGTGACCCCACATCAATAATTCATTGGACAAGAATGATTTTGAGATAGAAATAATGAGAAGCACATGCAAAAACCACAGGGCAAGGAAAATGGTGGAAAACATGGTTTCCTTCTAAAAGCAACTCCCAGGTCAGAGACATGCTTATCTCTAACAGCCATCACAAGACTTAATGTTTTCTCCTTACTCTTGTCTCTAACCCCCAGCACAGCCCTCTCTGCATCGCTACCCACCCCCTGCTTTACTGGATGCTTGTTGTCAGTGGACTGGAGGTTCTGGGAATGCCTCGGGTCAGGATGGGGAGGACCTGGGTGCCAGGGGCCGAGCTGGTGTCTCCTTTGCTGTAGAGCATCAGTGATTGCTGCGATCCCTCTGGCCAGGAGCAATAACGCTGCAACGCCTCCAGCCAGCAATAAACACACTCACACTTGCTCACCCCGGTTCCACCGGACGCCAGAGAGGAGACGTGTTTGAGAAAGAAATCTGGCTCAGAAATATGCAGTTAAAAGGTAATATTCTCCACCTGAGCTGTGAAATCATCCAGAACAAGCCTTGTTTTCTGATTTTCAATCAGATCTCTTCTCACAATTATTTATTTTACTGTGTTTGCTCCCAGTTGAAGGAGATGCTTGCTCATTTGCCTCTTTGTTTCCAGTCAATCTCTACAAGTGGCTCCCCGGCATGTAGGGGTATTTGTATTCCAAATGCTAATAAAATGTGCTATGAAAAAGTAATTGAAAAAAAAGCCTTTAGATATTTACATTTTTAAGCCTGTCTGTCGTTCAAAAGAAATGAAAATTTAGAACCCACAATAAAAAGAATTGATAGCATATTATAAATAGGAATTTAAAGGAACAAAAAAAGTTATACAGGCAACATTTTCAGCCTGATCTTAAACATACCAGAGCTGTCTGCAAAAATTAAAGATGAACATAAACTCAACTGTATTCTCAAATCAAGGGCAGATGAAAAACAAACCACAAATGAATAGACCTACAATTAAACAATGGTAAGAACAATACAAACAAAAAAACAAGGCAGTGTAGCTTTTCAAAGTCACACACATCAATGCACCTCTGCATGGTACCGAGCTACATAACAGGGAGATACATGGTGGTACAGTGGTCAAGAAAGCAGCATCCCGAATCAAGCCCGTAAGTGGAAACAAAATACAAACAGCAATGTATTGATGCACTCTGCAACAGCAGCGTCCAAAGGCCACCTCAGTCACAAGACCAAGACAAGGCACGCTGGGAAAGGAAGCACATTTCCAAACAACTGAGCTACTTCGAAAAAATGGCCAGTTTTGTAGCACACAAACCCTTCTCAACATCTGCAACAGAAGCTGCAAGCTTTATGGTAAGCATAAAGTGAGGATTTTAACTTAATATACACTGCCTGCAGTGTACAGCTTGGAAGAGGCTGTTCTGCCAACCCTGCCCTGACTGTCCCCCAGCCCTGCACACCTTGCACCTCAGAGCCAGCGTGTGGCGAAAACCCCCCAGGGACACAGAAATCACCTCTCCCCACTACTCTTCCAGATGGGAAGACTCATCACGGACTTCAGCTTTGGCAGAGCTTCAGGTTCTGAGCAAACAGAGGCTACAAGACCAACAAACCTTGTGCTGAGTGGTCTGCTGCCACCACTGGTCAGTTGCAACACGGGTCTTCCTCAGCTGCTACTGCAGTCTGGGGGGAGACATGCTCTCCCCACCACCCTCTGTCACACAGCTGTCAAGGTCCCTCCCTGTCCTGAGACCCCTCCAAGTATAAAACTCAATGTTATTGAGAGGACTCTCCTAATTTTGTTATGATTTTGAAAGCAAATGAATTCCTTCAAGGCTTTCCAAAACCAAAAATGAGGAAGAGAGAGACAGAGAGAGGGGAAATCAGGCAGCCTCCAACCCCTTGGTGAAATATGGAAATACGCTCTCATCTCACACTGAGTCTCTATGATCTTCCCTTCCACTCCAACCAGCACTGAAAAGGCTGGGCTGAATCCTCTGCTCTGCTGCCACCAGTCATCAGCCTCCAGCCTGCTCAGGTTTTTGCTTCTGTCCTCCTCTCCGACACTGTGCTGCAAACTCTTTGGAACAACAACACAGCTGCCAAAGGCACTGAGGTCTGAACAGGATCCTGTGATTGCACTCAGGAGTCAAGCAGGTCCCAAACAATTAGGCCCAAGCAACATTATGATTCTGAAGCTGATGTGATATATCTGGGGCTATATTTTATTCGAACAATAACTTCTGGGCCTTTGGGTCCTATTTGTTGCATATCTTGAAGTTTTTCTCTTTGAACTACAGGGCTAGAATACAGAAACTTCATTTAAACGAAGAAAATAATTAAAAAAAGAGAGACCATCTGTAATCCCATGACTTCCAAAACTAGGATGCTTAATGGAATGGCAAAAAAAAAGTGGAATACTGATGCTTACAGTAATAAAAATTATACCATTCTGGAAAGTGCCTCCTCCAGAAAGAACTCACAGCTGTTCGGTAACATGACTGCTCATCCTTTCCTAACCCCTTTGATCTTCAGAAGCACCAATGAGACAGGCAGCTTCAACTCGGTAGAGAAAGATCAAATACAACAGCCTGTGCTTCACAATGAAGAGGTGATGAGGGCAGGGTAGGTGGCCACCTGCCCAGCAGAGGAATGGAGTCAATCAGTGTCTGGCATTTTCTTTTGCCCCTTCATTTTCATCCAGATCCAGCACCAAGCTCTCGGTGTCTGTTCATCAGTTTTTCTTCTGTGGCTCTCGGCCTTTCTTTGAAAGCAACTTGGACAGTTGTTAAGAGACATCAAATAGCAACAGGTGCTCTGCAGAAGAGTCTACATTCTTATTTATCAAAGTCCCCCTAAAGTTATATATTGAGGATCTGCTATTATTGATCTTGGCCATTAGCCATAAAATATTTTAATCCCTGGTGAGTATAATTAACTGAACTTCACTGTAGCACAATACCTGATGTTACCAGCTAAATCCCTTTCAGGGTAAGCTGTGCTTTCAACACCGTGCTAAACCCTGCAGCCATCACAGGCCATAAATGCTCTACATCACATTCTCCTCCTGACCTAAAAACACAGGCTAGCTGCCACCGGTACAGTTACATCCAGGTACCTCTCACACAAGATCATTTGGCACCAACTTTTCAATCAAGCTCACTACCTGATGCATGGGTATCGCCGATTTGCTACCCTGGTTTTAACATATGGTTACAATCCTGCATTTAGCTATAAGGGAACACACAAAGCAAGCTGTAAACATCACCATGCAACCCAGACTGGTTAATTATAAAGCCCTGACAAGCCCAGTCTAATAAAAACTCTGTTAAAAGGTGGTTAAAAATAGACTGGGTCTTTAAATAGTCAACGGTGTCCTGTGCCCTTGTTCTCTCTAATACCATTATAATCATCCTTCTAGGGATGTACAGGGTGCTCAGAGCCACCAAGTCTGGCAGCAATCTCCACAGCACTGCGCCTTCATCAGAACCTGCCTTGGTGAGGAGGAGGCCATAACCTGCTTTGTTGTGACCTATGGATTTCCAGCTTTACTGCTAGAATTAGGCCACTGGCAAAGATAGCCAAGATTTTTCCAAACTCACCAGCTATTCTTGGTTATTCTGCTCAGAGGTTCCCTGGCTGAGCACCATGCCTTTGAAAAGAAACGAGGAGGTATTTCAGGCTCCTGCAAGGTTTCTGCAGTCAGACACCGAGAAGGGGGGATGCTCCCACCCTGTAATCCTTAACTGCCTTTAAAATTGCCAGGCAACAGGGAAGAGCTCTCCAGTTTGGACCTACTGCCATTATGGCGAGTCCTTATAACCTCTGAAGGAGAAATCAAAGATGGTGCACATCAGAAAAGAGATGAATTTGCAGGGATCTGCAGAGAGCCTTGAAGGCCACCTGCCTGCATTGAGACTGGAAGAACCTGAGATACTGGCAGTTGGACAGTGTCCCTTGATCTCTTGGCTACAGCAAACTGCTCCCCAGAGCCCACAGGGTGTCACAGCAGTAAAGGAACAGACGGGACCTCAAATCAGAGCTTCTGCTTCTTTGTAATACAACTGAAAGAAACCCTGGACTTTGGTGCCTACTAAACATAGTCAGTTTTTAAACTAGTAATGCCACTAACCAGTCACAAGAAGCAAGCACTTGCTTTGTAAGATGGACATTTGTCCATAGGTTAAAGACTAAAGGATGCTGCCAAACTCTGATTTGCCAAAACATAATTCCTGTTTTTAAAATAGTTGCTGATATCAGTAATATATTCTGATCAGATACTGTATGTTATTTTTGTCATTAACATAATTTTTAAATTCCACAGATAAGCTATTGCTACTGAAGATATTTTCATTGTTCATTAAGATAGGACAGAGTTTTTCTACCCCATACATTTATTTTCTGAAGCTATATTCCAGTTTCCTCACCTCATGGGAGAAAATGATAATTCCTAATGAAAAAATATTCTTAGAATGTGACCATTTGGAATACTTGTTTACACAAAATCTTTTATGCCAGAAGGAAAGCACATGCTCTTCATCTAATACCTCTTCACACTGTCAGAAATATTTAAGGAGTCATCAAATACCTACTGCACCTTTCAGGTGTAGAGGGCATACACCTGGAACAGAGGAAGCAGTGCATGTAATTTCACCTTGTAAAATTATTTTAAATTTAATCTCAGACTTCCCAGGAAAAAGGAATTACCAGCCAAGGTCATTATCAGACGTATGTTTGGAAAAAAACACAAGGAAAATTTAAGAGATCCTAGCGCTATTTTTCATATTGAATATGGATTTTTTGCACACAAAGAGCAGTAATACTGTATTTCAAAAGTCTAGGAGTTTGTTAATATTATGCGACAAACAGTTTTAACGCAACTGAACTACATATGTTACTCAGCAGGGGAACCCCAACAGAGAAGCACAGCTACCAGCACCACGACAACAGATGAGTCCTGTCCTCATGATCTCACACACAGAGGTACCAGAGAGTGCGAAAACACATTGCTTCTGCTTAATTACTGTGATGTGCTAATACAAACTCATTGTTGATAGAGTTTTTCCAAAGAGGCGCAGGGTTTATCACCTAGCAAATTACAACAACGTAAACTTACAGAGAAGAAAATAAAATAAAAATAAATCCCTTGTCTTGCCCTTTCCCTTTAACTACCCTTGACATCCTCCTTGTATTTTCTTTCTCTCCTCCAGGCTTGTGTGAAGGCCAAGAGACGTAGAACTGCTCAAACCTCACACAGGGAAGAAGCATGAAGCTGGCCACTGGGAAACCATCTCCTTGGGCAGAACACAAGACAAAATGTATCCGTAAGACATGAAAATTGTTTGACTTTTTTCAGCTCAACTACAAAACTCCTAGTCCTTCCAACAGGGCTCAAAAAGTCATTATATTAAGCACAGGACACGCTTAGTGAACCCTTGATCAGCTGGAGAAGATCATTACAACCCCTGCCTGGGTCAGCAATGCCACAAACTGATAGGATTTTAATTCCCCCAAATCAAGAACAGCTGTAGTTGAGTAAACTAACATTTGTGGGAGGATTAGCTGCCTTATGCTCACTCACTCTGTATTCTCCAAGCAGGAAAAGGGTTAGGATCTCACCTGGGAACAGACCAGACACTGAAAGGTTCATGGTTTGTTTTGGAAAGAAAAATAATAATAATAATAATAATAATAATAATAATAATAATAAAAGGAGCTGGGAACACCTAGTCCTCTGGTTTGATGCAAACGAACAAGACAATATTAAGAAAACAACCACACGAGCTTACAGAAAAACCTGCAGTGGCATTGCATTATAATCACAGCCACAACCTTCCTTCCCTGTTATTTTGTAGGGCATTTGTCCCTCAAGAATTTAGGCAAAAAAAATTACTGCTTCACGGGCAGGTATTCTCCATACAGTATCCCGTCCTAGGATCGCTCCTTATAGGTTTCAAAAAATCACTAGTGTTAAAACCAGCAATAATTAAAACAAACAAACATGAAAAACAACCAAAAAAGATAATTTTCACTGCAAATCATTCATCTGGGGAGAGACTGCAGTGGGTCTCCTCATCATGAGAGCCAAACAGCAAACCAGAAGCACAGATTTCCTGACTTTCCTAGTGCTGTGCTAGCCTGCAGAGTTTGCACGCACTTTCAGGAAGGGCGAAGCAGCAACTGAATGGAGCCAACACGTGGGCTCTCTGCAGAACCAGGAGAGGGTTATACAGCAAGCAAGGCCCTTCAGTGAGAGTCCTGTCCACAGACAGCTTGCGTGACCGCAGGTAAATCCCCTGAGGAACTGAAGCACGCACCACTCGTCCACAACAGGGTGCTAATCCTAATTCCTTCATGGAGCACTGCGCAGCTAAATCTGCTCTTGGCTTTCAGGTGCTCGCGTAGCTCCTCAATGACACTGGTATGTGACGTGCCCAGAGAGCAGGACACTTGGGGAAGCTAATTCATTCAGCTCTCTCTGCTGGCTAATAATGCCAAGAGTACAAGATGGCCACATTTCTTAAAATGGATCAATCCCTTCATATATGCAGCAAAAACTATCTGAGGTCTCCTCTTGCCTCTGTCCTGAGAAATTCCCAAGATGGAATTTCAGCAAAGTTCAAAGGAGTTTAGTCAGAATCAGGACCAGATGAAGGCTGTATTGTTGACTCTGTAATCAAGCAGTCATAAAACCTTTTATTTCTTTAAAACATTTTGTTTCTGATGTCTGACTGTAAATTCCATGCATTCAAAAGATTATGATCTAGGCCCCATTAAAAAAAACACACCAGAGTAGCTCAGACATCACATGATTTAAAGAAACAAACATAAACACCTACATAGGATGCTCCTTCTCATTCCTGTTTTTTAAATACATAGGTTACACTGGCTCATAAACTGGTTTTATGTGAGGGATAGAAAACACTTAACTCCAGTTGCTGGGATTCGAGAATCACAGAATATCACCAGAATTGCAGTAGAGATTACAAGAGCTGGGAAGATCAATCATATTTTTCACTTTAAATAACAGAACAGTTTTAAAAAGTGCTCCTTTAAAAACAAACACACACACACACAAAAGCCTTTAAAAAACTCATGCACTTTGTTTTCCCTGGATGGCTGATGGGACATGCAAGGCAGCACCGTCTGCACAGACGAGCCAGCCCAGAGGGCTTATGGAGTCCCCTACTTACGTACAACAGCTTTGCACTGTGACTACTGCCAACCATTCACAATGTGCCCAGTGCACAGTACAACCCCCTTCCCACTCCACTCTTTCCCCACCACACAATTTTTTCTCAGCGATCACTAAGAAAAAACAAACACAACTCGAAGAACCTCCAAGAGATGCTTATGACTGCAGAGGGCATTCACGTGTTTTCCTGAAGGATATGACACCAGATTTAAGATTTCCCTTCTCCTCCCCCTTTGCAATCCCTTCACTGAAATGCATGCCCATATGTGCTTTTTCCAGTGAACACCAAGCCTGTAAGCTGCTTTTCCAAGCCAAGAAAAGTTTAAAAGAGGTCACGCCACAGAGAACAGGCTCTGCGCATTTCCTAAGAGGGTCATATTACGTAGAATATCCACAGGAGACAAAGTGTTCCCATCCGGTTTCCCACTTCTTCTGGCAAAGTTGCTTTTCTGGGTAGGTGAAGTAGCAAACATGCACTGGGAAAAAGAAAGATGAGTATTTTTTTCTCTATCTATTTCCTTATCTCAGCCAGAATTCCTTGACGTACTTCTAGAGTCTAACAGTGATTCTTGCTATGACAGCTGATGACTATATTCAGCGTTTGGGACTCTCCCCTTGACACACACAGAGACCCTCAACTTTGAATGGCTTTTTTTCTCCCCTAGAACAATCCTGAAATCATTTCTAGGAAAAACTTCCTAGCAATAACAAGTTGATCAGGGCAATAGACTGCACTGCCTCCCTGGGCAACCCTGTTGTGAAGGGTTTTCAAGGCCAAGCTGGATCTGCAACTGTCAGGAAAGGTTTAGACAGAGCTCACCCTGCCTTGGGGCAAGGGGACAGATCAAAGGAGCGCTGCAGGCCCCTCTCAGCCCCATCTGTGACAGCTTCACAAAACACCACTTCAGTCTGAAGAGCGCGGATTCTTGCCCTCCTTTCGGCACAGGGCCCAAGCCAGCTGCAGGGGCAGCGTGCCGAGTCGCTGGAAAGCGAAGGGGAATTTTGCCTCTCTGAGGTACGACCCTGGTGACAGAGGGAAAGATCTTCTACAGAGTGATAGCTGTAGCTGCTGCTTGCAGCTGGAAAAGGGCAGCAGTGCCACATGTGTGGGAGCAGGTAGGCAAAGCAAAGGGAGGATACTGAGGCATTTGCAGGGCACAGTTTCCAGTACAGAATGACACAATCCACTGCCCTGCGGGTTGGTGAGGAGAGGAGCAAAGCAAACAGGAGGGGCTGCAGGGAAAAGGAACCCACGCCCCAAGCTGCTGAAGTCAGTTACAGCCCGCTCACCCCAGCAAGCTTCTCTGTGTGCAGTTATGCAGCTGCAAACATGGAAAACAGCAGCCAGCTCTGACGAGCGCCAGGATCCAGCCCATGAGAAACACTGGAAACAGAGATCAAAGGGAAACACAAAGCTGTATACACAGCTGGGGCTGTCTTCCCCTGTTAAAGAGAGACAGACACATTGATTTTAACTGCGAGCTCTTTGTGTGTGCTTGCACGTAACTGTGTGCATCTGTGTAAATGTGAGATCCTGCCCCACATTCAGCTTTTTGACATTACCAAAGTGTAGCTAATGAATGGTATTTTCCGAGTTATGTGGAAGATTCCAATACAGATGAGCAAAATCTGACTGGGCAACCCACAACTCAACCCACTCCAGGGAACAAGGTCAAACCTTTGATTTCTGCAATAAACCAGTAACACTGTTATCCCTTTCAGAATAACCCATCTGAACAATTTCACTGAGTTTTCAGCATGAGCAGAACACTTTCCACCTATGGACTGGACTTCGGGCATTACAGTGAATTACTCCAAGTGTTGTGTCTTTAAGCAGCATTGGAAAGTTCCTCCTGGGAGAAAAAGGTGGAGGACAGATCACCTAGAACTTCCTCAAGTCTAGGAGAGTCAGAGCAACCCCTCCTGCACAACCCAGCTCTGAGCAGAAATAGCAGGGGAACACACTACGATAGCAGCCGGATATGCTGGCAGCTGACCATTCTCACATCCTGAGACACTCTTGGCTGACCAGTCTCTACTTCAAGGCTGGGGACAGGCACAGTGAGCTCCTCTGGGCTGACCTCACCTCTGAACCCCACTGTTTTGTTCCTTTTCTCTCCTGGGCTGCTCACAGGGAAATCTACCCATGCAAAAATCAGCATCAAAATCAAGTCTGGCATCAACTTCCTTCTCCTTTCCACACATCCCTTCTGATGGGTGCACGGCTTTGCCAGCTTTCACATGGAAGGGTCTTGATTTCTTCTCTACAAATGAATATACCCGCTTATTCACATGAAGAGTGGCGTCTATCAAATGCTGTCCTTGTGTTGTTGCATTTCTCACCATCCTGGAGAGGAAGCTGTTTGGTGCAGGAACCCTTGGCACTGCTCTCCGAATGACTGGGCACAATTACAGCACTGTAGAGACAAGCAGGGGGAGCAACAAGAACCCAAGTGAAAGAGAAAGTATTCAAGAGTCATTAAGGGCTGTGCTCCTAAATGATTCAGATGCTTTTAGATATTCCATCCTAGAGTTCAGCAACCAGCCAGCTCAGAGATAGTATTTTGCACTTGACTTTATAAGCATGACTAAGTTTTGTGCAGCTGTTTACTACCAACCACGATAAAAACCACACCCTCATCGTATGAACTGTTATCAGCCTGGACCATGCGTGAACCCACTGATACCATTCACAGAGTCTGTTTCTATGAAAGGAACACTGAATTTGAAGCTCATGTCCTGTTTCCACTGGAGCTTTCAGCCTCCCCTTCTGAGAGTTGAACATTCTCATTTGTGAAATCTCCCATTCACAGCAATCCCTTTTTCATCTTCAGTCTTAAGGTATTCTACTTAAACTGCCAGGGAGACTAAAAAAGTGCAAAAAGCATCCATCCTTTGTGAAAGCTTTTCATTTTTCCCTAAATAAGTCATGTTGCTTTATGAATGCACTCTCAAAGGTAAATAATTAACAGGCAAGAGGGACAGAAAATCTTATCACACAGTTAATGGGAAGTGATGCTCAGGCAGCAGTGTGCACATGAAGGA
The DNA here is from genome assembly GCF_037038585.1 of Patagioenas fasciata. Taxonomy (NCBI): domain Eukaryota; kingdom Metazoa; phylum Chordata; class Aves; order Columbiformes; family Columbidae; genus Patagioenas; species Patagioenas fasciata. The sequence continues at coordinate 32,185,697 of NC_092527.1, read as the reverse complement.
CACCCTCAAAAGACAGCCCTTAATTTTTTTAATGGACCATTGGGTAGAAAACCTGAGTCATCCTATTGCTCTGGGATCCAGGGATTCCTCAGTGCTCCTTTAGACTCAGGCAAATCCAAAATCTTAACATGAGATTCAGCCTGCATCTGACAAATTCAAGCGCCACTTTTGAAAAAGGGGATACTCTAATTTTGCAAAGGCACAGTACACACTTACCAAAGAGCAAACACAGAGTGCTAGACAGAGATGATCTCTATTTCTACACAAATTCAAGCTCTTAAGACACACAGAAATGGAGGCAGGTAGATGACACCATTACAGCTACATCCTGCCATGAGCCTGATTTAGCCCTGTACATGTTACCCAATGGTTTCATGGGAGAATTCCTAACCCTCGGTTGCACATTGCCTATTTAATTGTTTTATGGTTGTCACACGCACTGTTTGGGAGGAAACCTGTCTGGTCTGTTTGCCCACAGCTATGCAAACTGCTCGGGGTGACCAGCACCATTTGCAGCCAGGCAACAACCACAGCAAGAGTGAGATGAAGCCCTTTGCTTTCATTTCCCAGCCGAGGCTGTGAACGCCTGTGACACACCTGCGCTGCCCACCGCAGCTCCCAAAACAAGGGGCTGGACCACTCTGTGCTGAGCCCTGCCAGCCGCCCCCAGCAGCAGGGGTACCTTCACTTTGTGTTCCTCTTCTCTTTTCAGACGGGAGAAGGTGCAGGGCAGGCAGACAGTGCCAGGCAGCACCGCCTGGCCCTGGGCAACACTGACACAGGGGGAGGGAGAAGTTTTGAAGGCTACAGAGGTGGGATGGGGGAAACTTTTGTGAAAGCAACTGCCTGGAGGTGCGGAACAACGAAGCAAAGGAGTGGGTTGATGTAAAATTGTGCCTGTTACTTCAGGCACTGGATCCCTGTGAGTTTCTGCTCTTCACTTGTTAAACAGGGGTGTCTGATTCTTCCCACCCCTCCTTGCCAAATTGTAAGGTTATAGGTTCTCAAAGTTGTGATACTTTGGTAAAAATGGGCCACACAGAACGGAGAATGAGAAAGTTCCTCACCTACATTTCCTATCCCATGCTGAATTTACTTTGGTTATCACAAGTCTGCATGGGCTATGTTGCTACAGTACCCTCAACACACGTACCAGATATAGATATAGATATAGATCAGCACATCGAACTCTAGCTTCTGCCCCAAGAGTAAAAAGTCCTGAAATTTGTAGTTAACACGTAATCTGTCTCCAAAATTATGTTCCTATTACCTCATCTTTTCTAAGGCAGCAACTCCCCAAGTGGCTTTTAGCTAAGTAACGCTTTCAAGGCCCATGAGCAATGTTAGTCATTTGAACAAGGAAAGTTGTTGCATCAGAATTTCTTGCTCTCGGTACTTCAACAAACAACACCTCAGGAAAGAAAAAAGCCGGGAAAAAACAAAAAAAAAGCCTGTAAAGTCTCCAGAGATGCATTTGGGAAAGATATGGCAAGTACAGAGCCCTGACATGGTTGAAAACTGAGCCAGGAAAGCTGGATGCTTGACTTCCTACCTGGGGCCAGATTCTTCCTTGGTCCAAGCTCACTGATTACAGAGGAGATTTGCTCAGTCTTTAATTTTCTTAGGACCGCCATAATCACACCTAACTGTAGAGGGGTCAGCCTGAAAGAAAACTGTGGCAACATACCCAAGTAGAAATTAGAGGATGCAAGTTTGGGAAGCAGTTCAAGAACCAAAGCTGGTGATGATGCACTTCAAATCAGATACCACCTAAATACAGAGAACCGTTTTCTTTACACACCCAAAGCAGCTACCAGACCCCTCCTGGCTCCCCAAACACAGTAAATAACCAGTAACACACCATTTGATACCTCTTTATTCACTGCTCTGGAAATCTAAGTACAGGATGCTGAAGCAAGAACTCAGCCAATAAGGGGGGAGACTTGACTGTAAAGCACGTTTCTTTCTAAGATGGGGGTTCCCTCTAAACTCTCCCTTCTGGGAGGCAAGACAATGAAAGAATTCTCAGCATCAGGCCCTTAAGCCAAGCAGATTGTGCTGACATTTCTTTCTGCACTATGGGAAGAAAACACATCATAAAGTGTCCCGAAAACACATCTTAGTTGAGAGGGTTTGGTGATAAATATCTGCTTCTGAAAACTGGCTTGTAACAGGGATTTTATTGTGCAACATTATGGAAACAAAAACATTTTGCTTTGCAACAGTTTATCCAAAATAGTAGTATTGTTCTTTTTCCTTTTCCTTCTCCAACTGCCATTGGATTCATAGGGGAGGTGCAGAGATCTGGGAGCAGAAAGGAAGGCAAGCATGCATTCATTCTTCACTGCATCATATTGAATAAAATATAAAACTAGAAATTCCAGTATGAGCAGTACTGAAGGACTTTCAACAAAATTAGGATCCTTTTCTTTCCTTCAAATTTTGGCACGGAGACTGTCTCTTTGCAGGAGGTTTACTCAGGGTTCAAAATCTTTGCTGCCCAGCCAACATGAAGTAAAGCCTTCACAGACTTTTGATTGCAAGCAAATCGAAATGCTGCTTCTGTTACAAGGAGGCACTGTGCATGAGCAAGTGTGGTGGTCAGCCAAAGGGAGCAGATCACACTTTCACAGGATCTGACTGGTGAGTTCCTGAAGCAATGCAAAGAAATGACCAGAATATAGCAAAAAGCAGACCTGATACTAAACCGACAACTAAGCCCAAATGTATCCAGAGAGAACATCTCACTGACAGCCTTACTCTATAGGTTGCAGACTTCACTCTCTCCAGATCAAGCAAAAACCAGCACAGCAGTGTAATAGTTATACAGATCTTCTAAACCAGAGGAACAGGCTTCAGCTCTGCTGACGACTGTTAGACCCTGCTGAAAACAGAGGCATCTGTCATCCAAGCAACAGAGCTGAAGACAGGCAGCTACCTCCAGCTCTTGCTCCATCTTGGCCACAGGACAGGAGCGTTTAGCTACAGTTCCCACAACGAGCAGGTTGGATTAGGGCACGCTCTGACCTTTGGATGTGTCCAAGGAAGCAGCGTGCTCAGCTGTATTGGCCATGGCTTGGCTGCTGCAGGGAACATCACAGGTTCCAAGTTTTATTAATGAAGAAAACAATATGTACTGTCAACTTTCGCTACATGAAGTTAACATGAAAACAAAGCTCACTCCAGAGAACAAATGAAATTTACTGGATTAGTTTCTTGTTCCAGTGCTCCTGATAAATAGCACTGAAGTCAACACCACATTGATTAGTTTGTTCAAGACAAACACTGATCAGATTGCCTTGGCAAGTATATATAGCACTACAGAAGCACAATCACCCATGCCTATTCAGAGGAGCAAGGGTTCACTACATTTTCTCTTCCCTTCCCTCATCTTTCCCAGCCTAGACAGCATGCCTGCACCAGAATCATTTAAATGCTCTACGGTAAACATTTCCCCCTCCTTCTTCTCTTGCATTTTGCTAATAGACACACTCAAGTCCCTATTCTAGAGAAACAAACTATGCAATTGCTGCAGAGCCTCCAGAAGGCCCCATGTTTCAGTGCAAACTGACCCAGGTCATGGTTTTATCCTGAACGTTCAGAAGGGTTTTTCCATCATCTCATCTGCCACCTCAAGTGTGCAGCCTAGCAGAACAGTCAGCTCTGCATGAGAAACCATTTTGGAGAAACACTGCAATAAAGATCCTGTTATGTTGAAGAGAGAGTGGGTGGGGAATCACAGAAGATAGAAGGGGGATCCTGACAAGAGAAAAGCGAAAATCCACAGCACTCAATCATTGCTATATGTCTGTCTTCTTCACTGTGTTTCTGATCATCTCTAAAGGTATCAGAGAGAAAGGATCTTGCATCACTTCAGTCTGTGCTTTTTCACTAAACACAACTCTTCAGCAACTTGGTTTACAAGGAGTTTTGTCTCCTTTAGATTATGCCCTTTTTAAACAATGTATTTTTGCAGAGCCACAAATCCTGTGAGATCTTCAGAAAATTCTGATTTCAGCAATTCTCCCAAGGTGTCTTTCTTTCCCTAGATCTATCTTTTGTTTAAGCTAAATTACTGTTACCAGAAGAAAAATCTGCCTTAATAACTCACTCCTTACCCAGTCCCTCAGCTTTGTTCTCCTTCCTTCTGCTGTATTACAATGTCATCATCACCAAAACCAAACAGATCAATCTAGGATATACAGAAAGACATTGTATATATATATATTTTTAAATCTGATCAATAGCTTTATAAACATCTTCCTTGTTCTATCAGGAGACGTAACCCTTCTGACAGACCCCACCACCACGCTGGCCTACCAGAACTGCCACTTCACAGAGCAGCAGGAGTCGCTTCGGTGCCAGGTGCCTCCTCTTCATACCACACTGACCACATCCTTCCAAAACTGCCACCTGTCTAAAATCTTCACAGACAACAGTCAATTCTGCTATCTGTACAACACACACCATTTAACTTCAGCCTGAATTTTATTTATTACCCTCTTTTGAGAAAATATTACACTACCAATGTTAATCTTTGTCCTTTGCTTTATCATGTTTTCTTTTAGAAGATGATGGGTTGCTGCTTATGAATCAGGTTTTTGGTAGGCATGTTAAAGGACTAAAAAGTATTGGTTTAGTTATGCCTTGCAGCTTATGAGAAGCAGAATACTGGTTTCTTGTTTAAATGCAAGCTATGACTCATCCCAGGCAGAGATAAGCTGAAACGCATACCCATTAAATAAAAAAACACAAACAATTTTCCAAAATAAGGATTAATGACAGATAATAACTATAAATTAACTTTAATCTTTATAAATCAAACAAAGCCCCTTACATAAATGTCCCTTCAATCTTTTCAGATTAAAAAAAAAAAAAAGAACTCAAATCAAAGCAGAAAGAGAAGTCACTTAGAGTAATATTTGGTATCAAATCAAACAGCTCCTTAGCAGAAACAGGAGTGGAGCTTAAAACATCACTTTAATTTTTTTTAATATATTTTCAGTTACTTTTTAACATCAAAGGAGTAGCAGATTCTTAATCCTGATACATTGAAACATCACCAGCTCTGCAAAGTGAGTCCAAGTTAAATCGCATATTCCAAAAGGAGGAGGAGAGCATTTTGTTTTTCTACTATTGTCTTGCTACTGCTTGAAAGAAACTCTGTGTAACTGTTGAATGGGTTAAAACAACAGTTTAACTGAACATGAGAAGGCTGCTGTTCGCAGACAAGAAGGGAAAAATCAGAGTCAGAGACCTAATAGTGCACAATTTTGAAAATTACAGTGTGTGTCAATAATGGAGATAACAGTGAAATTCAAAAGGAATAATCTCAAATAATACAGAAAATGAGCACCTGCCAGCCACAAAGCCATTAGTATCAGGGCTTTTATCTTTGCAACAGTTAAGTCTGGAGACACTGGCAAACTTAACGACACAGAAAATAAAACATGATGAAAATCTAACCAGGAAGCAATCCCCTTCACTCAGAAAACACTGCTGTGGAGTTTGAAAATAAATGCTTCTAGTGTGAAACTCACTGTCCAGATTGTTGGTAACAAACCTTGCAAGCCCAGCATAGCCACTACAGGGTCCAGCTGGGTTTGCAGGTGTGCGTAGCTGCTCAGGCCACAGCATCTTCATCAAGGGACAGACAATCCCAAACCTGAAGCAGCAGGCTCCTGACCAAAGATCCCAGATACAGGAGTTCCCCTGTACTGACCACCAAATGTGATCAAACGTGTTCTTCCCAGAAAGATGAAAACCAAGGCTTGTAAAACCGTGTCTGAGACACAGACCTGGAATCCAGTGCCTCGCAATGGGAAGCCCTGGAGGAAAGACCTTGCTGGGAAGGGTGATGGTTAAAAGTCGTCAACCTGGAGCAGGTGGGGACTAGGGAGCATAACCAAGACAGAAGGAGAGGAAGAGAGAGAGAAAGAGATGGTATCACACCAACCAGTAATAGGAAGACACATTCTGTAGAAGGCAAACAGCTTGTCAACGTCCAGAAAAAGGTGGCTAAAGGTGAAGCACAGGTAGTAATAATCCTCTCACTAGCAACATAAACAACAAAGCACTGGACAGTAGTCAATCCTCCTGATAACCCCACCACAGGAAGTATGGTTAAAGAAGTCGTCGGTTAAAGACAAGGAATCACACAGAGAGGTGGTATCCAGCATATCCTAAACCCATCACCACTCGCCAGCCCTTGTCTGGACAATAAACATGTAATGGTAGCTGTTGAGATCTCACCCACAGGGAGTTTGAAGCTTCAGTGCCTGTCCCACAAGCCTAAAAGTAGAAAACTATGGTCACAGATCCACGCAAACCTGGCTTAATGTGAGAGGACCAGGCTAGTGCAGGGAAAGATGGAGACAGCTTTGCTCTAAAGCTGTACTGAGGGCGAGCGGCATTTGCACTAACAATTAGATATGCAAATAAGCACATTGAAAATTAGTGACGGTTTACTGTTGTCATGGAGAAAAAAAGCACCCTCCATTCTGGGTCAGACCCAAGCACTGCTTGCTTTTTTTTTTTTCTTCCCCTCCCTGGTAAATAAAGCTGCAGAGAGCACTGGAAAACCCATGAGCCAGCATTTCTCAACAAGGCTCAACCTGGGACCAGAAAGGCTGAGACCTGGGGGAGACAGGAGCTTAACATAACCCAAACACAAAACCTCCCTGCATCACCCCAGCAAGGCAGGACCAGGACAACTCGACCCTCAAAAAGACCAGAAGGTAGAAGCACAGCTTGGAAGAAAACACCCACACAATGCAAAGGCCAAGCTGCTTCCCAGCACCGCTGCCACTGGGGGAGGCAGATATGGGGAAACTGTGCAACACAATGCACAAGGTACTCAGCTCTGATTCCCTTGAAGGTACATGGGAAGATCTTGTCTGCATGGAAATACACACTTGGCTTGAAGCCTCTGAGTGTCTTTGGCCATCCTTACAGTGGTCCAGTTCCTTGTTAAATGATGGCTGCTAAGAGGGAAGAGGAGGCAATCAACCTATTTAGACTCAGCTTTCCCACCCTGGGGGTTTTCTTCATAGCAGCAGCTGGCCAGAGCACTGCCTTTGTTCAAGGAGCCATAAAAAAAACCACAGACACCACCCCACCCCCCTAAAATCCCACAGAAGAGCCAAGATAAGTTTATAATAAAAATCCTGACAGAACCTTAACTATAGCATCCTGAATGGAAGGCGATAATCTGATCTGTGTGTGAACTAGCTCTCCTTGTCTCAATGGTATTTATCTTACTTTAACTCCAGTTACAAAAGGATTGAGTCATGTAGCAGAGCCAGCCAAGTAACAAAACTGCAAGGCTTGCTAAAACTTCAGATTCCAGGATAAACAGGCGCAATTCTAAAACAGGTTAGAAGAGAGAGTCTCCACAGGAGCACTGGTAGCCAGACCTCTGAGCCTGCGGACAACGGTATTTTCTTCTGCACTGCAGAGATTATCACAGCCCAGCGGAGGGGTGAAGGGAGAGGGTGCAGAGCACAGGGCTCTGCCCTTCAGTTCATGGTAACAAGTATCACCCAGGGCCCAAGAAACCTGATCCCGTAGCAACCTCATGTATGGAAAGTGCCCCAATCAGATTTCACTGTGTCAGGAGAAGAACAGTATTTACTCTGCATACAGATTAGTCACAAAACTGGGTCACTTCTTGCCTTTTCAGAGAGAGAGAGAGAGAGAGAGAGAGAAAGAGAAAAAAACAAAACAAAACAAAACCAAAACCCCAAACCAAAACAACAACCAAAGACAAGGCTTCTTTTTCAGATCTCATTGTATCTCCCACCCAACTTTTAAAACTACGTGATGCAGTGTGGTCATTCACAGCTGTCTAAGCTGATCAAACAGCACCTGCACGTGCAAGGTTAAAGCACATTACACTCACTAGGCTTGCATTTCTTAGAATTCAGCTCATTAGCTACTTACCGGTTCTTTTCTAGTTCGTTGTGCGTAGACCTGGAAGACAAACAAAAATTTGGATTAGCCACTTTTGACCTCTCAGCACCAAAGATCAGTCGCTGCAAGCTGTACAGATCCCCAGCGGCATATTACAGTGTAAAGATAAGCAAATACATACATCACAATTTATAGCTATAACCTCAGCCTCTCTGTCAACCAGAGATTCCTCCCCTCCTACGTCTGTATTTACCTGCTACCTGCAAAGCTGGTACTCTTACTGGTGCTATGGAAAACGTTCCCTGGAGACTTAAACGCAAACAAAATCCCAGAGAGAGACAATGCTTGTAACAGGGGACCAGAGTCAGCCATTTTCAGACCACTCCTAGCTCTGCCACCAACTCAGTAGAGGGCTGCAGTTATGTTTCTTTCTGTTTTAGTTTCTCCATCCACCCTGTAAAAATATTAGTATCATCTGCTAACACAGGAGTTTATGGAGCATTAATTTCTGCACATCAAACAGATGGGAACCTTCTAGCAGAACTGGCTCTGTAAGGACAACCCCCGGAGCCCTTTAGTAGTCACATGCCAGATTTAGCAAACCTAGTACAACTCCAGATACAGCCAGCATTTGAGCACAAAACGGGATGACCAGTATTGCCATGTTTGCAAACATCAGCGGCGCTGAGCAGCACTTTTAGGATGCCTGGAAACCCCTCAGAAATTGAACCAGCACTGCCACAGCACTGGCTTGCAGCAAAGCAAGTGACCCATAAAGTGGCACTGTGACCACTTCACAAAGGAGGGGGCTTTGTCTTTATACCTGGCTGCCCCGTCAAGCATGCTGCCCAATTTACAGGTGGCAGCTTGAAAATGAGACCAGCTAAAAACAAAAGGGAAATAGGCAAGTTCATTCTCCTTGTCTCTGTGGTGGCAGCACCAGTGGCAAAAAAAGAGCTGAAATTCTTTCAGGATTTCTGCTCTAACAGTGTTATTAGTAAACCAGGTACAGTTCTTAAGGATTATTTAAAAAGGATAGCCATTTATCCAACATTCCTCTTTAACAGAAGGTCATCTTAAAATAAGAGTAAAAGGAGCCCAAGAGCTTAATAAAAAGGATCTATTTTCTGTAATTTGGCATCACATTTCTTCCGGAGCTCTGAGAAGATTATCCTCTATCCCCCATCTGGAGAATCCCACAGAGAATTCTACAATTAGGGAACTGAATGGAGGATGCGCTCCAAGGGAAACCCTGTCATAATTAAATGCTTCTCCAAAAAAAAGGGAGGAGGAGTGCTTAACAGGTGTTAGAACCTCATTGAAGATGACAAACCGTGGATATCTGTGAAAAACAAGGTAAATGAGTCTTTGCTAGCCATGGCTGAGAGCTGCGGGTGGCCAGAGGAAAAACAAAACCCTACTGTATGTCTGTGCAAGGCACCCTGCGTAGCAGGACTTGGGGTACCCTAAAGGCAAGGCACACTATGGCCCAACTCCTAAAGCAAATCTTTCCCTCTTGATAAGAGAGGATCCCTTAGGTCTGATTCCTAGGAATCAGAGAAATGAACATAATATTTAGTCCAGAAAATTTCTCAAATCAAACCCACACCTCCCACAGAGCCTAAACCAGCAAAATCCATTTGTCCAGGAAACCTGGATGCAAATTAACCCACCAGGGCTGAGCTGTGGCCCTTTAAAACCACTGCCTGTATGTTCTTTGGAACATGCTTATTGTTCTTATTTACAGTATGTTCCTGCAGGAGACTTTGCGCTCTTCTTGGCTATGACATTAGCAGTTATAAAGCCAGAGAAATGCAATGGCTTGAATTCCTATATTATATCGAGCCAATTATCGAGGCCAGCACTGAAAGAACAAAGTTTGGCCCACTGCTGTGAACAAAATTAAAACAGCAGGTTCTCCCTACTCCTCTCACACAGGAGACTCTTTATTACCTATCTGCCTTCTGATGAACAAGACAACTGAGAGGGGTCACAGGCTTTTCACCACGTCAGGACATTTATGCTGTGACTTTTAACCATACTGGTGGCAAGGGAAAAATACCAACCCCAACCACCCCCAACACTTTCCCAATGAAGCTGAATGCAAAGGAAAGAATTTCAGCAATCCTGAATGAATCCTATGGGGATGTTACTGCCCTTACCTGACTGTACTTTGCTTAGTCTTATTGAGGACAATACGAAAAGTTTTCATTTTTCTTTTCATCTAAATTTAGGAAAAAACCCCAACAAAACAACAGCACTGCTTCCCACTACCACCATTCACTAACTTTTATTTTCTGTTCCCCTTTCCCTTTGCTTGGACAATGGATACAGAAAAAAAAAAATCCCTCTTCTGTTCATAATTCATTTCATTTTCTGTAGCTCTTGATCTAGAGATTAATTTTCTCCCCTCATCTTTGCGCTGCACATGTTACTAAGATTTATTTGGAGTTAAACAAGGACAGTGCTCTCAGTGAAGTGGAAAAAAGTACTGGAATCTCTATTGATACTACATTCAGAAAAAAGATTGTTCCAATAGGTATAGAAACAAGTGTAACTGAACCTCTTTTAACTGAGCTAGTCTTATCATCAGCTGAGAACCTAGAGACTATCACCAGACTGAAATCAAAGCCCCATCCTTGTACACCATCACCAGCATTTTGATGGGTACAGGACGAACACCACAGCTGTAAACTACTGCAGCACTCAGGGAACGTCTCAGGGTTACTTGTAGCACACTGTGTTTATGACAGCAAGGAACTGGTGCGTTCAGTGTGATGCTGCTTTTCATAGTTAGTCAGAGCCCGTGTCACCCAGTGAAATGAGGACACCGTGTCAAGCACGGACCACAAACCAGAGGAATTCACATCTCCGCTGTCAGGCAGACGGGACAAGCAGGACCTCGCACCCACCTGCAAAGCTGAAACCGCAGCCACGCGGGTATGGACACGCTCAGAGTTGAAAACAAAAGCCCAAGTGCATTGCTCAAAACCTCAGCTGCAATGTGTAAGTAGCTCAAGCACGAACTGTCCACAGGGTTCTCATTTAAAAGTCAGGTTTCTATAGCAGTCAGTTCTTTAACATTAAATTTAAAACACCCAAACTAGTAACTACTCCTAAAAACTGAGGGAATATTATATAAGCAGAAGGATCCTGCTGACTACATTTTGAAAACAGCTTGGGAAATGATCAAGAAAGAGTTTTAGAAGCTTAACATAAAGAAGCCAAACAAACAACAAAAACAGCAGAGCAGTTCCCATCACAATTTTAAAGAACAAAAAGCTGAAAGAGAAGAAACAGAAGTTTATCCCTCTTTAATCCAGATACCTGAAACTGTGTACAAAATAAGAAACAGGGAAGCAGCAACTGTCAGTCACTCTAATTTAAGGTTAGATTCAACAACCTTTTTGAGCCCTGAGTCTGCCTGAAACCTTGCTACCCAACACTGTAACAAGCTGTTGCTGAAACAAGCTACACTAAATTCCTCCAGTGAATGAGACACTGTAAATGATTTATCACTTTATCCCATTTTCTGTATTTAAATAAAATCTCTCCTACCATGGTAGAGGCAGCCAAACTTTCCCTGAGCACAGGTACGCAACAAAACAGTGTCAGGGACAAAGAAGCTCTAAAGAGCACAGAATTCATTTGTCATTGGGTTTTTTACTGTAATTAAAATCACAAAGCTGCCACATGACATTAAACACAGCTGACCTTTCTAGTTTACACATTTAATATTGATAAATAGCCCAATGAATGCATTTGCAGCATATCTGCATTTCGGTTTGACTTCTTAGTGAGGTAACTATGTTTTATCAGGAAAACACAGCCCAAGAGTCCTTGTCCCATGCAATACACAGATGGTATTTAGACCCAATGACCCTGTCATCTCCTTGTACCTGGTCACCCCCCTGTCTGTATCTGGCTCCAGAGGAGCCCAGGACTCCAAGAGCTCCATCTTGATCACAACAGACACTGGTGGCTTAGGAGATGCTGCTGGTCGTAAGTACTGTCAGGAAAAGCGGTCGGGAAATAAAAATGACCTCTCGCAATACATGTTCTTAATGCCAAGACAGAGGGAGTGCTTCTCCTCCAAATTCACTCACCCCACTCTGCTTTAGCAAGAGATTAATCAGCACAGAAATATTCTATCAGCTTGTGCAAACTGAGGCACAGTTACCTAAATCATGTTTAGCAAAACAGCAAGAACATCCATCTGCAGACCAGGACAACCACTTTCTGTTTTACTTCCCTCAGATTCAGCCACCTCTGGTGCTTATGCATCATCACACCACTTACAATCTCATTCTTCATTTTATAGACCTTCCCCACCTTTAGGCTCTGTTGACACCTATTCACCTGGCCACCAAATTCCCCTGCAGGAAATGCAACCTTCATTCCCCAAGCCAAAATCAACCACCCTTCTGGAACCAGTGAACTACATTACTGCTCTCTCTTTTATGCAAGTTCTTCCTCAGAAATTACTCCTATTGGAAATAGCCAAATGACAAAACAAATAAAATGAAAAGGAAGGGGGATCAACAGCTTTTTTCAATTTTAAATCCACCTGTGTCCACAAAACAAAACTTACTGGCTGAAGAAGCACAGTGTTTTGCCAGGGTTTCAGGCAGCAGTGGATCAACACTAAGCAGTCTACGAAACCAACTGCACAAGCCATAGTCTGGGAAGCCTATGGAGAAGCTGCACCAGTAGTAACGTGTGAGGCTTTCAGACAAACAACAGTTGTGCCAGAGTCAAACCTTCCTGCCCAGACGGAGATGCTTGAGGACTAAGTTTCTAAGAGAGGTGTGAACCCACCTCAGCCCCAGGAGGCCCAGGAGCCTGGCTCTTGTGGGGCTGCACAGGAGCCTCCAGAACCCAGCACCTTACAGTAGTCAGAGCTGCCAAGAGCTCCTGCAGTGAGGACTGGGACACAGCTGAGCAGGAGATGGCAGAGCTGGAGCAGAAGCCCTTCTGCTGCCATCCTCATGCCCTTTGCAAGTACCAGCCTCAAGTACAACAAGAGCTTCACCTCAGCAAATCTAACAAAACATTTTCCTTCCAAGCGATGCTAGAGACAAAAGTCATCTTAGTCATTACTGTCCCATAATCCCCCTACAGTGTCTGGCCTTGAGGTCCAGAATAAATGCTTCTCCATGAGGAGCTGAAGTGAGGTGCCAGAACAGACTGTTTCACCTTCTCACTGACGCCAGTGGAGATGCACCAGATTAACCTGGCCCCAAACTCTGGCTAGTTTTTCTGTCACTCTTAGATGGACATGGTATCAGATTCCTCCCAAGGCTCTGATCAAAGCTGTTTTCCCAGAATCAAGCCAGACTCCTTCCAAAGTTCACATTCTCCGTCTCCAACAGAGAAGGCAATGCAGCCATACTGGCATCTGTTCATGTTTATTCATCTTTAGAAAAGGTGAAATGGCCCCACAGTCTGTTTTGAGCTCAACACGGGGAAAAAAGCTCCATACAGTTCACAACTGCAGAAGGTCACCTGCCCCTGGCTTTCTACACAGTATCTTGAAAGCCTCCTGCAACACTCAGTCAAAAACAATTTGAAAAGGTACACCAACCACACACATCCCTTGAAAAAGTAAATGTCTTCCAAGCCACCTGCAGTATTTACACAGCGCCTCTCAGTTTGGTAAGTCTTCCTCGTAACGATGATTTGTTCGCAACACTTCCGAAACTAACTCTTCCCTAATACTTCTATGCAGGGAGGACAACAGCAACACACAGAAAAGCTAAATGATTTTCCCAAGGTCATACAAGAAGCTTGTGTACTTAACTTGGGCTCCCTGAACCCTGGGGTAAGGTGTGGATTTGTGGGGTGCTGGTCTCTGAAATCCCAGAGAGACATCTAATAAGGACATTTGTGCCATCTGATTCTTGGGTCAAAGACAAAAAAAACGACAGAATCATTGTAAGCTGCAAGTGAGAGAGTAGAGAGAAAAACAAAACAAAACACACACACACAAAAAAACCAAACCAACTCAAACCTAAACCAGCACTCCTATCTTGCCCACTTTCTACCAAGTGAGCCAACCCTGCTCTCAGACACCACTGTACAAGGTGCCAAAGAAGAATCTAAAACTGGGATCCAAGCACAAAGTAATATTAGGTTAGTGATAAAACTAATTTGATAGACACAACAGGTGTAACTCTCAGGTAGGGAAGGAACTGCAGCTGCAGTCCCAAAGCACACTGTACATGTTCTGCTTTTTCAGCACAAGGGAGGAAAAAGCGGAAAGACAGCTTGTTCCTGCTGAGCACCGTGAGCCTCTTCCATTCCCAGAGCTGAGCTCCCCCAAACCACAGCAATGCCCCAATAGGCAGCACAAGGTGGCTCTCTGCAGGGGAGGGGTTTTCCAAGCCAGGTCACAGAACAGCAAGAATGTTGTTTCACATTCACTGCTGGAATCTGGGTCCAGCAAAGCAGCCCCCAGCTGGCTTGCCTCCCCACTGCACAGGCTGGGAGCCAGTGCTGATGAGGGTCTTCTCCTGTGGCACCTGAGACCCTACATGCAGAGGCTGGTCCCAGTTCCAAGTGCTGGGGGAAAACTGCCCCATCTCATACACTCCCTCACACAGGCCCCTGCACAGCCAAGAGGAACCACGTTTGCTGAAGAAGCAGCTATTCAATATTTTGTTTTCTCCTCATTGTTCAACGTGTGGCCTCAAGCCAAGCCCTGCTCTGAATACAGAACCGGTGGTTTCCTTACAGGCTTTTCGACAGGCTCACCGAGAGCAGTGGCTGGGCAGTTCACAAGCATGTTTATTGTTGAGCATCCTCACCTTCCAAATCGGAAGCTGAGAAAGAGGGAAATCAGAATCAGTGTTGCAGCTTCTTGCCCCTCAGAGTGCCTCTATGAAGGCCCCGAAGGGCCTGGTTTTCTAGGCTGCTTTACAAACTCAAAGCACAACTCCCACTGGTGGCCCTTACAGCTCTGCATCATCAGCACTTCCACAGCTCAGACCCCAGGCTCATACCTGGAAAAAATCACAACACAAGGAACAGACTTATTTGGGGTCTCCTGCGACAAGCCAGGCTGAAGGGGACTTGCTGACTGTAGGCAGAGCTGCTGACAGGGGCCAGGAGCGAAGTGAGTTCTTCAATGTACTATTTGCTGTTCCGTTCATCTGCTTTCTAACTTTTGAGACTAGTGAGCAAAGGTCCTACAGAAACCACCTCCTTTGCTTCCCAGCCCACAGCTTATCACATCAGAAGGGGCTTGTGCACACAGATCAGATACAAAGGCTGACTGATGTATGTTCATTTTGGGAGGTACGTTAGCAATTTCAGTAGGGAAACCCTGGCCCACCTCCCTCAGACATACAGCAGCCAACATTATCTACAGTGATTTAGAACCAGGCCAAATTCAGGTAGATTCTCACAGGTCCAAAAAAAGTATATCCTTTGCCTTCACCATGTCAAGATTCCTGTCTATGATCCTTGAGGCAAGAGAGTTTGAGCTTTTTGTAGACAGACTCTTGACCTTTTTTTTTTTTTTTTTTTTAATACATTGACAAAACCATGTTTTTCAGGACCTGGTGAGGAGAAATGTCAGGTGGCTTCACCATGGCACGCCCACATACAGAGAAAACCATGGCCCAACATGAGGACAGGAAAATACAGACACTTCCTCACACTAATGTCAGGTGTGCACCATCCCCCAGGTCTCTCCCAAGTGCTACTTGGGAAGGACAAACTCCCCACATGATCATCATAAACAGATAATTCAAAGCAAAATGAATTATTTAAGTAGAAGGAGGCACAGACTTCATCCATCCCCTGCTAACACCTTAATATCTCTGTTAATGAAATTCCTCTGTTGAATATTGAAGTCTATTACACAGCAGGGTAAGGCCTGGCAGCGTAGAAAGCTCTACGCAGTCCCTGCTCCACTGACACCCAGCAGGCTCCATGAGTTCCACTGTATGGTCAGGGACTCGGTCTTTCAAGGCCCCACCAAAACCAGTATCAGAGTTGCTGGTATCTTCATGGCAGAGAGATCACAGTGATTCAAAGAAAGACATTAAAGGTACAGGAGGCAATTTTAAAATCTAAGTCTCACCTTCTATTGAACAGCCACAAGCTCCAAAACATCAATTCTGCTTCCTGAAAACAGGCTTAGAAAAGTGCGTGCACTACCCCAAGGTACAGATGGTACAACCCACGTAGGTCATCTGATGTGCCCAGATCTTGCAGCCTTTCAGCAGCAAACACAGGAAACGATCCAAGGGCCCAGCCCTCTGCCCTGCACCATGCTTCTTCCCACACATAACACTACCCTTTCGAGGAAGATGGACATATCCAGAGATAGCCTTAGCAATGTCATCTACAGAGTAACAGTCTGTTCGGGGAACATGTATTTCTCTGCAACACACATCTTCTGACCTAAAGAAACTGCCTTTGGATGCACTAGGGAAAATCAGGCTTTTTGAGTGACTGAAATGCACTTTGTCTGATGGCATTTGTATGGCTTCAGGCCAGGCCAGACCTTCTTCCCTTCTATTTAGACTTGTTAGTTATCTCTAACGTTACAACTATATTGCTGCAATACTGTGCCTGGAGATGAAGGCCAAGGAAATATACTTGAAAATACATTAGCATCACTGTTAGCTACACACTGTATTAGGGAAACTGAGGCATGAAGACTTACACAGGTTGTAACAATATGAGGAAGAGAACCCAGATGTCCTGATGTCCGGGGTCATATTCTGTCAACAGGGACATACTCATCTGGGAGGTCCATGTAAAAGGAAGGTTGAAAAAAACAGAATAGCTCTGATTTCTTCTGTTCTTATGGTTCTGGCTCACATGCAGCAGCAACTAACAAGAAGTTAGCAAGGTGGCTACCTCCCACTGCTCCCAGATGCTCAAGCTACTTGAGAAACAGTTCATGAACTGCTGCAGTTTGTAGCCTAACTGTTAAAGTCAAACCAGAACTGGTGCCATGTTACCTTTCCGTATCTACACATTGCTTTATGGTTGCCCAAGCACCTGGGCATGATGACTGAAGCAATAGTCTCAACAGAAATCCCAGTGTCATCCATCCCTTTCCATAACTTCTTTCTTGATCATGTAACAGATGGAAGGAGATAAACAAGAACTGTTCGGAAAATAATTGACTTATTTATGCAGAGGAACTTTAATCAAAACTGAGGCAAAAGAATTGCTCTCAGTCCACATGCCTGCTTGTCACAAAGCAAGCAGCAAAGTATAAACAAGTAATTCAGATAAAGTTGGAAATCATCTATGCTACTTCAAACTGGATTCATAAAGCAACTGAACTGAAGTGAAATCGCTTTCATATCAGACAATGGAAGTACAGTAGGGAGCACAAAAATGAGAGATGGGAATATATCCAGCAGAATGGAAAAAGTAGGCCTGTTCCCTCTGAGCTGATCAAGAAGGCAACATCTTATAGAGAAGAGATCCAGGCAAAGGCCAGCCAAGAGCACAGCCCCAGAGACCCACAGGCTCTGATCAAGAGAGCCCAAAATAGTCAACAAAAACAAATCTTTATTGGTAAAAAAGGGGTAGGGAGTAGGAGCCAATGCTCTCAAGAAACAGAAGCCAGTCTTTGAATTTGGGTAGAAGTTTGTCAGGAGGGATCGGGAGATGAATAACAGGAGGAACTTCAACAAGCAAGACAATTAATTCAGCAGCATCAGATGGACTGGGCTGTTTAGGTCAGAAGGGAACTAGATTTGAAAGCTTGAGCAGGACCATGAAAGGAAAAAGTCAGTCTTACCCACAAACAGGGGAGCAGATGGAAACAATGCTACAGTTGACAACCAACTCACTGTCAGGCAAAGGATCAGGTCAGGCTAAACAAAAGCAGGAAGGATAAATCCCTGCATGTGTTGTGGACGAGGCATTACACAGAGAAGATACAAAAAGCGTGCAAACATAGCAAGAGGGGAAAAAACTCCAAAACACCTCACAAACAAGGAATACTACTTAAACCAGGAAACTGACTGTACTCTGAATAAAATGGGAAGAGAAAATTAAGGCATTCCAGGAACAGATGACCAGATTTGGCCCAAATACCCTCCCTACCATCCCAGGGCATCAAACCTCCATAGGAGCTGGGGCTAGTAACCTTCACATTTCAAAAGAACCTAAGCACCAAAATCTGAAGTTTCTTGTCACTGTGTCAGCGCTGCTGTCAGTGATGCAAATCAGCCCATGGCCATTGCAGCACCGCTTTACCTGGGTAGAGTGCTGCAGCATGAGCCCCGACTAACAACCCTGCTGCTGCAAACCAGCATGTTCCTGCAGAGGCTTTCCCCCAAATCTGGGAAGACAAAGGGATCACGAGTCTTCAGCCACAGAGAGCAACGATTCACGGCAGACAGATGCTGCAGCAGTGAATTATAGCCGAACTGGAGATAACATCAAGAACTGGGTCTGCTTCTAGTTTACACAAAGGCCTCTCTGCACAACCTGGACGGTCTAAACAGACTACAAATTGGCATTTTACACCTACTGAAGGTATCAAAGTATAAATCCAGCCCAGAATCATGGGTTTCTGCATAGACTCCCTGTTACACAGATCTCCCACTGCATGGCTATATTATTAATACACAAAGGAAAGCAGGAACTGCAGCTCTGCAGGATCATCC
This sequence comes from Patagioenas fasciata, assembly GCF_037038585.1. NCBI lineage: Eukaryota > Metazoa > Chordata > Aves > Columbiformes > Columbidae > Patagioenas > Patagioenas fasciata. The sequence goes on along the minus strand of NC_092527.1, from coordinate 32,167,143 downwards.
CACTTGGAGGGCTATAAAATAAACTTGGGTGACAAAGGTGAACACAGCAGCCCTAGTGCTTTTGGAGGCCTCATTCCTCACTAAGGAGTGGGGTTTACGCTTATCATGCCATTTGCTGGGCTCACCCTCACTTTCTGTATTTTGCCCAGTGAGCTGTCAGTTGTATTGCAAGCCAACCATCACTGAGAAGACACTGCATACAAAACCTGACCTACATGGGCTTTTTTTTTTCCCCAAACTCATTGGCAAGATCTCAGCTTCTGCTGTAGTTCAGTAGAGACAAGGGAAGGCACAACTTAGTGCCAGCAGGTTCAGGAAGTCCAGCATCACTACAACTTGTTTGTCTACACCTGCAGACTGAATTGGGGCAAATTACATCAAGCAGGCAGATGGGATGTGCTGGGTCCAAACAGAGTTATTTGAGTAGAGCCCTATCTGCCAACCTGCTCTGATCAACTGTATTCCAGTACAAACCTAAAGAAGAAAGTGGGATTTTAACATGGGGTGATTCGCCTCTTGTGCACGGGCCAGCAACCCATTCTCCCAGTCTAACACTCAAAACTTCATTATGCTTTCTCAAAAAGAAGTCTAACTATGGTCAATATTGCCAGCCAGTCCCCTTCAATATCTCTAACAGAGAAGCATTCCTTAACAGCTCAGTCTTGTCACGTTTCTCTTTCTTGGAAAATTAACTGGGATATTCACATATATTCTCTACTGGAAGGCAAGATCCCACCTCTAATTCTTTCTTGACAAAATTTCAATAACTGCACAAAGATTCCAGATAGTAATCTCACTGTTTGTAGGTTAACAAAACGTGGCATAAATCAAAACATGACACAGCAAATTCTCCGTATTACACATGTGCCTTTGTACTGTACAAAACAGAGTGAAATCCTGAGCCATCAACAGAGCTCCCTGGCACTACAAGGCTTGAGACAGAAAGCACAGGCTCTGTCCCCAGCTTATTACACAAGGACCAGATTCTAACCCACCTACACACAGCGAGTCAAAACTCAGCTCCCACTGGCTGTGTAGTAAGTGTGTGATCTGCTGCGAGTGCAAGTGGCTAAAAAAAAAAATTCCCCAAATAAATAAACAAAGTACAATCCAGAAACAAATAACAACTGATAGAGGCTGGGAAGCAACAAAGCCGTCAACAAAAAGCCTCAGAGACCAGCTCCCTGGGATGTGAGGAAAGGGGTAGGGGCTTTGTGCAGAAAAGCAGAACATCACGGGCTGACACAGAAATCCACTCTTTCAGGAATTTCTTACCCAAGAGAGGCACACCACTCAGCCCCCTGCACCTCCTCTCCCCCAATAAAACCAGAATTACTGCACTGTCCTAACTTGAGAGGCCATAGGAAGGACTGAAAATTGCCAAGTACTCAGTGATCAGTGCAATGGGGGTGCAGTGAGCCTCCTCTGACAGAAAAGATATAATAAATTTAAAACTGTCCTTAAGCAAGTGTTCACCAAGCCACCTACTCCGCCCCTGCATAGCGAGGGGCCACTGCACAGCACCACTGTTCGGGTAAATCATGCTTACTTGTGCACCAGACAGCCAAGGTTGACTTGCAGCTACACATGCCACATCCTTTAAGCTTCTGCGCCCGCGTTTGTGAACCTGTGGCACATGAAGCCATCACCTGAGGCACATGAAGTACCTAATGCACACCTACCTGCCCCCATCCTTTCTTAGGGGCACGGTGAGCAAATTAAGCTTAAAGCCAAGAGTACTTGAGGGTTTCAATAGTACAGCCCCCATCCCTCCCCTCAAAAAAACAGCTTTAAAGGTTATGAGAGTAGAGGGCTACAGAGAAGATTCAGCAGAAAACCGAGTGATGGGATTCAGAAGCGTAGGAAAGAAGTTTCAAACGGGGCAGAGAAGAGCGCAACAACAGAGGAAATAAGGAGCTGCCACCAGAACAGCCAGAAGAGCAAAGAAACCCAGACACCCAGATTTTCAAGACACCATGTCCAAAATCCCCTACCATACCCATTAACAGCTGCTGATTCCAAGCTGTGCAGTCAACCTAGACTGGACTGTAGATGTCTGAAAGGCACTTGGGAAGCAGCCTCAGACACAAGGCAGGATAACAGGAAGAGAGGAAAATGAAAGGAAAAAGAAACTGGACAGAGATCAAACCCTCCCCCCATGGAACTGAGCAGCAGATCCTTTGAGTGCCCTTAACATGGGCCTCCCAGGAGAGCTCAGAACTCCTAGAGCTGCTGGGAGGGTGCCCGGCATTTCCCCAGGATCAGACCAAAAAATAACAGGCTTTTCTACACACCTGAGAGTCTAATAAAAAGAAAAAAAAAACACCCAACACACAAATGACAATATTGTAATGTAATTTCAGATACCATTATAAATCTTAACTTCATTAAACTGATTGTATTATTGGGGGGGGGGGGGAGGTGGATCATTTAGCATCCCTGCTGTTTATTTTATTTCCTGCTGACACAACAATTTAAATTGATTAAAAAGTCTTCTCAATTATTTTCCAAAATGTATAAATATCAAACCAATCTAATCTTAACTAACTATAATGAACCTTTCAAATATCTGGGTCTATTCAGAACTGCAAATGTACGGTCTGTAAGAGCAGTTTCCAGTGACACTGATTGTAAGTTACTATACTCACAGAACTGTACTCCCAGTACGGACTACTTCCACTTCTCTAGCAAGTTTTTAGAACTCAGCTTCTGTACCAGAAATGTCTTCAGAAGGAGCGAACATTAAATAAGTGATACTGCATGTTACAATAAATCTCTGCTAATGTTTCATCCCAGTCTGAAAACCAGGAGACACTTTTGCCAAGAGTAAATTTAAAAAAAAGAGGCAAAATTAAATTCTAATTTAATATGGGTTGGCTAATTGATTTGCTTGTTTTTTTACTTTTAGCTATGTGTTAAATGGGATTTTTTTTTAAAGTTTCCCTTGTTTATTATGAGCTCCAGGTCACAATGATTGTGATCCTCCATATACTTTTGCAGGTGGGTAATTTTCATTACCTAAATATCCCTGACTAAAGCAAGACCGCATATTCTGAAATATTTTCAGGTTTTAAATTACAGCATGCAATACTATATCTTTAAAATACCCATGCACATCACTACACACACATATAGATAATATCCCGAGGATTGCAGAACCCCTCTGCAGCACTCTGCATGCAGCACTCTGTTGCACAAGTGAGACAAACCAAGGAAGAGAGAGTGTGAGCCAAAACATCCTCCTTTAAAAATGCATCATGTAAATTACAAATAAAGTAGCAATGTTTTCCCTCTTATCTGCACACCTGTTTAAAGTAGAAAAAAATATTTTGGGAGACCATCATAGTTCTTTAAGAATAAGATTTGCTTCACCATTGCCATCCAGAGCTGGGCTGCCTGTTCCTCAGAACTTTCTGGGTGTTTGTGCCATGACAGCACAGAGCCTGCTGGGAAGAAATAGCTGTCACATCTGGGCTGCAAATGCTGAAGGGAAATACTTGGATGTAAACTATCAAATAAAGAGCATCTAGGCTCTGTAAATACCCTGTGACACATAACCATGGATTATTTGGTTCAGTAAAGATCAGCAACAATGCACATGTGTCAATTTCTGAAAGTGTATAAATAAAGAAAAGAAAAAAAGAAAACAACTGTGCTTTGCCAAGGCTGCTTGGGAAACATTTTTACAGGAGGCTTTTAAATGACAAGATCTGCACAAGATCTAAATGTGCAATCTCTCTATACTAATTAAACCTTTTGAAATCAAAAGAATGTTAGAAAATCTCATGTCCACGCATGAAATGTAAGTTTTGTCCCTTATTGAGGGCTTGATATTTAATTCAAAGTCCATTCAAACTCCACTACACAGAACTTACTGAATTGTCCCTTTGATTTTAACAGGAAGGGATGATACAGAGCCTTCCTTAAACAAGGCTGATGCTATACTTGGTGTCACACAAAACACACTGCAGTGAATTTGGAGGCACCCTGAACTTCACAGTTGTCATTTCCCAGCACTGCAGCCATCTGGACGGCCTGCCATCTCCCGCAGCAAGCGCAAGCTGCTGGACTTGTGCTGAAAGAAACTTCCATTTCCAATTGTGGGTATAATGTCTGAGCTCCCCAAAAGAACCACTCTGGTTTCTTCCAGGAGCGGACCTGACACTGGTCACTCCCTAAGGCTGAAAGAAACACGGGAGGCAACACACTGGGTAACGCTCTCACTCTACACATTCAATCTGGTCTCAGTATTCCCTGTAGAATGAAGGTTTTGAATAAAACTAGAAAGTACCTTTTCTGCTCCTCTGGTGCTTTTCACCCCACACCAATCTATTCAGCCTGTCATGCTAAATGGCCCAGTGGGCTGGTCTCGGCACAGCAAGGTGCTCCCCGAGAGCTGTGCTGGGGGGCTCTGTGTTGGTGGGGACAGGGACTGCTCGGCGTCCCTCTCAAGCCTGCAGCCTGCTGGATGTGGTGCTCCTGAGAGGGATGTGTTTCCAGCCCTCCTCTGGAGAAGGGCACGTTGCCATGACAAAGGCCTTTGAGAGAAAGAGGTGTGGGATGGAAAAATAAAATGTGAGAAACCCAGAGGGGAAAAACACAGAACTCGGTTCAGCATTGGCCATCATTCCCCAACACAAAGTCACAGGGATTTGGGACTTTGGCTCATGGGAAACAGTAAAGGGCTACAACTGCCTTGAAATCAGGAGAAGCTGGATGAAGGAGAGAAGCAGCTATAAACATGCAGCATACAAAGAGCTCAGGATATGCTGATCCTGATGAAGAAAATTTCCCCACAGCAAGGTGTCCTCACATCACTTCAAACAACCTTTATTATCAAATGCTGCCGAAGCAGAATTGCTGCAAGCAAAGGCACCTTTTCCCTAGGCCTTTACAGGTCCTTCCCAATGGCCCTAAGAAAGCTTTAATCACCTGAGCCACCTGCCACCATTTTATGGATTACTGCAGTAAAAGCAAGCTTGCAATTGCCTTTTCAAAACTATACTTCATGTTTCTAAAGTTTCTGTATCCCAGAAGGTCTCAAGAATGTCTTGAACAATTCTACACAAGGCAGCAGAAGAAAAGAACAGGAACAAGAGGTGAGAGGCAGACCCTACCACAGCACCTATTAAAATAGGCTTAATCCTGTTGTCTCTTCTACATTTAAGAAACAAAGAAATATGGTATTTTATAATAAGAGAAGTGTCAAAAACATGGAGTTCTACAACTACAAAGCAATCAGAAAGCACGGAAATCCCACTGCCCTGAAATGCAGAGTGAAAGACAGCTTCATTTTCCTGAGCTGAATTTTTAACATGTACATAGCAGCCAGTCATCTCCCTCTCTCCCATTTGTTGTAGGGGATCCATTTCAAAACATAATTTCCTTGCTTCAAATCATGCCTGTCATTACAATCCCAAAGCACTCAGGCTGCACGCACGCTATCCCTTAAAAGCAGTGACTTCTAGGTTGGAAAGACATCAGCTGTATATAATGGTAATAGCTCTTGCCTGCCTCCTCCCTGAACCCTACGAACAGATCTCCCTATTCCCCTTCCCTCTGCAGCATCTGAGCCTTGGCACAGCATCAGCTGGCAGTGCCACTTCAGATACAGCTCCCCCGTGTCCCCTCTGCTCTCAGCGCTACAGATCCAGAAGGGACACTGTACTTGTATGTCCCAGCTCTGAATCCCTCTGTGCTCACATTCTTCCTGTCTTCCCCACAGAGTAAGTTTCTCTCCCTGGTCTCCAGCCTTCCTCTCCAGCCTCACCATCCCAGCCAGCCCTGCACCCCTGTTTTCCTGCCCACGCCGTACCTGTTGGTAATACTTGCATTGCTGCCACTGCCGCTGTGTCTCCTTGCCCGGCTCAGCCTCCGCATGGGTTTTGGGTCTTGTAGTCCAGGGCTTGGAACCGAGGGGAAGGTCGAGGCATAGCCATGTTCACACTCTGCATGAGAATCAACAGGCAGGGAATAAAGGGGAAAAAAAAGGTCATTTAAGAAAAACAAACAAAAAAAAGAAAACAAGAAGTCAGCAGGCAGGCCTCACCACTAACCCACAGCCTGGCTGGGGAGGCCCTTAACCACAACAGCTCAGGGAAATGACTGATGATGTATTCAGAGGGAAGTGGACTGGGAGGTGGAGAAAAGAGAGGAAGGGGAGTGTAAAGGCTCTGCCAACCTTGGAGGAAGGACAACATCACCACTCAAACACCTGAAAACATCAAAGAAAACATGACAGACCAGAGAGCGCTTTTCTCCTCCTGTCCAAGCTCCCTGAACCGGGCAAACCAGCCAGGCGTATTTCACTGTGCCACTGATGCCTTTGCAAAGCCAGAGCCACCCACCACCATCCTTCCTGCCCCGTGGCAAAACTTTCACATCAAACCCCACTTTTCCTTCCAGAAATCACACTCGCCTCTATATCCCCCTCTCTGCAAAAACCTCCCAGCTCAGCCACACCTCGGGGAGGACCTGTCAGCCCTGTCCCTCAGCAAACCCCTCACTGTTCCAGCATTCACCCCCAGCCCACCCTCGCTCTGATCCCCTTCCCCACAGCCGCTCTGACCCCTCCGCGGGGATTTCTGCCTCCACGCAGGGTTGTTGCCCCCGCACCCTCCTCTCCCCATTACCTCTCTCCCTTCGCTCCAGATACTCGGCCGCCTCCAGCAGCCGCTGGATGTTGATCATCTGGACCTGCTCCATGGCCCCCGGGCCGGCTGCCAGGGGACTCCGCAGCCCCGGGTCCCCCTCCGCCCCCACGCTCCCAGCTCCCCCGCTGGAAACGGGGGCGGCTGCGGGGGGGAGGAGCGAGGGATCGCCGTCTCTCCCCAGTCCCCGGGCCTCCGCACGCCGGCAGCCCTCTCGTCCCGAGCGGGGGGGCGGCTCCCCTGGGAGGGCGAGGGGCGGACGCACGGAGGCGGCGAGGGAACACACGAGGAAATGCCGGAGGAAGGAGCGGGGCCGGGATCCTCCCCCCGGGGGAGGCAGCGAGGCGAGAGCTGTTCCTGACCCCGCTGCCCCTCACCCACCCACAGCCCCCGCTCCGGCCTGGATTTACGCCCCACTTCAGCCCTGACAGGACCCAATCCCCGCAGGCCCGCGGCGGAACCGAGACCGGCCCCTCAGCTCAGCCCGCCCCGCCCCCGCCGCCTCGCAGCACTTTGTTTACCTCTGCCCGGCGCTCACGGGAGGGGCGGGGCGGGGCGCGGCGCGGGGCTGCCTGGGAAATGCAGTTCCCGGCGTCGCTCACAGCCCGCAGGCCCAGCGGTAAATGGTGGGGCCGTGAGCGGGCACGACTGCCACCGGGTCACCGCGGGCTGGGGCGGACACCCGCGGGCAGCACCTCGGCCCGCAGGCCTGAGCTCCGCGCTCCACCACTGCTGAGACACATCGCCCAGGAGGGACCTACAGCAGCTTCGTCCCTCCCCTTGCAAACACCAGGGCTTTCTGCATGTGGAACTGTGACAAGAAAAAAGCAAAGGCTACCAAAAAAGCTGCAGCCACAGGGTTGGAGCTTTCCACATCTCACCGGTGGAGATAACTAAAGACAAAGTGCCAGGCTCCGGGAAGCCACACCTGGCGTGACGGGTCCCGTGTTTCTCACGGGAGCCAGAGGTGCAAGACCCATTTTTTAATGCGTGAAGTCGCTTGAGGTCACAGACAAAAGATGCCACAGATCACAATCTCAGTCTGTCCCATTTTGTATATTTGAAGAAACACGTAAACAAGTAACAACAGTGACCAACCCAACATTTTAATAAATACCGTCACACCTACACCTTGCAGTCCGATCACTGTTCTCAGCATCTTAATAATGTATTTACACCCTGATTTTCATACAGGCACAAACTCTCATGATCACTTCTGTGACTGAATTTTGCCAGCTACTTCAATATTTGCTGAGATAATGCTTAAAAAAATGGTTAGTATGATACCAGTCTCTAACATACTTGATCTACAGTCATAAAGGGGACAATCACAGAACACTCAAATCAGAATGCCCAGGGTAAAAATCTGAATCTCAAACCAATACTGACTTAGAAACCCTCCAAGCATTGTTCTTTAGCTCTAATTGGGGTTGTGTTTTGTGGGTCTGAACCTTTAGGCTGTGGCTCGTTACATTTTCAAGCATCCTTCCAGCAGAATGGCAGCTGGAACTGTACCTCTAAAAACAAACAAACAAACAAACAAAACCACACAAAACAAAAACCAACCTCCACAAAAACAACAACAAAACCAACAAAACAAGCAAAAAAACAACCAAAAGCAAAAAAAACCCCAAACAACTAAGATTCTAAATTAATGGCTTGTGTCTGGCAACAACAGCTTTAAACAAAGCACAGGTTATCAGGAGACTCATGATGAAGTTGCAAGAGTTGGCAGCACTCAACTTGGCCTGAAAAAAAAGTGGATTTAGGGTAGCTAACTCTTCTTTAAACACTTGTTGCTGAATCACTATTTCTGAGGTTTCCTCAGAAAACTGCTGCTTGCAGCTGATGGAGGTAAAAATAATACCAGTATTCAGTTCTTACACTGCCCATTTCATCTCTGAATCTCGAAGGGCTGATTTGTTTTGTTTCTCTTAAGATGGGACAGTTGAAGAATAAAGGAAGCTGGGGCACCTTCAGGGACGTGCCTCCCTCATCCTGCTCGGGGGAAAAGCGAGCCCCAGCCCTCGCTCAGGCAGGACAGCCTTGATTCACATGCACCGGTAAAAATTGGTGTTTGTCTGGGGGAGAACTCAGGGAAGGAAGGTATTCTCTCTCACCCCACCTCTTTTTTTTTTTTTTTTTCTATTCTGGAAACTGCCAATAGAGCAGATTATTGAAAGCACACAGAAAGTTTCATATTTGAGCAGTCTTAGGGAGTATTTATATGATCTTGGATTACTCACAAAAGGAAAAGGACACAGGTGCACAAACCACTCTGCAACAGCGGGGCTAATGCAAGAGCTTTTCTGGGCTCTGTGTTTCCTATAACCCGCTGCCAAAACCAGGGAGCCACGTGCCTCTTGGGATTAGCAATACTAAACATTACAACAAACAAACACCCAACAACACCACAACCCCCTCCCAAAAAAAGAAAAACATGATGAAGCCCTAAAATCAGCACAAGACAGGTTCTCACCAGCATTCACCACCACCAGCTTTTCTGATGGCACATTCAGAGGTATGTGGTGTCACCCTAGCGATTAAATAGGGAAAGCCACGGCTGGAAAATGAGGGGGCACTTTAGGAGCATATAAAAGTGTCAGCCTCCTGAAGCTAAAGTTTAAGATGCAAAGTAAGAAGGTATGAAGGAGGAGGATACTGATAAACACAGTGCATTAAATCAGCATTGGAATGAAGTAACAGCAAGATCAGCTCTTCCGTTTACAAAGCCGTTCAGCTTCCAAGTCTTTGTTTCTGAAGCAAACAATATACAATTAGAAAAAAAAAAAAAAAAACAAAAAACAACTGTGTGAAACAAAGACAAATTTGAGAGCAATCTGTGGGACATCTTCCCAAAGAAGAAGCCCCAAAGAGGCAGGCAAGACAACCATGGAGACACAGCAGATCTGCAAAATCTCTCAAGTGCTCGTGTGGGCAGGTCAGCCTGCAAACTGCCGGAGTTGTATGTGACAGAAACAAAAGTGGGTGGAAAGTGGCACAAAGAAGCCCGATGCTGTTCAACTGCTGACCAAAAACCCCCAAAGTCACACTTAAAATGTAGCTGAGGAACCCACAGGCAATGCTAGTGAGGGGCTAAGGGAATAGTATTTTAGGGGAGAATGAGATCATTTAATTTGGTAGCTCTGAATGATCAGTAAGTACAGTTTTCTGATTATAAGTGCTTGCTGCTTGGCATCCCTTCTGGCAGCTGTGATTCACTTTCATTGTGTGTTCTGCTGCTTCGCCCTTTAGAAAGGGGCTTTTTACATTTTATTAAATGGCACTTCGGCAGCCCTCCATTTCCAGCCTTAATAATGGATTTGTTAATCTCCCTGATAGCCTTTCCCTCCTCCTTAGTAACAATTTAAATATCCAAGAAGAAATCTGCAGTGCAGAAATCAATTAATATTTACATCTGAAATGCTGCTCTACTATTTTAATCAAGTAGAACAGATGTGGTCTGGTTTTTACCAACACCAACATCACTTGCATTAAACTAGCATCTTCCATCAGGGAAATCTTCTAAGAGCTTTCCAGAAAGTAATGTTTTGAGATTCTCAAACCTGCAAAGACTTTAGCTCTTTTCCTTCCACTCTGCAGGAAGGGAAACTGAGGTGTAAGCAGCATAATCGTCCTCATGAAGACACACCCTGAGCTAGAGGTGGAACAGGAACACAGCTCACAAATCAAGATGCCCAACCCTCTGCTTTTAACACAAGCCTTAGAAATAACACAATGCTTTGCAACGTGGAAGTTATTCTCAATACGGGCAAACCCTTTGGCTAAGCTGCCTAGTTTTCCATCCTGTCTTTGGCTTTTTCTAAAATCCTCCTATCCCCAACTCTTTGCAACCTCTGGGAGAAACAAGATAGCAACAGTTGTAACAGATTCCTTTGCCCACCTTCATACAAACCCTGCAAATTTTTAATACTGTTTTCAAAGCCTTGACACCTAACATTTCTGCAACCAAGGAATGAACAGAGATCCCCAGCGGGAACCATTCTCTGCTGCTCTCAAAGCAATGAGAAGATTCACTGATTCCCCAAACTTCTGGGGACAGCAGATCCATTAAAAAAATTCCGCTTTTCTAGCTGGAGGAATAGCATCTCTGCCATACCTGAATATCCCACCTGTCAGCACATGCTGTAATAACCAGGTCTCTATTCTTGTACTCATAACTGTAGCAGCTCAGCATCCGAGGACTCACAGCAGCGGCCTGGAGAACATCCTGTCCCACCTACTCAACACCCTTCCAATGCTTGCAGTACCTGCAGTAAGGGACCTACACCACGTGTAGGACGTGGCCTCATTTCTCATCCGGGAGCCTCAATCTTTCACAAGGCATCAGATAATCCCTTTCAGCACTCCCACTGGTGCCTGGAACCCATCCATGAGTGAGGACAGACATTTCTCAGAGCCAAACCACCTGGACATCCAAGAGTTTGAACAGGAATAAAGCACATGCTGTATACCTCACTCTGATTCAAAGACGATGTTGTGTCAATCAATAAGGTAAAAGCCACAGGTCTCCCAGCTCTCTGGGCTACTTGCTCCTTTCCTCTGGGAGACGTGTTGCTGTGTTTTGAGACCCATGCTGTGCCCCAGTTTATTCTGAGCCAGTGACTTACTCTGCAATTTTGGTTAAGTCATTTGACTGATGCAGCTGTAAAATGAAGTAAGAGGAACTCCTGTAAGAAAAAAAAATACATCATATACAGGGTCCTTCAGCTAAATAAGAAGGTAGGAGCCTTCAGCCAAAGGCAGATGGCACTTCCCTGCCAGCCCTCGGGATGCTCTGCTGACAAGGGATGTGATCGGTTCTCAGTGGCTCTTCTGGCACAGTCCCACCGTTTTACCTCTGCCCTATCATTTCTGCTGCTGTGGCTTCCTTCTGAACTTCATGCTGAGGTCCAAACAGCGTGAGTCAAAATAACCCAACCTGGAAGTGGCTAACACATGAATCACTGTGGCCAGGTCATGAACCAGGAGGAATGAAAGGGTTTATTGTGAGTTGGACGAAAAATATATAAATAAATGAGTCTGGTGCTGCTCCATACATCACTGTAAGATCCAAGACCATCTATACTGACCTTGAGCCATGTGTTCAGCTCTCATTGATTCAATGGGAGCTCTGCATGCAGATGGAAGGCAGTCTTGTCTCCTTCTGCCCTCCGCTAGCTATAGGTTTCTGATACATCTTTACTTTGGCTTGTCAAAAAAGACCCCAAACAGTGCATAAACAATCAAAGGAGCCACGTGATGAAGATACTATTTACTCGCCCTCAGGGTTCAGCTTTCCTCTCCTTCAGACAGGATTATTCAGGAGCAAAAGACAAATCTAATGTCACGTATTTGTTATTCCTGGTCAGAAGGTCAATAAACATATCCAGCACTTAAAGTGAGGCTGCAAAGATCTAGCTATCTTCTGTGAGGGGCCAAAGTCCACTGTCCCCTGCATGCCCACCTCTACTAGACTTGTGAGTAAGGACACCACTGTTACAGTGGCTTGCGTGTCTTCATGCTTTTAGAAGAGGATATGGCAACATAGCTCTGTATCTGCACTGAGATCAGTATATGTTACATACCATGTCTATTACAGATAAGTCATCATATCCCAAGAATTCAGCACGTGTTTACGCAACTCCTACTGACAAAAGCGTGAGTCCACACAGACAAAGAGGATGCTTGGCATATACTAAACCTCAGCTGAGTTCACTCCAGGTCCCTCTAACAACGTCTTCCAAACTCCAACATTTCAGTTGCTGCAGATTTCCAGCCTTGCTTATCCATGACGTGCCATTTGCAGAGGTTACAGATACACCAACAGAGCTGCCCTCAGCACAAATTCCATTTTTTAAAACAGCCACTGTAATTTGTTTCATGTGACGTTTCTATTCCTTAGATACCAAGCTTAAATTTCTAGAAACAGGTCATTTGGAAACCTGTACATGTCAGTTAGCAAGGTGTGTTGGGATTGGGTTTCGTGGTCTCACCATGAGAACTGCAGCAAGCAGGCAGGCAGCGCTATTACTCATTTCCAGAGGTTCAACTGGAAAAACAATTCAATCATATTTCAGTAGCTAAAATGCTTCCGTTTACCCGAGTAGTCTGATAACAGGACTCTAGTCTCCCTTGTCACCGTACTGTAATACAGATAATTTTTATTCCAATATTTTTTAAAGGTGAGTGAATACTACAACGGTGGCTGCACTGCTGGTGCAGACAGGTCACTCCCAAACCACAGTGTCCCCTGCCATAGCCCAGACGCTACATCCTACTCTCCTCTGTGGCTCTCAGCCCTGTCCTTCTATTTCCACACCATCCAGCCAACCCATGGCCCCTCTGTTATTATTCATGTATACAATGATGGGATGTAGGACCTAAAGATGAAAAAAAACCATCATCTGCTTATTTCTCCTTAAGCACGAAGCAGCCAGGAAACTCCTGCCTTAACTGAAAGTCCTGCCCTAGACATGGAAGGCTCCACCACTCACGTTACACCACTGACCTGAAAGCAGAGGTGGGAAACTGGTATATTTTGGGGGCTGAAAAGGGCCTCCTGGCTGCTCTTCCACCACCAGAAGGTGTGACGTGCACACTCTGGGATATCAAAGCCTTCAGATCCACAAGAGACAGGGTTGCCTCACCTCACAAGGGGTGCCCTCACTAAACAGCACCCAGTTCTGCTAGGGACAGCGTTTTAAAAAAGTGAATAACCTGGTACAGCCACCAAAGGCTTGGAAGAACTTAAGTGTTTTATCAGAAACTCTACAAAACTACTAAGAAAACCACTTGAACTCACCCATCCGTAATAGCCCTGCCTTAAACTCCTGCCTTTGGCTCCCGAAACCCCTTGGCTTCCCCCCAGCTGTGATGCTGATGCCTGCCAGCCTGCCGCGGCTTCACCCAGCCCCATCCCATCCTTCGTCCTGGCCAGGAGGAGACAAACACCTACCTGTCACCTCTGTTTTTTTTAAGACTGTTTCCTTGAGGCAGGGCACAGTCATTCCCCTACGTGTTCAGCACCCAGCACAACAGGGCTGTGACTCAGCCACCTTCCTGATGGGAGGAACACCAAAATAGCTTGTCACAGCCCCAGTAATGCTTCGGCCAAACCACCTGGGCATCCTGCAGGAAGCAGCTGAGCACCGGCTCTGCCCACAACCCAGTTTGGCTGCAGTCTCTGTCACCAAATTTATTTTTTGCTCTGGTCTCCTCTGTTATTGCTAATTGCCAGGTCAGAGATGGTAATGAGGGCTGCCCAGCCATTACCAAGGTCTCTGCCAGGCCACCAGCATGGGATGCACTGAGCAATGGCTCCTGCGCTGGCAGATGAAAGGGTATAGAATCCTCTTGGTACAATAACCTGAGCTCTGCATGCAAATCTCTTCCCGGTAAGACTATGTATATACATTAGGATGTAATCCTCCTGTTTCTGTGGCTATTCCTTAGTTTAGAGAGGGCCCGTAACGCTCAGAGATTGTTTTCCAATCCCAGCAGCATTTTTCTTTGTTTGGGAGCAACATGTAAAAGCTGCCTGGTTTACGACGGACACGTTCCAAACAGCATGTTCAATAGTTGAGCCTTTAGTTAAATGGGACCTTTCAAGCTCAAATGTCCTGATTGCAAATTAAAATATTGAAAGGTTTTGCAGAATCGGCTCATAAAAGCGAGGATTTTCAGTACTATGATCATGATGATTTTTAGTGAAAGCTTTAGTGAAAACAAGTGCTCAGGAATGGAGTTGTTTGGGTGCAAACAGCTACTTTCAAAATTTAGCAATAAAAACCCAGTATCCGCCTGTCCTGCTCTTTTTCCAGTTCCAAACAAGGAACCGCATAAAGTGATGCATTTTTAAACAGCGATGAGATCAGGTACTATCCACCTCAATGGCAAGAACAATTCTATTCCTATCCCTGCCCCGAAAAAAAAATAAAATTGACAGTTCCCCTTCAAGACATGAGCACTCTTAAAGAAAAACAAACAAAAAAAACCCAGCGGTCTCACACTTGATTTCCAAAGCAGCGGTGCTGCTGTCTTCACATGCAAACCCCATTTTTGCTGGTAACTCCTGTCATTTTCCTGCTCGCAGCCGCCAGCCGCGGTGCTGCTCAGCTCCTCAGACGCACGGCTTTGCAGATTCATTACGAAACAACAATTAGCACGTGAGAAAAAGAAAAAAAAAAAAACAAACCCACAACACAAACATCTCAATGTTGATTCAACTTTCGAAAACAGAAAAGCAGCCAGGATTTGTTCTGGACGAGCAGAGAACAACGGTTTTTGGCCCATCACCACCGAGGCTTTAGTAGCAGAGCAGCTTCTCCGCAGTGGTATCCCCTTCCCTGGGAGCCTGTGTGCATGCAGCTGTCCCTGCAGAGCAAGGGCACCCTATAGCGTCACCCGCGTGGGACCTTTAGCTGACATATGGGGGTGAGCGGCAAGGAGGGGGTGATGGTGTGATGGAGATGCGCGGTGAGAGACTCGCTGAGCCCTTTGTAAAGTTAAATGAGAAAGAAAATGCAGCGAGAGAGCTGCACACGCACCATTAAGAAGAAAAGAGGGAAAAGAGAAACCTGAGGGATGAAGAGGGAAAATAAGAGAGGAAAAAAAAGGGAAAAAATTAAAAAGAAACTGAAAATAAACCAAAATAAAGACTTAAGAAAGAGAATAACGGAGAAACCCGAGGAAAACAAAGGCAAAGTGCCGGTGGGGGAGTGATCACGGGGCTCCCGGCGACGTTCGCATGTGACACCCCCCCAGGGACACAGCGGTACCGGCGCCCCCGGGCTCGTCCCCCGGGTTCGTCCCCCGCACTCACAACGGGCCTCAGGCCCCCCCCCGCCACTCCGCGCCCCGCTCGGCAACGCGTGACGTCACACGGGAGACCCCGACGCCGCGCATTGGCGGAGAGGGGTGCGCGGCCCCGCCCCTCGGGAGGACACAGCCAATGAGCGCGGCGAGCTGCCTCCATGTGCGAACCATGTGGCCGCGGGGGCGGGGCCTCAGCGGGTGCAGCGCCGCGGGTGTCCGCTCCGCGCGTGGAGCTCCGCGGGCGCGCACCGCTGCGGGGGGCACGGCGGCCCCTTTGTTCCCAACGCGTTAGTTCCCTACGGTATCGCCGTCCGCCGCAGCCTGCGCTCCGCTCGGGAGAACACTCCACAGGAGAAAGGCGCAGGCTACGCGCACCCTCTGCGCCCGCGGAGCAGGAGGCCAGCGGTGCGACTGGCCGCCGCCCCGCACCGGGCGCTCGCCCTGCCCTACCCTGCCCTCTCCTCCCCGCCGGCTACCTGGCGAGTGCTGCCGCTTGCCTACGTGACTCTGCCCATGCCCTGGCGGGGGGAGCGGGGACGTGTCACTGCCTCCTCCCCCGCCGCTCTGGCTCCGCGCGGGGCCCCGGCCCCGCTCCGTGCCCCTCTCCCGGCTAAGCCGTCCTCCCTAAGAAGCGGAGATGAGTCCCCCCGAGCCCTCCCGTCCAGCTCCGCTCTCCATCCCAAACTTTCCCCAGGGCCTGGCCTCCTCGGTCGCCGGGGGATGGGGGATCCCCACGCGTGCCTCCGCCGCGGGGTTGCAGGCCGGCCCCGGCGCCCTTTGTCACTGTATCCCCGGCCCCTGCAGCCAGCCAAAAGTTTGGCTTATTTTCTTTTTCCCCCTTCGCCCCCCCGCCGGTCACGCGCACGCACGGCCACAAGCCCACACTTACTTTTATTCTCCTTCTCGATCCGCTCCAGGTAGCTGGCGGCCTCCAGCAGCACCTGCACGTTGTAGAGGAAGGTGTCCATGCCCGCCGCGGGGCTCGTGTTGCAGATGTCCCCGAGGGGGCACCGGGCCCCGCCGGCCTCCCCCGCACCCCGCGGCTCCCTCCGCGGTCGGCCGCGCTTCCCCATGCCCCGCCGCCTCTCTGCGCGGCGCTGCGTGCGCGCCTGTCCGTCTGTCCGTCTGTCGGCGAGCCCGGCGGCCGCCGCGGTCCTAGCGCTGCCGCCCGCCCCGCCGCTCTGTCGCCCCACGGGCCGCCGCTGCCGTCCCGCCCCCCCCGCGCCCCGGCGGGGCGGCCCGGCCCGGCCGCGCCTGCGGAGTGCGAGGGCCGGCGGCTGCGCGGCAGTCGGTGCGCTGGGAGAGGCGGGGGAAACAGCCGGCGGGGCTGGGACGGGATTGTCGTGGGGCGGGGGGAACCGGCGGGTGTCCCTCCACAGCAGCCCCGGGATGTCTTGCACCCCCTCAGCGGCAAACGACCCCTGGGAACGGGGAGCTGTGTTGGCGGCGGCGGTGGCACCGCGTCCCCGGGAATGGTGAAACGGCGCTGGCGGTGTCAGTGTGGCGTTGGGGGTCCCACTGTGACACAGAGGCACAGACGGGCTCGCAGTGCCCCTTTGTCACCCCGTGTCACCTCCCGTCACTGCCTCAGGGTCCTTCCCTGCTCGGGGTCCCAGAGTGACAGGCAGGCTGGGGTCCTCTGCTGTGCCCAGCCTTGCAGACACAGCTCCATCTCCAGCGGACCCCCTCGGCACGAAGCACCAGTGGTTTAATATCAAATTACTCTTCCTTTTTGAGCAGTGCCTCACAGAAAGCCCTCTCTGGATTCAGACTCCAGAAGTAATTAATAAATTATTTTTTTCCAAAGCAAAACAAAGCTGGAGAGCAGTATCAGCCTCTCTCCCTGTGTCCATCCCTGCAGACCTGGGGTCAAGGGCCATGTACTCCATGGCTAGGATATACCCTTATTTTCCCCTTGTTTTGCAGCCAGACAGGTAGAGAAATAGCACCTGTGCCCCAGGGAGAGAGCACAGGACCTGACCCAGGCTGAGAAGGAGGAGGAGGGTGAGTCTTCACACTTTCGCAAGCCATCTGCAATCTCAGGTCCATGAGTTTTGAGGTGGCAGCAGGAGGGGACCCTGCTGGCACTGGGCTGGCAGCAGGTGCCCTCCAACACCCTCCCGGCTCTGCTTCCACCCGTGGCGGCAACGCCTGGGCAGTGGTGCTACACAGGCAACGTGAAACCCTGCTCCTGCCCAGCCAGTCAGGTTGGTCAGGAGCGGCTGGGGTGAAGCACCACCCCAGAGATGGGCTGGGGTGTGGAACCTGCTCATGCCTGGCTGCTGTGGGGCTCTGTGGGCTTTGCTGGGTTCACCAGTCTTACAGGGGCCAGCACCAGCTGGAGGTAAGGAGAGGAGAAGAGAGTTCATGGCGACGTTTAAAAGATGCCATATTAGTAAGCGCTAATTAGCACGTGGAGACTGCTGCATCATGGGCACCTGAATCATCCAAGAGGGGATGATTCCCCAGACAGCAGCACATGCGATGAGATCCCTCTGGCTCCCCATTGCTGGGGGCTGGCAGACTATACTTGGGAAGCATGGCTGCAGGATTTTGCTGGTCACATGCCTTTCCTGGGGCTGGCTCTCCCGGCGGCTCAGCCCAGCCTCTCCCATGTCCCCGTGGCACCTTTGCACCAGCAGCACCATGTCATTCTTCCCAGGCTGCTGCTGCATCCAAGTTGCCACAACTTGTCCTGTCACTGCATTTGGCAGAGTGCCCCTAGTACCACCCTTTCTGGGCTGATGGGTGGCACAGGGTGGACTGGCAGTGCCTGGAGATGTGGAGTCCCTGGAAAATTAGGAAGCGGGGGGTCACAAAGCATCAGCTGGATTTGGACGTGGCCTAGGGAAGAGGGTAGAAGGCAGAGGTTAGAGCCCAGTGTGCTAGGAGCAGAGCGGGACCGCACGCTGCTGCTGGGCTGGGGTGTGCTCAGCCCCCACGGATGTCTGGCCATTCACAAGAGCAGGATTTTGGCTGGAAGAGCAGGGCCTGATCAGAGCAGGGGTGCAGATGTGAGCCAGGCTGAGCCTGAAACTATAATACATCCAGGCGAGTGAAGGACTCAAAATGTACTTGGCTTTTATTAACTCTACTAACTATCTAAGACATGATTCCTGATTTACAAGTGCGCACTGGCAAACACTCCCATGAAAATGTCAGGCAGAAAAGTCTGCAGCTTTCTAATTGAACAGGGACTGAGCTGGACTCGCAACTCTGCTTTAAACTGAAACTGGGCACGAGTGGGTGCCCAGCTCAGCATAGCACTGATGCCGTCTTTCTGCCTGCTCACCAACAGGAAGCAAGGTTTGTGATCTTAGCTTAAAGTATGAGCAGTCATTGCTGAAAACAGACCGAAGGCAGTGGAGGCAGCCAGCGGCAGACTGCTTAAAAATCAACGGATTTTAAAATCTCGTCCCCTCTCCCAGAAGATGAGGATGTGTATGGTCATCCGGAGTTCACACTCTAAATCCCACACCTAATGGCAGCATCCTCTGTCGCCTATTGCATCTCTTGGTCCTCCTCATACATCCCCCAAACTCTTCTCCTGGGATTTTTTGAATGCTTTGTATGCATTGGTGCTGATTCAGCCACTGTGTTTCCCAGTGTGACATCCCCAGATTCAAAGCCAGTACAACCATAATTTTGATTCCCTTCCCTTCCATCTTAGTTCCAAGATTATTTTTTTTTTCCTTTAAAGTTACCCCTACAGAGGAAAGCAATCTGAATTATAAGTCTCTCCAAACAACTTGCCCTGGAAGGATTTGAGCATCCCTGCCATGGCTGGGCAGATTACAGGATGTCCCAGACACCCTCAAGAACTGTGGTGGGTCTGGCCCAGCTTTGAGCCCCGGATACCATCCCCAGAGGTCCTGTCTGGGTGGGAGCCATGCTCTAGACCCTTTGATGCTCTGTTTCTTCTAACATTTTTCTCTGAGTGTCCATCTTTGGCTGCCGGTGACAGGAGGCTGAATTGGCCTGGCTGGCTTCATTCTTTGCTGTAGCAATCCCAAATCACAACTCCTGCCTGAATCCTGGGGGTCCATACATGGTCCATGAAATGTTGGAGGCTGCACTTGGAGACCTGCCATGAGGATGGTCCTCGTTGAGGTTTGTTCTCAGACAAGGCTCAGACTCTCACATGTCGATGATGCCAGCAGGTGCAGGAACACTTGCCTGTCCTGTCTGCTCCTGGCACAGTGAAGGGTTAGAGTGTTTGTTAGGGAATGGGGTAGGAAGATACCAGCATTTCCAAGGAAATGCTCCAAGGGCAAGGCTTCCAAGGGAACTGGCTCAGGAGTAATTGAGTTTCTAAAGGATGTGAGCTGGGGGGGGGGGGGAGGGGGCGTGTATATTGCAAAAAAAAGGGGTGGGCAGGGAAGAGCACATGGGCCAGTCATAGAATCATAGAATCACAGAATGTCCTGAGTTGGAAGGGACCCACAAGGATCACTGAGTCCAGCTCCTGTCCCTGCATATGACAACCCCAACGTTCACACCATGTGTCTGAGGGTGTTCTCCAATTGCTTCTTCAAGAAGAAGATCACAGAGGCAACAAAAAAGGAGCGATAGGGCATAAGGTTCTGCAGTATCACCAGATCTTTACATCCAGCAGCTGTGGTCCAGCACCTTCACCCACAGCAGCCTTCTAAACACAGCCAGTTAAGGGTGTGCTCTCTTTATTTGCCTTCTCTTTTATTTTGTTTAACCTTTGAGCTCACCCTGAAGTCTCATTGCCAATTTTTTCTCTACAAAGTGGTGGCAGAGCTGCTTCTTGGACAGAAGCAGAGGGATGGGGTGCAGCCCCATGGGCCCATGGCAGCAGGAACCAGGGTGAGCTGGGGTGACCCGGGGTGAGCTGCCGGCACAGCCCCATGGCTCACACCATTGGCACGGCCTCCGCTGCCTGGGCACCTCACCAAAGAATCACTCACCACATGGGACATCCCTGGACTTTTTATCAGCAGCCTATGACCACGTGCTGCCCTTGGCACAGCACAGCGAGGGGAGCATGGCCTTGGGGTGCAGAGGTTGGGTGCTCATGGTGCCACTGCCAAATTCACACTCATGGAAGTGGGAAAAATATACACCTCATCCTTTTGGGATTGGGCCAGGTGAGAAGTAAGATTGCTGGAGTGCTTTTGTTTTACAGTGCTCCACTACACAGCAGGGAGTGTGGGTTTAGGTGCAAAGCTGCCTAGCAGTGTGAGTTGCCATGAGAAATCCCCGGTTTGAGAGTGAGCATCCCACTCGGCTCTGCAGCGGGTATCTCGTGTGTGTGTCATGCCCTTGTTGGGCTGAACAGTGAAAAACGCAGCTACTGCTCTGAGCATGAATGGTGAGTCCCCTTCTATGGGTGTATTTTGACTTTGTTCTGCTGGTATCACGCACTCACAGCTGTTATTTCCCCACATTGCAGTTGTTATCTGTTCAGTTGGCTCCAGTGGCAGCACCACTGTAAATCACCCCCTGGACAGACCTGGCAGGGTTTGGAGAGGATTTGAAAGGATGGGCGACAGGACAAACCTGGGTTTCAGTCTGCAAAGGCTCCTGGAGGCACCTGCTCTTTCCTTTCTGACTAATCCCATTGTAATCCTTTCATAAAATTTCACCTGCCTCTAAAAGACTGCTGCTGCCCTTTCAGAAGGACAAACCTGTTTTCCAAACAGTAATTACGCTGCCCATCTGCCAAGGGCAGGCATTTCTCACTGCACAGGAGTGATATCAATATATTAAAAAATTGTTTGGAGGGCTATCACATCTCTCTCTTCTATTTTTTTTTTTTTTTTAATGAATACAGTTGTTGTGGGGGTGACAGGCTAGAGTGGGTCTGGAGCAGTTGTACCCTGGATGGGAGCAGATCTCTGATAAACCCTGGGTGATTCCTAAAGGCTTGACTTTGCCGTTAGACCTGGAAAGTTTATGAGCTCAGACCCAAGCCAAGAAGCTGCTGCAGCTGCCAGGTTATTCCAGCAGCGCTAGTGGGCACCATTAGCTCTCACAGCCCATTTGGGTGCCCATGTGGGGTGCCCAGTGGCGCCCCAGCAGCTGTTCTGTGCAGGTCAGCATCTTCCCACACCATCACCTTTACCAGGACACACCAGTGGTTGCAGCAGGGAAGCAGAAAGCCTCTATCCATGCTAAGAATCATGGCTATGAGGAACAGCATTTTGTTTTTCAGCATTTCTTTCCCAGCTCTGATACCAGCCTTTCCATTTTCAGATATCCAGGCATTCCTTTTATCATTTGCAACCCAGCTTGCAAAAATAATCAGCCCCTGGCCTTGGCACTCAACCGTGTGTCAAGCTATAGGGGCTTGCTTTGCAGGGGACCTCCATCTCTGGAGATGTGTTATTGGCCTTGCTATTTGTGGTCAGCCAAGTGGTCTCAGCCCAATGATGAGCACAGGTGGGGCCCAGCTCCTCACACAGGTGCCCAGCCACTGTTTTGTCAGGATACAGAGATCTGCCAACACAGAGCGATGTACAGAGTTCAGTGAAATCTTGTATTTCATCTTTCCTGTTTCACATCTTTGTTGGACACAATTCATAATTCTCCTAATGCCATTACTGAAAGTCTTCTCCATCATCAGAGGTCCAGAATGTGCTCTCTATGGGGTAGCCAAAACCAGCCTTGGGGTCTGACTACAACATGTTTGGGCTTTAAGAGGTCAGGGAAGAAGTGGTGACCAGCACTGGGCATCCCCACCAGCCTCTGTCCCCCCTGTGCCCACAGCACATCCATCAAACAGCTTCTGAGCCCCTGGGTGGGGGTGCAATGGTCCATCAAAGCACCAACGATTCTCCAGATGTTGGGGTCCCAGCCAGCTCTCAGACACTTCCCAGTGCTCCCCTGATGACACTTATTCCATCAGTGGGTTATTTATGGGGAAGAATCCTTCGTTCAAAGAAAAAAGGGAAAAGACTCATGGCAAGAAGAAAAACCAGAGAAGAGGTTTAAAGAAGATGTATTACTTCATATTCAAATCAGATTATTCTTTCACTTTTTCAAAGCACAGGTAAATCTCATGGGCCATCAAAAGCCTATCTTCGTCTTGAAGAGGAAGGGCTGAAGAGGAGGAATGTTGCTATTTTCATTTCCTCTATGATATTCATCTGATTTGTTTCAAACTTTTAGATGAAAGTTTCCAGTTCAACCCATGGATTTCGCAAGGAGTCAGCCGGGAAGTTTTGTAGTCAACATCTGAATGGCTTGTGAGTATCTCTGCTCCTGAGCATTCTTCATTAGAGAGAAGTTAATGAACTAAACTCTCCCCAGCATCAGCTGCAGGGTTTCCCTCCAGGTCCTCAGCTGCCACCCGTTATTGCTGCCCGTTGTCCCTGGTCCCAAGCTGTGACATGGGACAAGGATTTGCAGCAGGGCCACACGTCCTTCTGTGAGGCAGGTAGATGTTTGCAGCCAAGGGTTGTGTCCTCCTTAGAGATGCTGTCAGAGCTAGAAATGGTGTTGGTGTTCCCTCCTGCTGCTCCTGTCCTGCCCAGCCACACCATTTATCTCAGATCTATTTATGCTGCTACCTCTTAGAGTTTCATCCTTCTAGTAGCCCTAAAGCTTCTACTTCATTTCCTTTGAAATCTCTTCTTACAAGCTACCTGTGTGGTGCCTCCTGATCTCCTCCAGCATTCATTAAGCAAACCTGAACCATGATCTCTCCTTTTACAATAAGTGCTTTTTTATTCCCCTCCAAGCCTCCTAATTGCCCTTCCCCACTCTCGATCTTTGCAATTCATAGTTTTCTGTTTGGAGGCTGTGAGCTGGCACAAACTCTTCTTGGCTTTTACTAGATCTTTGCCGTTCACGCTTGGCCTTGCACAGTACTTGCTACACAGTACTGATATAAAAATAATATAGAATTTTTTCTTGCCCACCCTTAAGGGAAAGCACACATATGGTCTAAAACTGCATTGTGCCAGCAGAAAAAAGCACATCTCTTGGTGGGTGGATTCACTGCTGAATAAACTTGTCTGGTTTGTGTGGCTCCATGAGGGACAGATGGGATCTGCTGAGGTGAGGTGGGGGATGGATGCAGGGAACAGCCTGAGAGCATGGCCCTGGTGCCATGGGCCAAGTGGAGGATCTAGTTCTCCAGCTCTTGAACCGAAAACTTTACACCACTCCTAGGAATATACTGACTGATCCTCAGGTTTAGGCTGGTGGATGAAGAGAAGGTCGTTCAACATTGCTCCAGGCAGGAAGAACTTCTGACATTCACAGTGTGCGATTTTGCGTGCGCTGGCTTTGGGTTTTTATGTTAAACTTGAGATCTGTGACATCTAACACATTGCTGAGATTTGTGCTTTCTGGCCCGGGGCTGTTAAGATGAGCTTTGGAGGATGCACTGGGGGGAGAGCATAGAAAGAGGGACACACACCTCCCAAGGGATGGTAGTTTGAGCCTCTTCTCACTTTTGATTACCTTGTGTCCCTCCCCGCAAATGGCCTTTCAACTGATTTGATAGGAAATACGCTTTGGATCACCCTGTGTTTTGATGCTTTAGCTCAGCATGGGCTTCCCAGGGTGCTGACAGTGGGGAAACCATGCATCCCTGGGACCCTGCACAGATTTTAGCTACTCTGGTGCTTTGTTTTTCCCTTTCACCTCCCTGGGTGTCATGTCTCAGTGAGCTGCAGAAAATAAAGTCCAGAGGAAGAGAAAGGTGGCAGCTTTATGAGGAGAAATGTCCAGGGAAGTTTCAAGCCATTCTCCCAGAAGATGACAGAGCATGTGGAAATACTGCACAGGGATATATTTGGAGGGACAGGAGCTTGGTTTCACCCTCCCCAGAGCTGTCCCTTCAACAATACCTTATTTCTGCTTTGCCAGATCTTTCAGAACTTGGACTCATCACACAGTCTGTACAAAGAGGAAATCTCAGCGTAGGCGCAGACAAATTAGTTTCCTGGATTTTTGTGGCTAAACTGGGCTTCACAATAGGTAGAGCTGGTGTTAAGGTGGGTAAATCCATCAGGACACAGCCGACACTTGACTTTGGTAATGGCAGTAACAAAATAATAGTGAAAAATTACCCACTGCTCTTCAAAGGGGCTCCTCAGTTATTCTGAATAAAAGGGTGGATAAAGTTTTAATTTTTAAAATTAATCAAATTTTAGAAGAAATGTTGTTTGCTGAATGGGTCATGCCCAGACCTGGTATTATTGGTTGCCTGCAGCCAGGAGAAGGGGTCAGTGCCCAGGGAAAGACCATGAGAGCCTGAGGGGCACAGGCTTCTGGGGCAGTTTTGGGACTGGGGGGACACAAGGATGCTGCTCTTGGCCCCATGCCGGGCCATGGGAGGCAGGGGAAATCAGTCCCTGGCTACAATGCCAGCAGTGACAGACACTGGTCGAGGAAGGGAGCAGGTGACCCGGAGGTGACAGCGCTTTTGGGAGGAGCTCCAATTCGGGAGGAACCTCAGGAGCAGGTGGTGCCACCAGCCACCAGTTCTGCTGGGGTAGTGTGGGAGCAAAGCGTTGAGAGACAACTCGTGGTGTAATTACAGTTGCCTAATTATTTCCTTCATTTCTCACCAACATTTTCCTCCAACACCTCCATGGCCTGTGGCTTGGCTCACTGGACTTCTGTGGGGCACTGGCAGGCAGGGTTTGACCCCAGGAGATGATATAGGAAGGTTTCTCAGCACATCCCAAGAAAACAAGAAGCACAGTAGTGCCGGGATACCATTTTTCTCATCTTTACTTTCTTGGCATCATAATATTCAGATACAAACAGATGGGACCTACTGCTACTCAGAGCACCTGATGTTGCAAGGGGACAGTGAA
Organism: Patagioenas fasciata; assembly: GCF_037038585.1. Taxonomy (NCBI): domain Eukaryota; kingdom Metazoa; phylum Chordata; class Aves; order Columbiformes; family Columbidae; genus Patagioenas; species Patagioenas fasciata. The sequence goes on along the minus strand of NC_092527.1, from coordinate 32,141,876 downwards.
CCCAGAGAAGGTCTGCTGGGTCATTTAGTCCAACTCCTGCTATTCTGAGCAGCCACGTCATATAATCCCCGTCACAAATTTCCCAGCCTCCCAGCAGCCACTACCAGTTAATACCTATTTGTTCGTGTGCCAACATTATCTGCGGTTTAAAAGCTGTACTCTCTCCCCAGTATTTCCCTGGGGCTTCCCCCTCTCACTGTAATTAAGGAGCAGGATTGTGACCCTGCCTGGCATCCCTGCCTTCACCCCGGACACCGATGATCATTGCACTGGCACCACTGGCAAGTCACGGCAGCTCGGCTCCCGTTGTGCCACCCACAGCTGTGCCACGCAGATGGTTTCTGATTTCTCTCCAGGCAACTGAGATCCCCACATCTTACACCCACCAAATCACAGAAAAACCCGCTGCTGCCGGTCCTGACTCCCATTTTGGGTGGGTTGGTGAGTTCCACAACGCCTCGGCTCCCCTGGGCCAGCGTGGTACCCGTTTTGCAGCTCATTTACTAATCCTTACCTGCTCCAGTTCCACTAACAACTTCTTGCATGGCACTGCCAGATACGTGTCTGAAGAAGAGATGTGATCTGTTGCATCACTTGGACTAGAAAAATAACTGGCTGTAAAGGAAAAACATCAGTGTGACCTGTTCATTGCATTTCTAACCTTCTCCCCATCCTCTCTACGCCTCTGACTGTTGTTTACCCCAGAACCACAAATGCTGTAGGATCCCCCAAAGAGCAAGTTGCTTGCAGAGTGAAAAAAATATACAATGCCTTGCAATGCCCTGGCTGCCCCCAGCCCGATGTGCCAGAGAGTGGCGAGTGACTGCGGGTTCCTGGCAGGGCCGGACAAGCAGCACCTCCAGCAGGAACCTGTTTGTTCCGTGTCATTGACTCGCTGCCCTGCGTTGGGTATTTCCCTTCCTGGGCACTCCTACGGCCGCTGTTCATTCAGGGCTTGCAAAACACTTACAAACCTGTGCGTGTTGACTTCAGAAAGCCAGCGACAAAGAGGAATACAAATTATCTGCTCTGGTTTTCAGACTGCTGAACTTGGTGGGAGATGACTCAGTCCAGACCAGCCAGTTAAATCCGTGGCTGTCATGAGACTCCGACACCAATTTTCCCATCGCTGGCTTCAGCTGCCAGACTACCTCACCACGAGCATCACTTTGGCAGTGCTTAAAAGTGCTCTTTTCAAAGGTTCCCATCTAAATGTTCCCTTCAATGCTCTCAGCACCTGCAGGAAGCTGATCCCAGAGATCCTGGTTCAAACCTACCCTTGTTTATTTGACTAACATCAAGAAAACACTGTCCCACAGAGAGCTGGCTCCATCCCTCAGAGCACTCACAGCTTCTGGTGAATGGAGAAAAAGGGATTTATTGGGGTGCCCAGGATTAGCAACAGGATTTGCTGTCTTCAGAACACTTGGGGTGATTCAGTGTTGGAGGCTGAGAGAGGGAGACGTGACCATGCTGCAGGTCGTGGTGAATGAAGCAGGTTGGGGACAGCAAATCCCGCCCAGGGATGGTGCAAGAGTCTGGTGGTGGAACAGCACTGGCACAAGCTCAATGCCAGGAGCTGGGACACATGGTCACTGGAGAAGACACCATAGAAAACCAGGGCTGATTAGATGAGAAGCCAAGCTGAAGCAATAAATCATACTGGGGATGTACAGGACGTGGCCACCCAGTGCCACTGCCAGCAGGAACAACCCGCAGTGGCTGGAAAGCACCAGAGAAAAGCAGAGGCAGGGCTGCAGAGGGAAACCAAAGAGTCCTGTGGCCGCTGGTGAGCTGACCCAGCACTGCACAGGGTGAGCATTGCCAGCTGTTCAAGGTGAAGCCAAACTGGTGAAAACTCCCTGGATCCAGGCGCCATCCCTGCCTTGTGCTGGTGTCACCCAGCTGGGCAGCCAGACACGGCGGAGGGCAGAGCAAAGACATAATAAATAAAAAGGTTAATGTTTTCCACCCGTCTGTCCCAGCTGCCATGCAGATTGCAGCTGTTTCTCCCCAGTCATGTTGGCCGCAATACTCGTTGGGTTGGTATTTAATTGCCTCTCCCTAACGACACATTAGGCAGGGTGTAATTTGCCAGTGTTGGTCAAACAATACAGATAAACCCGGTTTGCACACAAAGGCAGCAGAGCGGGGAAACTTCGCCATCTGATTCTGCTCCCCTTTGGAGCTGGTGGCTCCAGACATGGGCGGGATGTGAAACAACAGACGTCTCGGTCTTCGGGAGGAGGAAGGAAAGCGTCAAATCACAGGAGACACCCTCTTGCACTGGGGTGAGCCGGGGTGAAGCTGTAAGTGCCCCCAACATCACCAGGGCTGGGCTGCCGGGTGCCAGCTCAGGGGCTGGCTAAGTGCTGTTACAGCTCAGCGCATCTTTTCTTTTGCACTTTCCTTTCTTCTTCCCGAATTTCAAGTGTAAAGATATTTGTAGGTTTCTCTCTTTGCTACTTTTTTAACCTTCGTGGTGTGAGTGTATATGTGTGAGATGGCAACTTTGCTCTTGCCTGGGCATCACCCAGCTGGAGATGGAAAACCCAACAGGTCTTTAATTGAGGAGGCAGAACAGCTGCCATAACACCAATGCGGGCCCTCAGTGTTTCTCGGTGTTTGCCCTCAGAAGAACCAGATAGAAAAGGAACAAAAAAAGGGAAGGCTTCATCCCGCAGCCGTAACTTCTTGTCCTGGCTCTGCAGCGCCATGATCTCAGAGCACCTCTGCCCTCCTTTGGTTTCCCTCGCACCTCAGGCCGTGGCCAGGGGAAAGAGATTTCACCCAGATGCTATAAATAAATGAGAAGAAGAGGGTTAAAAGTCAGCCTGCCCTCGCAATGCTCATGCTGAAAAAGCGAAGCACACCCTTCCTTGTGCTGGCCCAGACCTGTGTTTACGACCATGTGTAGCACAGCCATGCATTACAAAAGAACACAGAAATGAGCAATCCCCGATATTGATACAATGAGAAGGGCAGTTCCACAGATCATGGGTGGATTTTAGTGTTCCTTAAATATTTACACAGTCTACATTGTTAGTCAGAGTCACTTTTAAAGGACTGCAAATCTCCCACATGCGGTGAGCTTTCCACGTGCGGTGAGCTTTAAAAGACTCAGAAATGAAGTATCGTCATTACAATTAACTGAGGAATCAACTGTTTTTGGGCACCCTGAGTGTTTTTAGGATGATAGGTATGTAATCCTGCCTGTGCAGCAGTGATTCCTGTGGGTCACCCACTTTGTGTGTGGGTCTGTGGGAGCTCTGCCTCACCCCGCAGAGGGAACATTTATTCAGGATGTCACTAGGCTACTGCATCCCATCCCTGGACCACTCAGCATCCTCCTCCTATTTCTAGCATGCCACACACACACGATGAAACTGGCTGCTTCATCACCAAGTTGCACATTAACACCCACACCTACAGCACAGGGCAATTTATGGGAAATTGTCAGATAACCTCGTCCTGGCGCCCGGCATCCTGGCACCTGGTACCCAGGGTGCGCCCGGGCACAGGGGACGCCACTGGCGCCTGTTCGGGCACAACTTGGGGGGAAGCAAACAACTAAACAACAACAAAGGGGCTGCTTGTTTGAAGGTCTCTGTAACAGGAGGAAATCAAAGGTGCGTCAAAATGGAAAAGCACAAAGCCAGCAGGGAAACGAGGTTTATTTATAAACTTCTAGACAGATGCAAACAATGGGGTGGGAGTTTTTTATCCCACCCAGAAATGGAAAAAAAATCTGGCACTGCAGGAGAAGCTTACTGTGGAGCCCCAGCTGAGTGCTTGGCCTGCGGCATCTGGGGGTTGTCCAGGATGCGGCTCTGCTGCCTGTCCGGAGCTGTACCCTCGGCAGGTGGGCATGGGATGCTTGTGGCTTCCATCGCAACAAGCTCTGCACTGGTGATGGTGAAGAGCTACACAGCACCCGTGGTGTGTAGTTCCTCCCTGAGGTGATGGGGAGCACCTACCGACGGGCTGGTTTGGGGGTAGGTTCCTGTTCCTGAGCAGCAGCAGCCATGAGTGTGTTTTGGAGTAAGCAATGCAACAGCAAAACCTCACTCCTGCTCATCAGGTGTCTGGGAACTGTTTGTAAATTACTGCATGTCCTCATTCCTCCTGAGCACGGGGAGTGTACAGTGAGCCATGGTTGGTGGCAAGTCATAACCTGGTGTTAGTTCTGGCTGCCTCCACCTGCCTGTGCCACAGAGCAGCTTGTAAAGGACAGCAGCATGCCCAGTGCTCCTCCTGCAACCGCTAAGCTTTGACTTCAGAGCCTGTATCAGCCAAGACGTGACAGTGATGGGAGCTGGGCACAGCGGCTCCTGCTCTAATGCTTCTCCAGCCATCCCACAGAGCCCAGGCGGCACTTGCACGGTGTACGAGGCTCAGCCATCCCTGACAGCTCTATTGCAGATCTCAGACTTCTGTTCAAAGTTAATTACAGTAAGAACCACTTTTATTCTTTCAAAGATTGTCAGAGCCAGGATCACGATGGAGGGATAATTTGCAGCCTCTCCTTCAAGCACCCACTGGGCCCAGGGATGTTCCAGGTGAGCAACATCAGCTCCTGTCCAGCTGAGCAGAAGGAAGGCTCAGAGCTGCCTCTTGCAGGATCCCCTTGTTTCATTAGGAATGGAAGTCAGAGCACTAAAGGTGCTCAAGATCACAAGTTAGTGTTAAAACATAACAACATTTCATGATCTTGCCACTGCAAAGCACCACCTGATTTATTGACCCGTGGGGACAAGACTCTGTGAGCGCATGTCCTCCACAAGCTTGGCACGCCGTTGCATTACATATGTACCGTGTATTTCTTTAACAGCCTTTGCTCAGTGTGTAAGGCTACCAGAGGCAGGTGCTGCTTTGTGGGCGGTGCAGACAGCATTTATATGGACACTGAGGGAGCACAGCACTGTGTTTCCATTCACCTGGATGCTGCTTTGATATTTTCATGTCATATCAATTTTTCCGAGGAACTGTGGTTTTTTTTTCTTTTTTTTTTTTCTGATTGTCCAGTAAATCAGTGGTATTGACAGCCTTGATTAGATCTAAAGGAGGGCATGGGGTGTATTTAGGGTCACCCTACTTTAGGCAGCAGTGCTCCTCTGCTCTGGGGGGCAGCACCCAGGGTGCTCAGGGATTAAAGGCTGAATGAATCCACATGTCGCAGGGTGTAATGCAGCATGTGTGGCTTGCCAAAATCCACCCCAAAAAGGCACTTGTGGTCCATAATGAGTCTCAGCAAGCTATGCCATGTTGATTTGAATTTCGGGGTGGCTGGAGGTGCCAACTGGGAGCCCAGTCCCACCAGAGGAGCTTTTGTCCTGCTCACACAGACCCTTTGCATGTCAAAGGCTCAGACAAGGTTATTTTCACACAGACAAAGGTGCTGATCCTGTGTAAAACACACTGATCTCTCCAGCCAAATCGGCTGCCTCTCACTACCCTGTGTAGCATGCGATGGTGTGCATGTCCTGGTGTTCACACCAGCACCCACCTGGGTTACACTGGAGGAAGATGCTGAAAGGAAAAGTGAAGGTCTTTGCACTTGTACCTTGCTTTTAAACCTAAAATGCTCAACGTAAGAAAATCATCAAGAATATTTCCTTCTTGTCCTCCCTGTTCACAGAAACCTCATTTTAAATGAGGAACACTGCCATTTCTTGAAGTGTTTGTAAAAGGCGCAGCAGCCCCAGCGAGTGGCTGGTACCCCGGGAATCCCCACCAGACCAGCAGGCATAAGGGTGCTGGCAGGACAGTCCAGCTAACACTGACAATGAGCCTCCATCCTCATTGCAAGAAGACATCTGGGGCATCTCTAGTACCAAAGAGCAAGTGGAGAGACAGAAATAAAGCCAAATAGAGTAAGTCAGCCCAAAACATCTGGTTATAAGAAAAATCATTGCAATAACCACATATTCTCCCATTGCACAGACCATGGCAGAGAAAAGTCTACCCAGGGTGCCTTTTGCAGGTAACTTGTGAAGTTGATCCCATTAAATAAATCCAGGAAGGACCAGCTGCCCCAGCTGAAGGTGAGTGATCGCATTTAGGTGACTTGTCAGCCAGGAAATCAATGCCTAAATGGATGTGATTACTTATTAGATGTAAACACTGTTGAATAGATCTGAATAAACTCTAATTATTTATACAGCATATTCCTAACGCTGGTTGAATGTTGACTCTTACCAGCTTTAAAACAGAACTGAAGCCAGGCAAGGTAAGTGATTTCATATCTCTGTAGATATGATTAGCATGTGTAATATGTATATACAAATATATATAATTAAAGGTATTGGTGTTTGAGAGAGTTGTCTGGCCAGATGGAAAGAGTAAGTATTAGCAACACTTTGTGCTATCTGCTAGAGGGGGAAGGACATTTAAAATCACTGAATAAGAAAGCGGTGGTTGATATTTGGGGAAAGGAGTTACTGCCCCACGTTCTGCCTCTGCTGAGTGGGTTTGACAGCCAACTTCTCCATTTTATTAATTGAGCTAAAGAAGAAGTGGGGCTGGAAGTGTCTGACCTCCAAGGGCAAAGCACTGTGTATGAACCACAGCTGCTACAGCATGTTCACACCATCTTCTGTAGGTCATTTTTGGCATCCAGTGAAGATGTGACTGAGGAAATGACGAGGCTTTGGTCCTCTGGAGCATCTCCAAGGCCACAGCACAGCTCCCACCTGGGTACACATCTGCACCCCCACCCAGGTGATAAGGCAGAGTCAGGGCTGTGTTTATCATCCCTGCTCTGCCAGGCTCCTGCTCAGCTCACGCATCCCCTGCACAGGTGGCTTGTGCTGCAGGTCCTGGAGGTGCTGCCAGATAACAGGACCTGAGAAAGGCTCACGTGCTGCTGGTGCCTGCCCTTCTCCATCCCAAGTGCCTGGCAGGTGGCACACAAGGTAAACGTCCTCCATTTTACGACTCATCTGGGCTTCAGATTGGAGTTTTTTAGTCTGGTCAAAGCAAGAATTAGTCCTTGTGCCTGGTCTTGCAGAGAGGGAGGCACCACGCACTTGCCTGTGCGGCTGATGCACATGCAACTGCACCTTAATTGCATTTATTTTCCAGTTTTCTCAAGGCGCTGGCTGAAGTTTCTCTTCACTCAAGTTCAATGTTCGGACTTTGGTGTCAAAGGGAACAGGTTTTGTGCTCCAGGAGCCTTCAGGCAGATGGCACCTCAGCACGTGGAGGGACAGGGTGATGGCCTCTGACATGCAGGCAATGGCGAGTCCATCCCACTGCCTCAGGGTAGAGCTGGATTTCTTCATAAAAATTATTTTTAAAACAAGCTACCTTCACAGGCAGGCACAGCTTGGGACTGAGTTTATACAAGTTTAGTGAAGTTTTGAATGTTTGCAGCACCTCTGTTACTCAGCTGTTACAACGGAGGGAAAAGGAAGGAGGTGATGTCCCAGCAGCTGCTCTGTCGCACCATGAGGCCATCTGTATGGGGACTCAAAACATCCTCAAGCCTTAGTGCTGTCATGCCAAGCACCCACTTGAGAGACACAGGGGCAGGTCCCTGCACTGCCATTAACACTCAGAGACCCTTAACATGAAGGCATATTCATTAATGGTCAATTAGCTGCTCTCAACAGCCTGGAGACAGAAAACCAGCCATCCGCAGCAACCTCCCTTTCCCCAGCCCCACGGGAGCACGGAGAAGTGGGGAAGGACTTGGAAATCAGGATGTTTACTGAGGAACTCAATCCCCACGAGCTCCTCAAGCACGACAGCCGGTTGCCATGCTGCTTTTCCCCCTGCAGCTCAGGGCTGATTTGGCTCTTGCTGCATCAAGCCAAGGGCTGAACAAGCAACTTGTTCTTCTGTGGTTCCCCCGGGCACTGGTGAGTGTGCTCAACCCTTTGAGAGAAATCAGGCTGTTAATTCAAGAACATCATTTGAGGCAATGTTTGAACTTTCCATACCTTTGGGAGGAGAAGGATGAGCCTGTTCTTGATGAGAAGGTCAGGGAGCAGCCAGCAGCTGATGTGCCAAAGGTCAAAACCAGAACTAGCCAGCAGAATCTGCTGGGGAGCAGACGGCTCGTGCTTAAAGCTGTGCTGGGGACAACACTGCCACCCTGCAGCATTTCACTTATTCCTTACAGAGTTCAACTACTCGCTGTCCTGATAACCCAGAGCACAAGTTTCGTTTTTGCAAATTAGAAGTCTGCAAAAGCTACAGCAGCATCCAGAGACATGCAGTCACACCAATCTATTGCTGCAAACGCAAAATGAAAGGCGCCTGGAAATTACGATGCTGATGTAGGCAAGACAGAAAAGTGCAGGATCCTTTGGTATCGGTGGGTACCGGGTATCTCCCCCTGGAGATACGGGGAGGACTGGGAAGGGTCTTCAGCAGCCCTTCACTCCTCTGTCTGGGGAAGGTGAGGGGCCTGGCAGCTCTTGCACAGCTGGGACATACAAATGTTGACCAGGGATAGGAAGAAGCTAGAAAAAGTCAGAAAAGAAAGATCAAATAGGAAGTTCTGCTAAACACGTGCTGCAAATGTTTTTAGCTGTCACTTTTTTCTTCCCCCCTCCCTACCTCCCCTTCTGTGCTTCATTTACAGGCAGTTCCCAAGTAAGAAACACATGGAGAACACCTTCCACTTTCTTAAAGTCAAATGTGTCTTTTTCTTTCTTGGAGACAATTTGGAGCATCTGTCCCTTTGGCCACCATATATGAGAGATATAATACACTAATATATCTTTATTATGTATCCATAATGCATATTTTAAAACACATAATAATGTATCTATCTCCATCCTCTCCTCTCTTTCTCTGATTTTCTGTGCACAACAGTTAACAGCGCAAACAGCTGTGTCTTTCCATTCTCAAGTTTGACTAATCCAGAAAAACAACGGTAGCAAATCAGGACAAAGGTCCAACTTGTCCAATATGCTGTTTTCCATAAAGATGAAGGGAAGACACTCGAAGAAAAGCATAAAAACAGGTTGAGCATGCAGTGATGCTTCCAAGTCCTTGCCCTCAGCATCCAGCAATGTGCAGTTCAGAGACCAAGATGCCAACTGTGCCTTTGGTAGAACTTACCTGCTGAAGAGCAAGTGGATACAAATTGGTTGGCAGTAGCAGAGCACCCCCTTCCCTTTTAAAGAGCTATGAAAATTTAGTACAACTCACCAAACTGTCGCAGTTGAACTTCCAAAGCAACAGGTTTTTCTAATGCTTTAAAGTATGTATCTTCAGCGTAGACTGTACCAGAGACGCAGGTGCTGTGACTTCTAGCTCTCCACTCACACCTCTGCAGCTCACCCGAGGGGCAGATCAGAGACACCCTGCCCTGACCCTGAGACACCTGAAGCTCTGCAGCTCCTCAGCCCTGTCCCTGTCCTCCAGACCTTCCACCAGGGTCACCTACCTTTTCTGCCCCCATCATCCAGGGATGCTGAGAGCTCTCTGGCCTGTGGGCAAGGTTGCTAGAGAAAATACTGAACATACCGATATGCTTCTGCTCAGTGAAATGAGTTTACAAGTGAAAAAAATATATATATTCTTAGCTAGTTGCAACAGTGTGAGCAGATCAAGGGGAGCAGAGGAGTCTTGCCTCCCAGACATAGCCTGCTCCATTGCTGGATTTTGAAATGAATCAGTAAAGAAAATGAGTCCGACAGCCAGATGTCTGCTTTCATCTTGCTGCGCTGGAACTGGAACAAAGCCCACAAAATCTCCACCAAAATACTTTCTTTGAAAGCTCTTTGTTATTGGCTTTCTGACTGCAGGGAATGAAGGCAGCAAACGCGGAGGTCTGATGCCATCTAATGGCCGCTTCCATTTTTACCTCTCACAGGCTGTGTTTGACTTTGGGACTCCCAACCACAATTTCAGAGTGCGAACTCTTAAATTTACGTTGCTCCCTGCAGACACAAAAAGAAGAAAGGCACAACCAGTTGTAAAAGGACTTTGAGAACACATCCAAGGAAGTATTTTCTCTCCCTGGCTCAGCATAATTGTCCTGTGTAGCTCCCACCACTGATGAGGTATCAGGGTCAAATACCTACACGGGTGATATCAGAGCCAGCATGGAGACATAAGCTGTGATCAGGTTTGCCCTCCAGTTCTCATCACCAGGCTTTGTTCTGTCTTCTTACAAGTTGATCACACCTGAGTGAAACTTTCCATGCTGTGTGTTGGTCCAAGTGAAAACTGCTTGGGTGTGTTTGCACATACTATTGGCATGCACAAAATATAAAGCTAATGTCATCAAACACTTCCAAAGAACAAGGCTGTAGAAAAACACAAGCTTCTCCACATTACATTCTGGCAATCTTATCTTTTAGAAACCTAAATTGCTGCTGTCTTCGCAACTGAGATAAGAAATTGCGGCAAAGGGATAAGCAACCTTTATATAATGGATGTGCTTTCTGCTATTCCTTTAAGAGTCTGTGTAAGCTCGGCCAGTCCTCAAGTCTCTAAAAATAGTTTATACAGGCTTTGTGACAGTTAAAATGTCAGAAGCGCCCATCTGCACTGATCGCCCTCCCGCCATTCCCCGCTGGCTGCTCGCGCCGTCTGAGCCGCACACAAGGCAGCGCCCACAGACTGACCGCGCTCCAGCTGCCCCCGCACGCATCCCCAGGCAGACTCTAATTAGTGCTTTTCAATGAGTCCTCCACCTCATTTAACATACCGGACCTTTGAAAGAACAAACATGAACCCAGGCAATCACCCTGTGGCAAGGGGATGCGTTTCCCCACCAGTCTGCAGGGAGAGGAGGAACATCAGTGCTCACGTCAAAAGTTGCCACCAGACCCGCATGCCTGGACTGGGCCAACACTGGCCCTTTCTCCCCGTCGTTGGCTGCCTGGCAGTACATTGGATTTGACAAGCTTCCACATGCTGAAACAGTGAAAACTCAACAGTTTTGCAAACTGGACTTCCAGAAAATACAAAATCCTCAACTACTGAACACCAGAGAAAACAGCAAGATATGCTACATGCTCAACAGTGGACAATAACTCAGCTGGCAAGGCAGGAAAATATTGGTCAAAATGGCGTATTACAGCCTTCACCAGGACATTCTCCTATCTACATCAGCATCTAAATCCTGATCTAAAGTATACCTTGTTCTGCAGCTTTCACAAATTGAGGAAAATCTGGTTTGCCATGTAACACTCGCCTCCAGAACAAGTGAGAGTCCATAAAAGAAGTTGGCAGGTGATCACCTGGATCACAACACAGATTCTAGTATGGCCATACCTACACGAAAGTGGGGTAGAAAGATGCACAACTTTATAAATCCTTTGTTTTCCTTTATAAGGTTCTTGGATGATAGCTTGCAAGTAACTGCCTCTTCTCTGTATTGCTCTTTCTTGGATTAAGCATCCTAATGGTAATAATTATTTTCTATCATGTCAATGATCTGTTTTGAAGCTCATGTTTCCAAGGGCTCCCTCTTCCCAAGATTTAAGCCTTAATGTATGTTATGCCTGCTATGAACATCTATTTGACTTGCAGAATCTCAGATCCTTCTTGTTAACACTTGAAAGAGTCAGATCTAAGTGAAAACAAAGGGTCTGCTGTGGTTCATACACTCTTGCGAACAGTTCAAAGCAGAAAACTATAGATACACTTAACCTTACAGTGTCAGCCCCTCTGTGTTCATAGAGTGTCTGCTTTCATGTTAGTGCAGCACTAAGCAGACTGATCCTGGAGACAAATGATAGTAAGAAAATTACTTGAATCTTGGTTAAGATTTATTGAAAATGCTGAACCAAAATTGTCCTCCCACACAGGGACTGAGTTCATGGAACTGTCTCCAGACTCAGAGGGCTGGATCTTGACTTTCTTGTAAACAGAAACAAAAGGCTGATTTACAGGAAGACAACGAAAATAAACATTTGTGAAGTCCTTAAAGACATTTCACAGAGTTGATATAGCAATAAAAATATAACACTGCAACTTCTGCAGCCTCAGGGACTCCGAGATACACCATATGCTGGCAGGGCACGATGTCTTCCAATAACTTCGCATTAAAAGTCTTCTCTACAAAATAACTTTGTTTTCATTAATAAAAATAGTCATTTCCCCAAGCTATTTCCCTGTTCTGTACTTACACTGACCTTAAACCATCCAAGTCCCACATCTTGGGCCATCACACATAAACCCACGCTGCAGAGCAGAAGACACAACCCAAGGAGCCAGGGAAGCAGCCAGGGTGAGGAAACCCTGCGGTATGGATGCAAAACAACCGCCTGACAATGCTGCCTATTTTACCACAGGCCTGTCCTCATTCATCTCTGGGATCTGTGACACAGAAAACAATTGTTCTCTAATAAGATCAGACTATTTTCTTGCATAGCTTTCAGAATAAGCATAAGCAAGAATCCATCTTCAGAATAAACTCTTGAGAGGTAACACGCATAATCAAAGCATCTTTTCTACTAGCGAGAGACTCAAGAGCACTGTTATAAACACAAGGCTGTTACGCAAAATCTATCTATTTAAAATACTGTTTATTTGTGATTTAACATTAATTAGCATTACATCTATGAGCAATTTCAGATAACATTTATATATTTTCCACAGGACACAAGAGTTGGCTGGCTCATTCTTTATGCCAAAGCAAGTAAATAGAGGCATTAGCAAAAGGTGCAAATAGTTCACGGTTGCATTTTAAAAAATATTTATGCACATTGCATTCATTTAGATATATTTTTTAAAAAGTTATGAAAAGCATAGTTCACAGGTTACTGTTTCTACATATGTTGTAATACAACACAAATAATGTAGAACATAAAAAACAAAGTAAGCAACTGAAAGTTTCCACTATGATTAAAAACACTGATTCCAGTATTTAGTGATAGCTAGAAAATTGTTTCCAGGATCCATTCCAACATTGCATTATCACACTGACACGGTCAAAGCTAACCAGCCCCCAAACATGCTATAATCAACATTTTTGCATGCCAAACCACTCTCCAGCCATATTTAACAATTATATATTGTATAATATTTCAACCGGCAATTTGGGAATCACATGGATCTTTAAAATGTACTTCCTATTGCAATGACTGATTTACAGACAGTTTGACACAGCGAAGAAAACCCTATGTAAAGTTCTATGTTTAGTTTGTATTTACAATACAGTAAAAGTACTAAAATGACAATATCAGTAAAAATGAGTAAGTGGCGGTACCGCCCTCACCCGTGGCACTAGGCTCTGATTTGCTCTGGGTTCATCCAAAGGACAACACAGATTCATGAGACCCTTTTACAATTCAAATGAAAGTGAAGGAAAAAACCCAAAGTGTTGCACTCTGTATGAATCCATACAAATTATTTAAAATGTCTAACATGGAAATGTCACTTTGCTGATTTAATAAAAATACCCCACAATCCATATCATCTATTTAAAAAAAATAATCAAACTTTTACTTTCTTTGTCTCCTCCTATTTTCTTACTATTTCACTTTCCCTTTTAACAGTTTTGTTTCCTTCATTTGGTTAAGAGATTATTTTTCTTCATTCATTAGCAATACCATGAGAGAAAAAGAAAACAAACCACAAGTAATTTTTAAACATGAATCCAGTTCAATTTTATATGCTTTTATCCTTTGATTTCTAAGTCCCTGGATTCCTGACTTATATTTAAGTATACTCTAAACCAAGCATTCTTAAATACACTCTACTATTAAATGCTTGGTTCACATGCTTATAATACCTTTATACTGAATGGTATACAAACATTTGAACATATAAAATCTTCTTTTTGTTTTGCCAGTTAAACTAAATTATCAATGTTAAGTGTATAAAAGCCCCTTTCTTGAAAAATAAGGGTTTTCCCCTCCCCAACTGATAGAATAAAAAAGAAGTCTTCAAAAATTATATTTCACTAAAATGAAATATTTGGCAAAAAAGTTATTGAAGAATGGAATTCTTTAGACATCTTGTATAATTCCAAATAAACATTCTCTTACACAGTTTTTCCCCTAATATTATGTGCCAGTGTATAATATTTCTATATGATCTAGTCTTAAAAAAGATTTAAAGGTGTGCTGTTACTACGCACCCACTCAAAGAGGGGTGCAGAAACATAAAATATATGGTCAAAAATCACAATACAAAAATGAATGGTCTGGTTATGAAATGAGACAGCAGTTTTAAAAAGTCATATGATCACTCAACAGTAACTTCAATAAAGACTTTAACTGTACTGAAAATTTTAAGGTCGGCAAAATACTCCAAGCAGAACTCGCTGCTGCATACTGTGATGGTATTTGATCTTGCTATGACGGTAATTGAGCACCTGCCAGTGTAGTTCTACATGAAACTAATGAGCGTTTCCAACCCTCATAGCAATTTTGGGCACAGTTAGGTGAGAGATGAATTAATTTTCCACTAACATGAAAGGTTTTTTTGTCTTTTTCTTTTTTTTGTCTGTTTGGGTGGGGTTTTTTTTAAAGCAAAACCTCTTCCAGTTCCTTTTTGTTTAGGTTAAAAGTCCAGTTACTGCACACCCCTAACACTATGTTGTTAATGGTCAACTGAAACGTCTCAAATGTGCAATGTCTCCTCACTGCAGAACTGCACTTACGCTTCTACTTTCTCCTTCTTTTTACTCTTTTTCAGGAAAGATGGCGTGCGGAACTTTTTCTTCTTCTTCGATGGGGATTTGGAAGGTGACCCTTCAGGGGACAGGGTCTCTTCTATCTTTTCAGAGCTTTTAATTGTGATCTCTACGCTCTCCACAGTACTCGTTGTTAACTGACTGACCCTCCTGGTGAGATCATCTTCCACATCATGTGCATCTTCCTTGCCGTTCACCACCACAACTGGCAGCTCCACTGATATTAGCTTAGCGTTTTGGGTATAGAGATCTTCATGATTTTCTGAAAGAACAGACAATTTTGCAATTATTTATGTCCACTATAATGCAAAAAACCCCCAGTATTGGAACAAAATCCACGGGGTCTGGACTGTGATGTAAAGAATGAAACTCAAAGTGCTTAGATGTGTTTTTTTCTCCCTTTATCTGTACTCATTGTAAACAGACAAATGTTGTGAAAATGTCATTAAAGCAAAATGGGCTGGCAAAGCTAACCTTATATCTGCCAGGTGCACATACAGTTGAAGCTGGATACACTATATACAAATACAGTCTACACAGCATATATGTATATAGTCCCAAGCAATCAGAATTACTCTCTGCTGCATTAGACTAATTTATGAAAATGCAGCCATTTCATACAGAAGTCTTTAGAAAATTACCCTTTCCAAATGCCTTCTTAGACTTCACTGGAAAAGTCTTAGGCAAGAAACCTAATCTTAACGCTTTCAATAAATTTGAAATAAAATATCTATTTCCCCTACTCCAGTAATATCTAAGTTTCAGTATGCCCTGCATTATTTTCAGTTTGTAAGAATTATGTACTAGAAAAAAATGGGAAAAGTAGTTTTGGTAAAAGAGGTCTCTCTTTGGCTCAATGGACTTCATGCAAGTGTAAAGAACGCAGCAGAAGAGCAGATGACTCAGGTTATCAGAGCCATTGGCATTGTACAGAAAGTGCTTGGAATACCTTCTAACTTGTCTGGGACATTTTGCGGGGATTGAGTTTGTGACTGAATTTGTGACACAGATGAACCGTCATCTGAGAATAATTCCTGTTCAGCATCTGCAGGACAAGATTTGAATTAGTTGCCATGCGAAAGTAAAAAACAAGCAAGAATGTCAGTGCTAGTGCCACAAGATTAAGAGTTCTGCTAGCATCGCGTTGCTCATGCTGACAACATCAGGAAGTTACAAAATACAGTTTAAACTCTACAGAATTATGGATTTAAACATTTTATTTGCTAACAAACATTACATATTAGTTCTTTAATAGAAAGAATTGAAAAAAGTGGCAAGGTTGCATTCCAAGTAGCATGCCCTATGGTTTTATCTAGCTGTAAGTCACACAGTTTGCTGTTACAGCAAGGTATTATGCTACACCCTGACTGTGATATATAGGAAAATTGTTTCATTACACAATATTAGTGAAGAAAGAATGCATAGTAAGTGTTACTGTTAAAAAACAAAACCCCTACGTATAAGGAATTATGTATTATGGAATAGTAGTGTTGGAAGAAGATTTAAAAAGTGAAAGTAGATGAGTCTTGCACATTGGAAGAACAGAAGAAAAATTAAAGAAGTCAAGACCAAGCACCTCAGTAAACTTTTGCTCAGCTGGACACACAGACCTGAGCAACTTGATCTAACTTTGATATCAGCTTTGAGGAGGAGGTTGGATTAAGATGACCAATCTAAGTTATTCTATGATTCTGACAAAAAAGTCATTCTGTTACAGTGTGTTTTTGTTAACCTCATTTCTGAGCAAACCTCTCATTTTAGCACTAACCAAAGTAAAAAACAAAACAAACCAGAAAACAAACCAAAAATCCAAAACAAAGAATTCTACCATCTCAAGAATTATTAGCTGTAAAGTAGTTGCCAACAGTATATACTAATAATTAACATGTATACATTTTTTACAGTAGATATTTTCAAACTAAACTCTCATTATTGAAATGTAAACCCCAACACTTAAAAGCACACCACGGACCTTCCAATCCTTGCTGTTTGCGCTCAATTGTTTTCTTATACTCTTCCAGTTCCTTTTCTGTGAGATGGCTGAACGGGTTGGGTGGTGCCGGTGGCGCGTGTTCATCATCTTCAAATTGCATTGGCTGGAAAAGAGAAAACGACAAAATATAACAGTTAAAAAACAGAAGTAAGCAAACAAGATGTATATGGTTAATGTCTCTGTTTTGCCCAAAGTTTGGTGACACCAGATTGGTAGGGAATACAGAAGAAAACCACAGATGCATCCAGATGAAAATAACCCCATTTAATAGGCATTCACATAGTAACGAGCACTGAGCTGTAAAACATCATCCTTTTGCAGCAGCACAAGTATTATTTTAGGGTTATTTTTCTTGTATCAGGGAGAACAGCTTCAAAGCAGAGAGCTGCCTCAACAGCTTACACTTCAGGGACTAATATATTCTTCAGAGAAGTGGAAGTCCTTTAACAACAGGAGTTAAAAAATAAGGTTCCCCTTATTTTCTGCAAACATCCCAAATTCTAGGAATTTTGTGTAGGAAAGCAACTATGCTCACGGTCCAGGTTGAACAATCTAACTGAAAGAGCTCTTCTGAGACGACTCTTAGAGTGACAAAGCTAAAATTATACTCACGTTGAAAGAAAACTCATTTTGAAAATATTCTTTTTGCCTGAAGTAAACAAGTGAATTCCATGGTATCTCAAAAGAATACTGGAAACCAAAATGACAAAAACAGATGCTAGTGCATCTGGATGCAACCATGGACGGTTGGAAACTCTCCGGACTACAGAGTTTCAATTAATCACAGTTTGTTATATAACTTTATTAGGGATAACTGCACTGTTTGGAAGTATTTTTTACTAATGAAAATATTAATGTGGACAGGTAAGAAACTGCAAACCCTTCCAATAAGAAGCCAGTTTCTAATGCAAAGAGTCTTCTACGCAGTTCCATCCCAGCTTCTAAACTCAGTTATTTCTGGGTGTCAACCACTTCCTTTAGCAGGGGTTCCACAGACGGATAAACAGATTATTTCTGGCATGGTACATTGCGAAGTTCATCACTCTTTAGCTGAAATGGTTTTAGACAGGGGTCCTACTTCACTGATTTCAATGGCAGGCAAACTTACTATTCATATTTCCATTTGAAACTAACATTTTAAACCTCTGAAGTGAAACATGAATAAAATGTATCATATATGTCATTAAAATAATCAGTTCTAACAAAGCATTTAGAAAGAAAATAGCCCAAACTGATGTTTGAAAGACAGGCAGCCAAATAACCCAAATATTTGTAAATAAATTATGTTCTACTCACTGGACTCGGCTTTTTATCCACAACAATCCCAGCGAGCAGCTGAGACTGTGGTCCTGCTGTCTTTAGGTCATATCGGTTTTGCTCCCTTATCTATAGAGAGAGAAAATAAATGGGGTTAAAACCAGATATTTCTCTTTAACAAATCCTATGCCCATCAGTTTGCAAAGCCAGTAACACAGGCAGCAGTGAGTGGTTGGAGGATCGAGATGTATGCTGCTGCACCTATAAATAAATGTCTCTCCTTCTGCCTTTGAATGCACTGAATATCTCATTTAGCCCTTCACATACTCCCAAATATCCACCCTAGTCCCAGCTCCGGCACCTCATAGAATCACAGAACCATTCCGGTTGGAAGAGACCCTCAGTTTCATCAAGCCTAACCATAACCTAACTCTAGCACTAAACCATGTCCCTAAGAACCTCATCTAAATGCCTTTTAAACACCTTCAGGGATGGTGACTCCATCATTTCCCTGGGCAGCCTGTTTCCAGTGCTTCACAACCCTCTCCATTAATATTATTTTCCTAATATCCAGCCTAAACCTTCCCTGGTGCAACTAGAGGCCATTTCCTCTTGTCCTGCCACTTGCCACCTGGGAGAAGAGACGAACGTCCTCCATGCTACAGCCTCCTTTCAGGCAGCTGTAGAGAGCAAGGAGGTCTCCCCTCAGCCTATGCAAACCAGCCCATGCAAACCAGTATTTAGAAATAAGCTCCAAGGAACAGTATGTCCCTGAATCTGTTCTCTCCACCCCATAAATGACCTATGTTAAGCTCTTGGAGAGATCTCTGCAGTCAAAGTTTGGTAAAGTTTTCCTCTCTGTGAATAGCTCACTATTTTCCCCAAACCAATTACGCTGGCTTCACATTGTCAGTGCTTAAGAGACAGATAGATCAGATATAAATACAAATACAGATAATTAAAAAAAAAAATCCAGAGCATAAAAATAGGAATAAACCATCTAATGAGACAGTGACATGCATGAATTTAAATGTAATTGTCTGGGGCTTGTATTATTAATCTCTAGATGATTAGAGGGTGCCTTTCCAGTTCTAAGGAAGGGAGTTGTTCCTTCTGACTCCAGTTCAGTCCCCACGGATACTGATATGGTGCTTTCCAAGAAAGAAAAAAAAATGTAATCAAATGGAAAGTGTCCTGAGTATCTGTTAATATAGTTATGCCTAGGGTGGAGTATTTGGCCAGTCTGACAGTCAGCATCTTGTGTGCTGGAAGGGAAAAGCAGTGAGATACTTGTGTTCACTAAGAGGTCCAACAATACCTCACATTTTCTTTTTTTCCTGCTATTAGGAGGAGGATGGGACCATAGAAACTCCAGCTTAATAAGTGCTAGAATTAATACAGAACTGAGTGACATTACAGTCTGAGACAGAATCATGCTGTAGATGATGCACCACAATTCAGTTCATGTTGACCCCTAATTATCCACTAAACGTAACACTAAATAGCTGGGACTACTATTTTCCATTTATCATTTCCAGAGTTAATACTCACCCTTTATCAAACTATTGCATTCAAAATTTTTATATATGTATACATAGCATATGTATCTACAGACTTCATGTTTATCATACATTTGAATACATGCCTTTTTGTGCCAAAATCACATACAAAGAAACTTCTTAGCAAAATGAGAACATTTGAAAACATTATTTTACTGTTGTGTTGAATTATTACTTGAGCATATAATTTGGAAAAATTACAATTTTCATTTAATTATACTTATTTTACCTTATTTCTCTTTTCCAACACTTCACTTGGGTTTGTGTTTAGAGGAACAAATTGGTTTGGATCTTCAATTTTGATTGGTGTCCCTCCACTAGTCTTGGAGGAGTCATCAGCTTTCATCCACTTAAAGAAAAAAAGAAAAGCTGAAAACACCAACATGCTGGGGAGGAACAATCCTCAGTGTTGTCTTACTGCTAAACAGGAGATATAAAGATAGGAATTTCTGACTTTATTCTCAATTCTACACAACATCCACGAAAGAATCCCAATTCCCCAAGAGGATTTAAGTTGTCTTGATCATGTACCATCACATTTTGTAAACACTGAAATACGTTCCTGAAAAACGCAGTTCTAACTGTGCGCTAGTGAAGTCATATATAGAAAGGATCATGCTTTCTAGTAACTGGCACACAGATCCACCAGCTCCAAAGCCCTTGCTCATGCAATCAGCTTCCACCTCTGTTAACCACACATTTTGTCTGTAGTTTTTCTCCTTTGTAAGCAAGGTTCGACATCTGCTGAGGGTGTTTCTCCCGAACTTCAGTTTAGAAACTCGCTAGCCTGCCAGCAGGAGGAGCTGGTGCTTTTACAGTTGTACTATGTGACTGGGAGTAGTCTGATAGCAAATAATGCGCTTTGTGGTGCCATGAGAGTGACTTCTCTCCAGGCTGCAAACACAGTGGAAACATCTTGGTGAGCTGAATGAGGAGGAAAAAAAATTCTTGATCGTCGCTAAAAGTAGTAGCATGAACAGACTCTTCAAAGTCTGTCTTCAGTAGGCTCCCAAAGAGGAAAGGGGAAGTTCGAGATTAATTCACAGATTCACAGAATGTTAGGGATCGGAAAGGACCTCAAAAGATCATCCAGTCAAATCCCCCTGCCAGAGCAGGAACACCCAGATGAGGTTACACAGGAAGGTGTCCAGGTGGTTTTGAATGTCTGCAGAGAAGGAGACTCCACAACCTCCCTGGGCAGCCTGGGCCAGTACTCTGTCACCCTCACTGAGAAGAAGTTTCTTCTCAAATTTAAGTGGAATCTCTTGTGTTTCAGTTTGTACCCATTGCCCCTTGTCCTACCGTTGGCTGTCACTGCGAAGAGCCTGACTCCATCCTCATGACACTCTTTATGTATTTGTAAACATTAATGAGGTCACCCCTCAGTCTCCTCCAAGCTAAAGAGACCCAACTCCCTCAGCCTTTCCTCATAAGGGAGATGCTCCACTCCCTTAATCATCTTTGTTGCCCTGCGCTGGACTCTCTCCAGCAGTTCCCTGTCCTTCTTGAACTGAGGGGCCCAGAACTGAACACAATATTCCAGATGTGGTCTCACCAGGGTGGAGTAGAGGGGAAGGAGAACCTCTCTCGATCTACTAACCACCCCCCTTCTAATACACCCCAGTTTGTGTTTCCCTGGTGTAGAGAAGAGAACAACCTATGGGTTATTAAAAACCCTACTATGTTTGGTGGGTAATTAATGGCACAAAACGACACGGTAGAAAAACTGTTTTCTACTTCAGGGATCAGAAGGGCTAGTAATGAAACAGAAATCATTGTGAAATTTTATCATAAACTCTTACTCTTCCAAACAGTCAATCCCCCTTTTTCCTGAACAAAGGAGGCCCTTAGTACTGATATCACTAAGTCTTCCCCAAACCTATTTTTATTTGTTTGATAAACTTCTTTGATAATCCTCGTATAAATTGTGCATAATTTACTTTCAAGTAGTGCAAAAACTAAGCAACCATCTAAAGTATCTACCTACCGTGATCTTAGTCCTGGGACTTGTTTCCCCGTTCCAGGACTCCTCAGGCACATTAACTTTCAAGTATGTGTTTGGAGAGTTCAGCCACCTTGTCTTTTCCCTCTGTTGCTTCTGTGCCAGGAATTTCAGGGGGGAAAGCGGGACTGTATCATCTTCAAAGGAAAAGGCAGTCACAGTGGCTGGGATCTCAACGTCACTCTTATGTCTGGGTTTTTCTCTGACTAATGGTTGCCTATAGGCATAGCCGGTTCTATACCCCTGTGGAGGAGGAAAAAAATAGATTTAAAACACAAACAAAAAACCATTTTAAAATCAGAAAAATCTATCCAAAGTAGCCATGGAAGTTTTGTGCTGCTCTATATGCTTTAAGCAGGTACACTGAGCTCTTCAGAGAACAGGCTAGTGGTGTTGTCCATCATTCATTCATACTACTAACATTCAAGAGACCCATTTAAAATACAGCACAGCAGCAGCTGGGCAGTACTCCACTCACACTTCACCTTCCTCTCATCTTCATGAACACATGGCTACCAAGTGACCCCCCTTGCTCAGGTTATGACCTCGGTAGCTTGCATGAGGACATTTCTATCTGCCTTGCACAATGGCACATCCTAGTCCATGACACTCCCCGCTTCGTCACTATTTGTATTAAAGGCTGTTCCAGAATTCACACTGCAGTGAATCAGACATTTCAGACAAACACTAAATTATCACCTTACTTCCTAATATTAGAGTTAATAACAAAATACAGAGGGAATCTGCTATGTCAATTTACTACCTGGTGGTTAACATACATTTTTACTATTAAGCTACTATAAAAAGCAAATACGTTTGTGAGATGGGTTGGACAAAATTTAAATTCAAAACATTATAAATTGTTATCAAGACAGCATACTACTGTCAGATAAAGTGACATAATAGAAACTAAACCAAGCAGAAGAGATTTCATATACAATAAAATTTCTGTCTTCATTTTCACACTCACAAAGAAATCAGAAAAAATAATTTGGTTTACAGAAGATAATCCTACACTCTCAGCAGCTTATGAACACCATATGGACAACGCCATCGATGTGCTCTCACCAGGTTGTCCAGCATCCGCATGAGCGCTTCAAATTCTTGCTCCCCAACTTTCCATTTGTGTTGCGAAGCCATATTAACTCCACCTCCTCCAGACGCTGCCACGGCGTGCGTGGAAGGCTTGAACTTCTGCAGATCCAGCAGCAGGAGATTGTCTATCCCACCTGCTCCAGCTAATGCATGAACCTAGAGACAGCAATGAGAGTATTTCATTTATGGAAAAGCTTTCGGATTCTCTGTTTTTCTGAATTGACAGGAGAAACTAACACATGCTGCAGTTATTTCTCAGGCTAGTTTTCTACTATGAAAAAATGTATTAAAATATATAGCAAGTGATGTTATTGAAAGGGTGATAATGTCTGCTAACAACTGCACTTTCAAAGGAGTAGACTCAGACACTAGCTTTCAGAGTACCTTAAAAAGGTCTTTCTGCATCCCACGACTAAAAATATTTTGCTTTTAAATCAATTTCAAAACAAACCAGCGATCAAACGCAAAATGAATGGCAGGGTAAGGGAGCAAAGGAAAGAAGAGGAAGACATTTGCACTTCCAAACGCCCATGTGGGAGGACAGGATGGCTCGGTGAACAAATAAGAGCAAAGTGATGAAGCTTCTGGGTGTGGGCTTGAGAGTTATGGAAGCTGAGGACACTTTCAGGGGTCTTTTGCCACAAGTTCTAGATAATACCTAGATACTTAATTAAGTAAAGCTAAGACCAAACGGAAACAACAGATTTGGGGCATCAAGGTACGTTTAAATCCCCTACCCTCCACCATTGCTCCAAAGACCTTTTGTTTATTTGGTTTTACAAATCTTTGTGATCATAGAGAGAAGCATCTTTCCTTGTTACAACATTCAGCTCCCTCTCCACAGCATGGAACAAAACCTGTATCCTTTGGAGTGTAACAACACTGATACTCATTCTAGGAAGAGTGATACGGTATTTGTGCTGTTCCTTCTATGTTTTCATGATTATTCCAGTTTCTCTGACTTTGAACTAACATACAGTTACTGGATCCCACAACTCTGAATACTTTGTAATATTAGAGTTCTTCCCATCTGGGTGTAATCTATAACTCAGCAGCATTAATGTTTGAAATTAAATACAGATAAAACTCTCACCTGTGTTTCACAGGCCAGTTGAACATTAAAAATATAGTGGAATGCTTCTTCCAGTGTCTCTCCTAGTGCCACCACACCATGGTTTCTCAAGACTAATACCTAGTAAATGAAGACACTACTGTTAAATGGTAGAAACTGGAGCAGTACATGAAAATTGTTTATGAAGTGCGTGAATGAGGTTGAATACCTTGCAACTGGGTCCAAGAACTTTCTGAAGCTGAATTCTCTCTTCCTGTTCATCAAGAGATCCTTGGTAGTTGTAATAAGCAACATCTCCCAGAATCAGTGCCTCCTGTGATATGGGAAGGATGCCACACTTCATAGACGAAACCTTTTTCATGAAAATGAAGTACTGATAATTAGGAAAAAATAAAACTCCTAAAACCCGCATCTCAAACACACAAGCCTTAGCAGGATGTACTTTGTATCTTTGCTAGAAGACAAAGTCTCCATAGTGAAAGCTTAGAAGCAATACCTTTTTCTTTTTCAGATTCATTATAAAAAAGACAAATTATCCCTACTGTGTTAATTTTTGTGAATTTTACCCATGTTTAATTCTCAGCATAAGCTTACTTAATGTTTTTTCCTTCTTTTCCACATATACAACTACAAAAATCTAGTATAAAAGCAGTTATCCATTCCTTTTCTTTTTGTCTGTAGTTAAGGAATATATTTGCATTTATACATAAAATAGTATTAAGTTATCCATTTATCTCAGACCAATTCTTTCAGGTCTCCTTGCATTTTTATTATTGTTATACAGACTATTTTTTACTTCTATATTAACTATGACTTTCTAATAGTGAGGCAAATCCAAACTGAACGTAACTACTAATTAAGCCACTTAAAAATGGAGTCGCATAATGCAAATGATGATGTATACAGCACATTATATTGTCTAAGATGCTATAAATGAAGCCCCAGCAAACTATATACTTCACAGCCTCCTCAACCTGAGCACAATCTTAGGTGAGCATCAGGTTATTCCTACCCATCTTACTGCAGTGGCCCAGCCCTCTTTCTCTGCTTATTTGATAACCTCGCACCTTTCTTTATCAGTGTAGAGTCAATGTTAAAAATCAAAATAAAACTGGCATGAGCAGTGATTCAGATTCAGAAATGTGCTCTAAGCTCATAAGGCAAACCTGTTTTAATGCCAGAAGGAAGACTTACAGCTGCTGTTGCAGGAGTGTGTATGTGTATTACACATCTGACATCAGGGCGTGTGGAGTAGATGGCCACATGTGGACTGAATCCTGCATTGTCAATACTTAGAGCTGTGCTTCCCTGGTCAACGACATCTCCTAGGATGTTTACTTTAACCTGGAAAAGTTAAACAAAGGAACAATATTCAAAGAGTTTGTAAGAACTGCCATTATCTACAAACTACCCTCCCTTTCTTACTTGGTACCAAATTTCCTTCCCATATTTAGGGCTCAGAGTATGAAAAAAAGCAGGAGAGCAGACAGGAATCTGTGTGTCAGTCAGCCCTCCTGCTACCCACATCCTTGATAGTTGTTGGAAGTCCAGGTGTAGAGAAAGTAAAGACAAGACCCTGATACAACGTATATTCCTCTTTGGTCTAGCTGACCTTTTTATCTTTTTCCGACTTTCAAAAATCAGTTTTGTTAACATTTCCTACATTTTAAATATGAAGAAAATTCAGGCTCTGAGAAATTTCCTGTAAGAAAATTAAATGCATAGGGAATTTTCAGTTTCACAGGAACATTAAAATAATAATTTCAGGATCAATATAAAACAACAGCAGGGGCATATCAGGTCTTGTTCACATGTTTGTATTTTGGTTCTCTGTTTGCTGGTGTAATGCTATCAGTCTCAATGTGCTACCCCTTCCAACTGGAGGTAGTTTCTTTACAGAATCATACTGACATGAAGAACATATGGCAGGTTCTACACCAAAAGATGCGTGATTTAGCAGCTACCATTGCCTAAATGCCAATCTGTAACTTCACCCTTTGTTGAGCCTGGGGAAGATTATTCAACTTTATTTCCCCACTTACAAAGATAAGAGCAGATTCTACTAACACTACTCCTACAGAGTCATTTCATATGCATTACCATATTGTCAGGTTATAGGAGGTTGCTATTACACTGAGGTTATTTGATGAGCTGCACCAGACAGGAAAACAAAACTTTGCTGCTCCACATTGAAGCTGAAGGCAACGCAACAGAAAGCAAAGCTAAACCCAGAAAGAAATGCTGAGGATAAAGGATGCTAAGATCCAAATCTCTAAATAGTTAATCGGCATTTCATCTGGCAGGTAAATAATAAAAAACAAAAACCAGCATGATTATAGTTTAGAAGTCCATTTCAGCAGCCACAAACGGGTTTAGCCTTGGTGGTTATTACAGCAGGCGAATCACGTACCAAATTAGAAGCTGAAGCTTCAGAAAAGGACAGACCTCTTGGAATGATTAGAATATGGTCATGTTCTTTGCTCACTCTTACCTGAAAGGGAGGAAGAAAATGGATTACTGATCTATTTTTGAATTTATATCATTCAGGGGGAAAACTAAGTTGAATGAGTAGGTAAGATTCCAAATAAAAAATTTTGTTCTCTAAAATACTTACTGTAATATAGGCATTTGGCAAATGTGCCCACCCAAACAAGTCAGCCAACCTATATAAGCTGGCTAACTTGCAACGAGTAAGTTTTTCTCCCTTAACAAATGAGGAGGTATCTATCCCAGGTAGATCGTTGATGGGTGTAATCATTCCATGGCCTGAAAAACACAAAAAAAGATGATGGCCAGTCAGACAACTAAATAACTTACAGCTATGTCATGATCTCCCAGAAGTGGTGTATTTAAATTGTTGGCACAACAGTACCAGCAATTCTTAGACTGGAACTGCACTGCTGGAATTTCTAAGGTCTTTACTGAAACCTCCATTACCTTAAGACAGTAGGAACCATACTCAGAATTTAAGTCTTCATCTCTCTTTCGAACATGAGAGAGGTGAAATACAGGCTTCCTTTGGAGCACCACTTGGATTTTGAGCTTTCTCCTGATTCGAGATCCTATATAGGACCGGAACTGTGCTTTAAGACATTTGCCACTAATTAAGTTATTTTAACATGTTACTTTGAAAATTACAGGAGAACACATTCCTGATGGAGTTCCGACAGCAGTATAACTATTTGAAGAGATGTCTCAGTCTGAGCACTCTAATTTAGTCCTAATGAAGAAGTTACAATTAGTGCAGGAGTTCTCAAACTGCTGGAGAGACCACCTCTTGACAGAGAAGGCACAAAGATCAGTTTATCTCTTTTGACTTGCGATTACACAAACACATGCTTCTCCCCTTCATGAATGCACAATATCCCTTCCAGTGCTACAACCTCTGCTTACATGAAAGTTAAGATCAGAATAAGTGAAAGTGATTTTGGTTTTCAACAGAAAGAGTCTGCATTTCCAGATTAGTCACCCTGTCCGAGTCTCTGAGCAAACGCAGCAGAGACAGCAGTGGGACCTGCAGCCTCAGTAATCAGCCAGAGACATGGAGATAAGAGTATCTGGGCTCTCTGTTGTTCTCTTCCACTCATTTTGTCAAATTAACTACAAAAAGCCATTTTGGGACCAGTTCTCAAAAGGTGCTGAATACTGACAGCTGCCACTGTACTTCAGGCTTGTGAGCTCCCATATGATGTCCACCCACAGAACTCACGTCGACTTTAACGTTTCAGTGCTTCACAACTTCAAAAGATGAACTCGAGTGTTAATCGAAAGATCCTCGTGACATCTTTATGACTAGAATACATACTACAAGCTGGTTTTAACTGTGGGAGCTGTTTGTGGAACTATCCACCCACCCCTTTTAAAAAATAATAATTTATATGCAAGAGTAGAAAAATAATCTAAATTGTCATGTATTTCACATCTTGTTTTATGCTCATGCTAAAGCGCTAATAGTAAAGGGGTGAAGCATTTTTTTGTTCCCTATCTCAGTTAAACTTTTATTAGCAAATTCTACAATAACTGCGTATGAGGACTCCAAACATTTTGGATATGATTATACAAATCACAGAATTCAAAAGAAAGAAGCCTAAAAAGGAAAGTTAAGGTCACCATCTGTACTACTTCACAGCTGAATCAAGCTCTGACAGAACATTTATTCAAAGAAAGGGGAGATCCCAGCCTGAGGCCTGGTGATAATAAAATAAAGAGGGAAAAAGTGCAATTATACGCATAATTCACTTACTGAGTGGAGATGAGGAAAAACCTGCAAAAGTGCTTGCTGTAATGTATTCAGCAATCTGCTGTAACGCAAGCAGTCCAGTGGGGTTATTGCCCTTCTTCATCTGTTCTTGAATAAGGCATTCCAGATCTTCTCTAAAAGCCTGTAGAAACATTTGAGAATCAAGGAAACCTGGCTTTGACAGAAATAAGATTATTATAAGTGGGGCTGGTAGCTTCACCTGTTATTAATGTTACACTGTACTTCTCCTTAGACCTTGTTTTCAGCTGCTTACAACTTCTCCAAACTTCAACTATCTGACCTAAACTTTACATGCCAAATATTGGCAATTTGGGGGGCAGGAGGAAGGAGTTTGGTCACAGAGGGTTAACTAGTTCCCAGAACAAAACAAGATAAAGTGTATTTTTTGTAAATAATAACAAAACCCCATTTTTATCAATAACCTCCATACGTTGGAAGAGGTATTTGAAATTCAATCACAATGTGTTGCTTTTAGTGCTAGATATTTTTTAATTCTGAAAATCCATCCAAATGTGATAAAGTTATAAACAACTGGAAAACTGGAGCTCATCCATGCTCAAGCAGTATCACAGACACACAAAAACTTGAAAGAACGCTGGGATGTCATCTCCTCTCTATTTCTTTCCTTCTCCCAAAGCCAAAAGCAAAACAAGCAAACAAAAAACAAACAACAACAAAACAAACAAATTTAAAAAAAAAAACAAACCAAAGGGAAAAAAAATGCTTTCCTCTTCACCTGCATAGAATGTCCACACCCCAAGAGATAAACTGTCTTTTTTCACAGTACTATACAGTGTACTATGCACTGCAGACAAAGCCTGTTCCTTCTAGATGCTGGACAGATGAACCACTATTCACAAACGCCTGTCCTAGGACTACTGCTGTCTTGCCATTTCTAGATTAAGTAAATTCTGATCCTTCAAATTGCCTTTAGAGCAGGGGTGTCAAACTCATTTTCACTGTGGGCCACATCAGCCTCACGGTTGCCTTACAGGGCTGAATGTAATTTTAAGGACCGTAATTTTAGGACCGTATAAATGCAGGAGTAGCAGCTTTAGAGGTTGTTTTCTAACTCTCTCATCATTTCTTGGTAGCGTCTTCCAGCTTTTGTCTGAACGAGCCATTTGCAAAGCTGCATACAACATGAGCTGAGGTGTATTGCAAACATTCTTGCTGGTTCATTCCAGAAAGACATTTGGTGTCTTTACCACACAGCTGACTCCTATTATAGCTCCAGGCTATTCCCAGTGTGTAATTTCTCCTTTCAGTTTGCCTGTCTTAGCAGAGTACTTGCTCTCAATTTAAAAAGAAAAGAGTTCTGTACGGCAAATGCAATTTCTTCAATGAATTTTAATTCAGTCCTCCAAAACACCCACTTTTTTGGGTAAAATCCACCAATATCATGACACAGTCTGTTCATCAACAGTTTGGACTCTAAAAGAGAGAAAGTGCTACCAGACCCCTGCAAAAACATCCTCAAGACTCTGTTTGATATGGCCTCTCAGTTGGACAGCTGAGCATCCACAACTACACTTTAATTTCCAAGCTTTCAGGCACCCTTGCTCTTCCTTAGGGTAATTTTGACAGGATTGTGTGTACCTGAGACTTGCCAGATTTCCACAAGTAAAGCCTCTAAATATTCACGTGGACTGACTGCAGTATCTGTTACATGGATCTTTCTGTGCAGATGAGACTATGTACACAGCATCCCTCAAAGAGATCAACCACCTCTTACCAGCCTCCATGTTTTGGAAGATACATGGGCAAAATCAGGTTTTTCTCTTTAGCAGCTGCTGTAGGTAAGATCTACGCAGCAGGGGAATGGAGCAGATGGGGAAAAGGAAAGAAGAAACAGGGAATCGAGTGAGGAAAGGAACCTGACTGAGATAAAAGAAGCGGAGATATGGGAGGCGGATCAGCACTGAGAGCCCGTAAGGAAAACTGATGGGAGGTGATTATGGGGAAGCAATTGCCAGAAAGGCAAACAAGGATTTGTGGAAAACAGCAAGTGGTTAGAGAAAGCTTCCTGACTTTGATCCTTCATCTATCAGCAGATGACTGTGGAACCCACTGCCTTCAGTCTGACTCATCTCTGAGGATGGCCATCATCACCAAGACCTCATGTGTCGCAATGGCCATGTGGGTGCCACCTGTACCAACAAAATAACCAGCGCTGTCCCCAGCCTGGAACCTGCATGTGGCCACAAGCCCAGACTGCTGGAAGTCAGACACCCAGAGGATGTTTCTTTGCCCCTTTTGCACAGAGATGATAATCCTTAAGTGTACTACAGTTGTCTCCATGCCTCATTTGGCACACGGTGGCTAGATCTCACTAGAAAAGAAATTCAATATTTTTTACTCTTCTCATGGCTCAGTGTGTGGCCCTGTGCCTTTTTTTTTTTTTATGCCACTCATAGTCTATTGAGATGACAACTATTATTTGCCTGACAAGATTTTCTCAAGGCAGATAATTACTGTAAATCCAACTGCTTCACAAGCATTAACTTAGTAATCCCCAAAATACGCCTTTAAGGTGCAGCAGGGCCCTGTCATCACTTCCACAGAACAGTAGTGAGCAGGCTGAGGTCAGATGCTTCCACCAATTTGGGACATTCATTTTGAGAGTCTCAGAGCCCCATTTGCAGAGCACTGGGCAGTAAGTAGCTTTTTCCATGCCCAAATCACAACTCTTAGTGAGAATTCAAGTGCAGCACTGAGTGTTTGAACACAGTGCCGAAGCTCAGGGTAAGGAAAGGGATACACAGAAAATCACAACCTGTAAAAACGGGAAACAGCTGATTCAGCGTCACCCGTGACAGCCCAGTTTAAATCCTTGAGGCTGCTTAGTTCCTGAATCTGAGCATCTCTCACTACAACCAAAGTGGTTTTCAATGAAATTCAGATGCATGTGATTTATACAATTCCCTGTTGAAGACATAACTAGAAAAAATAATTTTGGTGGTCAAACAACTCAGTGCATAGAAAAAGAAGCCAAAGTCAAACCTTTATGTTCTACCAACCTGCCTGAAAGCGTATAAATTGTAAAATAAGAGAGGTACTTCCTCAGCGCTTTGTGTATCATACCCCCCATATTACAAAAGGCTTGTTATGCCCCCCTAAAAATCCCCAAAACACATAAAACAGATTTTCGAGCACCAGCCATCCCAGTGCCAGCTCACTTTTCTGCTAGTGGTTTACCATATGGCTACATTTTATGGCACTTTCTCCTTCTGTTACTGGGATCTATTAAGACTGAAGAGACAACGACTGGCCAATATAGTTCATCAATAAGCTGTACAAACACTTATTTTCAATTTGTCATTCCAAAATATCCAGTTACTTCTGAAATATTCCTGCAAGAGGTCCCCTGGAAGAAAGCTCTGCCATTTCACATTCTGCAAAGCTGAAATGCGCTTTCACTCTTGTTTACAACCTGTATATAAAGAAATGGTGCATTTGAGGTCTCCTGGGGGCTACATGGCAGACAGAATTCATGAAATTTATGGAAGTATTTGCTTGAGAGGAGATGGAGAAAAACAGTTATCTATATTATAGTAAATCACTCTCACTTCAATTCAACAAGGACTATAAAAAAGACCTGCAAAAAACATTCACAATAAGCTCTTATTAGTCATGTTCAAACTTTTGTTTTTAAACTTGTATGAGTAATGTTACTTCTACAGCAGTATAAAAAGGTAGTACAATATATTTTAGGCAATATTTGGCAGGTTTTTTTAAATTTCTTACTGCATTTTTAATTCTTCTGCTTTCTGATAATGCTACTTTCATTCTTCTGAGCTCAGTTTTGCTCTCTGATGCTAACAGTAGTATATTATACACTTGCTAAGACTACTACAAATGAGGATCTAGTGTTGTATCAACGATTTTGTTAAACCAAACAAGCAGCTTTCCTTGAAAATAATTTCAGAAATAACAGAAGTTAGGTAAAAGCCAGGGCAAGTAGAAAACAGGGAGGTTTGGGATGAGCCGTAAAGTAGAGGTGAGGACATGGATGAAGTGTGTAAAATATTCCATCTATCCACATGCCAACGAGTAAATGTTTTCTAGCAGACTGCACCTTCAGTGTGTCATGCACATGACTCACACTCCATGCATATTTATGAACATTTCAATACCTTTTGTTCACTGCTACAGACCTTTAAACTTGGATATATATATCCTTAGATAACCATCTCAAATGTGCTAATACAACCTTCCTCTGTTTCTGATAATTCCCGATGGCTCATATGAAGGACACCACCTTCTTCTCAGAACAATTTACCTTAAATATTAGCCATTAAACTAATTATATTTATTGGAACTTCTGCTGTACGGCACTTCTGTAAAACCACTACCATGAAGGGCTCTGATTTTGAGATCTGCTTCTTAAAACCTAATGTAGCCTGGAATCCAAGTGGTTTGGTTTTGCTTTCATTCACAAGACTGTAACATATACATGGCATTACACCGCAACTGACCACAAGCAACCAAGTAAAAGTGATGCTTAAAAGAGATGTTTCCAAAAAGACAACAAACACTCTGGTCTGGCACAAAAGCAGATCTTTTTCAAGCAGAAAGGTCACTAGTAATTTCAGATGTAGTATTTGACAAGAAAATGCTGACAAAGGAAAAAAGGTACTGTCAGATGAATGAAAAATCATGTTATTCATCTGTAGGCTCAGCATTGCTCAATAAAGTTTCAGCTCTGGGATTTAAATAGCTCTTTGGGTACTTGTGGGTTTTTTGTTTTGTTTGTGTTAAAACACTAGAACTTTAGACGTAAGATGATACAATAAGAGCAGGGATGCTTCACAGTGGGATACTGAGTCCCAAAGCAAGGAGCACAGCACCTTGCAGCTGCCCGTGCTGCCCATCAGCACCACTGAACCACGTCTGGGCTTGGCCATCCCACCTGTGCCTGTACTGGTGCTACTGGTGCTGCTGTCCAGATGACCCACCCACCGGAGCTGAGAATCGATTCTTTGCACAAGCATCCTCCTGTCTCCAGTGAGCTCACCTGCCCAGCCAAGCACCAGCGTCCTCAGACCGTGGCATGAAAGCTGAGCCCAGGACAGCTATTGCAAAGCAGGCAAAGCAACACTTCAGACAAGATGCACAACTAGGACAATGCTGAGTAGAGCTTTTATTTGCCTGGCAGCAGAGAGCCAGTGATGCAAACAGCTTGACAGAATAGAATGTCCTGAGTTGGAAGGGACCCACAAGGACCATCGAGTTCAACTCCTGTCCCTGCATATGACAACCCCACAGTTCACACCATGTGTCTGAGGGTGTTGTCCAGTCTCTTCTTAAACACTGTCGGGCTTGGGGCTGTGACACCTCCCTGGGGAGCCTGTTCCAGTGCTCCAGCACCCACTGGGTGAGGAACCTTTTCCTAATGTCCAACCTAAACCTCTCCTGGCACACCTTCCTGATCTCAGTATGCAGCAGGCTGCAAACTTCCCTTCCACCACCACCAGCTGAGGGTGTTCTCTTCAAAACTGCAGTGAATTGAACCACATTATGTTACACCAGATGAAAACATGGTTTTGCACAGACCACAGACCTCAGCATCCCCTGCACTGCCAAGCCTGCCAGCTGCTGACCAGGCTGCCCTGACAGGGCTGTGCCCATCTGCTCTGCTGCCCCCTCACCCACCTTCTGAATGCTGCTCCGCTACCTGCCACTCAGACATGAACATCCCCACAACTCACCAGTACAAATATGCAGGGCAGCTCAGCCTGTTTCTAAAACTCCATCTGGCTCTTCTACACCAGCCTAGACAGCCTTACACGGTACTGCAGCCTGCAGAACAGATACTGTAGATGCAGTTTTTCTTGATACAGTCACTAGTTACATGATTAGGTCAAGGTCTTTCTAATATAATAAAATTACTTCTCCAGAAATACGTGCAATCATCTTCCAAACACGCATCATAAACTCAAGCAGTTTAGATGCAAAAATCTTTCAACTTAGAGCTGCAAGGGCTCTCTGAAAATCAACAGTGAGGTTACAAGCCTCAGTTCTCACTCATTTACTTTCATTTTATTTCAGAAGGACAACGTAAGTGTGAGGTGACAAGGTAAATTGGGGGTTTTAAGAATCAAAGCAATATCTGTATATGCCAGTTGACAACTGGTATTTTTTAGACAATGTAAGCAGAAAAGCTAGAATAACCAACTTGGTAAAATAACCTATTTTACATGAATACACATCTATATATAGCAGAGAATAATAATGTTGAGAAAAATTTAGTATTAATCTCTTCATTTTGGTAGGCAGCTCTCTGAGGATGTTAAGAATAATGCAGGCTCATAAGTATTTTGACTGTCTTTCTATGCTGCTGCTTGTTTGTTGACCATCAATTTCTCCATGTAGTCCTTTTCCACTCAAAAGAAGTAGAAATAAAATAATAATAAAAAAAAAATCCCTGTAAACAGAGCAAATAATGACATACAGGTCATCTATGAATACTCCACACCACTCCAAACCTTTAAGAGGAAAAACCATGTGCTCACATCAGGGCTAATTACATCAAGGTCCAAACTGATAGATCAGCCTCCAGGAAAGTAGCTAGAAAAGATACGCGAGGTCCCTACATTTAATAGCAGCTCTGCTGTTAACCTCAAAGCTGTACAATAATACAGGAAACTCCTTCATCCATTTTCACTTTTGCCCATTCTTAAACAGTTTCTATATCCACTTTTAAAAAGGTTCTAATTCAACTTGTCTACATATAAATGTGCCCACCCAGAGTCTCTAAGCCATATCACCACCACTGAAGAAAAGTTACAAAACTTAACTGGTTATTTTGTTCTTGAGAGCGAAGAGATGTTAATTTTAACTCCCGTGCTGTAAATGCAGCTGCTCACAGAGAGGAAGAACTTCACTGAAACAGCCGATACGGCCTCGTCACAGGCTGTTTCAAGACTGGAGTTCAGATACAAACAACCGGTGCCCTAAGTGGAAAAGGGTGGAGCTGGCCACAAAAAAACCGCCAGCGAGTTAAGGCTGGCGGGGAAAAGATAAGAGTCACAAAATGTGTTTGTTAAAGCTACAAAAAAAAAAAAAAGGGAGGGGGCTACTGTCTTAAGACAGAAAGAAATAGTAATAAATATGGGGAAGCAGGTAAAGTCATCATAATCTCTTCACCTGCAGTGAAACGTGTGGGTGCCTGGGCTGGATTCAGTGACTCCATTGACAGAGCTCAGCCTGCGCTGGTTTTTCCAGCTCCTCTAACCTGGTACTCACTGACTTCCCTCCTCAAATGGAGCAGCATGTTTATTCCTGCGATAAGCAGTGCAGAAATACCCTATGATTAGAGCAAAACCTGAAGCACTGAGCTCATTTGCAAAGCCCATCTTCGGCACAGCCAGCTCCCCAAGCCCCAGCGATCCCCACGTTCGCACAACTGCTGCCACGAGTGGGTGGCCTGGGTCAGGAAGAAGAAATCAAATGTCAGCTTGTCACGGGGTCTGACATGTTTCCGAGCATGATTAACTGTTTTTTCAGTAAACGCGGGAGTAGAGATGGTGGGAACACGTGTGGTAGCGATGCACCAGGACAGACAACGGGCAGAGATCTTGCAGCCAGAGGGGAAAGTCATCAGCCATGACTTTCCAGGATTTTCCAGGCACTGTTAAGTTAACCAAAGGATTATTTAACAGCCAAGGAAAACAACCAACCAAACAACCAACACAAAAACCACACAAAAACATCCCCAAAAAACTCATGCTCAACCAAAAAACAAAACCACAAAACGAAAAACACACCAAAACCGAAAACACACCAAAACTCAAAAATGAATACAGCTAAGACCTTTAATTGTTATTCATTACTTGTACTGTAATGGAAACCCCTCTCCCTGCTCTCACCAGACCAAATTGATGCCTTTGTTGTACAGAATTTACAAGACTGGTGAATGAAAGAAAAATGGTGGATTTCTTAACAGTGGCTTTTTATTTTATATCCCTCTATCACTTTCTTACAGAATTAACCCAGAGTGTTATTTACAATTAATAGCTTCAAATACATGTAGGACCATAGGAAAGTCATCAGGCAAAAGAGCATGGGTCTGATTTTTCAATGATTTGAATAATCCAAAGAAGATGGTGCCAGAAGTACAACAGGATCCACAGACACCCCCAAAATGACAAAAACCCAAGCAGTTCACCAGCCAGCAGAAAGATTAGAAACATAGGTGTGAGGGGGGAAGTAATTTTGGAAACTGTTGGCATGTATATCTAATGAAAACCACCGTTCAAATTCAATGCAAAGCAGCAATATGGAAATAAGAAAGGAGTTAATGGTAACTTTCATTTTTTAATGTAAGAAAGCAGTGAACAGCACAACTCTCAATCGTACTTGCAGTGCTGGCATGTGTCAGAACATGGATGTGAATTGACCCTGCACCATCACCACCACAGAAACAGAGTTTAGGGAACAGGATTTCTTGGTTTCTCATAGAGATCTAGTGGATGGCCTTGAACTAACACAGCATTACCCTGAGCACACAATTCACTTCACTTAAACCACTGAACTTGCCCGGCCCCCCATCTGCCCCAGGCTCAGCAGGATATTGTCACGGCTCAGATGGGATCTTTAAAGGACGTTTTCTGATGTGTCTTAAATGATGTGCCAAGTTGAGCTCATCTCCCATGGCGAACAAAATGCTGCACAGGTCATATGACAAAAGAATGCGATTAAAAAAGCCATTGGATGAAAGGAGAGTCACAACTCCCCAGCAGGAAGCCAGGAAGACGTCAGAGGAGACCAAAGCCAGAGGAGGGACCTGAAGTGCGAGAGGCTGCCCAGCAAGGAGGTCCTATGGGGAGGTACCAGGTTGTGTGAGCCCTTCCCGGCCAAAGGGTGACGCTCCTGAAGGATCTGAAAGGCTTTTGAACCTGTGGAGAAAGAGCCCTGGAAGTTGAAACACGTGAGGAACTGAAAGGACTTTGATATTTTAAGAAAATAAACAGCTCCAAAAGGGAGTGGTGTTGTGAAAATACTGAATGTTCACTCAATAAAAAAAAGCCAGACAACTGCAAGAGCTGGGGAAAAAATAAATCAAACCATCCTTCATCTCTGAAAATAACACAGCCAGGAAAAGAAGAAAAAAAAAATGGAAGTGTGGGTGGGTTTGCTTGTTTTTGAGGAGAAAAATCTGCTTGCACGCTGCATGCTAAGGCAGAGCTCCGAACAGAGGAGTTGCTAAGCAGGGCTGTTATCTCCCCACTTTTCTGGGCAAGACCAGCCAGCGTGGGAGGCAGGGGCGTCTGTGCGTGGGGAGGCAGGAAGGAAGAGCAGCACAGGAGAGAAGTACATTTTTAACCTCTGCATTAAAAAAAAAAAATCTGATTTTGCAATCCAGCTGGCTAGACCTGAACCAGTGCCCTCAGACAATGGCAGCGCTGAGCCAGGATCGCTCCAAACACTCTGAAGAGCCTCGATGGATTGGTAGGTGCTCTCTACATCCAACGCCAAACTAAAGCAAAGCCCGATGAGATCCTGCCAGCAAACTGCTCAGCATAAAACCAAACAGCCTCCAAATAGCTGTGTTTCATATGTAAAAATAGCAAGTGCATATTCAATGGGTCTCAAAAAGCCACACAAAACTTTCCCTGGTAAATTCAAAACATAAACCGGGCATTAAAATTCCAAGAGTCAGGCATTTCTACGTTTACATATTTCAGCTGTTCAATTCATCACTTTATACACAAATTTGCCTACTCCAACTTTTCCTTACGTCAGTAAAAATAATGAAATATAATGAAATCAAATAATATAATGAAATAACAGCAGATCTTATGTATAAGAATGCATCTTCTTCCAGTTCCACTCTGACCTGCAGCTTTTCTGCAAACACAGCACTATAAGTGTGTGTAAGGTACTCCTCAATGCAGTTCCAAGACTAATCCTAATTTCCCACCAGGTTACACACACAGTCCTGTTCACTAAAGCCTGTAGTTTGCTCTCCTGCTGCTGAGATCATTGTTTCTCACGATCTCACTTCACTGGAAGCCGCACAGCACAGCCGCCCGCAGAAACACCCAACAGCGCCCTGGCCGCTTCTCCCTGCTCCCTGTTCATCCAGCGCCTCGATGCTGAACGGACTGGTCACTCTTCACACACCGTAACTGCACAAACACTGCTTTTTTAAAATATTTTTTTAAAACAGTGTTTTTGAAGCTTCTGTTTGCTATCATTTGCTTCTGCTTTGTTTCCAGAAGGAAATGAAGGCCAGGAGGACTTCCACACCATAACTGAAATACGGGTTTTGATCTTACAACAGATAAGTGTTACTCTTTGAAAGTGGTAGTTACTCTGTGTAACAGGCAATAGATGATTTTTTAGCAAATGAAAAGACAAAATTGTTTTTAAAATTCAGAATTAAGCTGGAAAATGTAAAAAAAAACACACCATATTTTCAAATTTTGGTTATATTATAGGTCAAGTATCTCAGACGCAACATAAAGTAACAAAATTAGTCCACTGCATAAATGCAGTGCCTTTCCTTTAAAAGTAATGATGCAGTAGTTGAACCTTCTGAACTTGCACACATTACTGAAATAAAAACTTTTATGGTAAAATTGGCCAGCAGTACCTCTGGATGCTATTGGGCTGCTCAGTCCTAGCTCATCCTAACTCCTTTCCAAGTTTTTAACAGACACAGAATGACAAACATGCGGGTCCCATCGGATTCTCCAGGCCATCACGGGTCATACGCAGCATTAAGCAAACAGATCTCAGAATTCAGTGATGATGTCAGGACATTCTTTGCAGACAGTGGTCATAAAACTCCTATTAATTTGTCTAAGACTTACTGTGAATAGACTCTAAGACATTAGCAGACAACAGAGCTAATGAGAATAGCTTTTCAGTAGCTTTTAAATTATTCGATTTAGGAAAGGGAAACCGCACATCAGAGAGGAACAGTCAGATTGCACATCAATATGTACATCAAACAGCACATCAGAGAGATGCAGCAGTTTGATGTCTGAAGATGTCTGGTCAGGGCTGTAGCCCCTACAGTAACATGCACTGCACAAAATATAACATGGCTCCTGAAATATATTTTTGAATTTATTTTCTTGCTAAGGGATTTAGATTTTCCTACTTGAAAGAAAGAAATAAAGAAAAAAGCTTGTTGGTAAAACAGATTAAATCAGTACCTCACCTTCCCTATATATGACAGTGATTGACCCTTTAGTTTTACACCATAAACATTTGCTCAGAGGAAGTGCATGTTCAAACAAGCTCATCTCAAGACCATACATGCTTGTGTATTTTTAAGAAAGGTATTACCCTTCCTACATACACTTCATACTTACAAGTATTTACCAGAAGATGAGTCAATAACTGTTTCTTTGATCTGAATGCACATATCTAGACTGGGTGAAGATATGAATGCATTTATCTAAGACTGGGTGAAGATTTAGCAGCAAGCAAGCTCTTCTATAAAATGTGTCTGACAACCTCTCTTAGTCTTCTTCCAAACACCTTCAAGTTATTTCCACCTTGTTGAATGGAATAAACCAGAGATACAACAAAGCTCTATGCAAACTTCTAATGCAAGGTAATTCTGCAGCCATAGAACAAAAACATTAAGCACAATTCTCCTTAATTCAATTCCAAACCTGTGTTATGCAGATTGGTAACAGGAAAAATGCTTTATGGCCCTTTTGTAACAATTATTATGGTCAGGTAAATGTCCTGACTCTCATGAACACTATGGTACATTCCAGCTGAAATGTGGAAGAAGTAATGCAGTTTCTATCCCCAGTGATGAATTATGAAATTTGCTTGATGGACACAGTCACAGATATTGTATTAAAAATACTTTTATTTCCTCACACAATAAATCGTAGCAGGGTTCCTCTAAATTTTCTATTTCAAGAAAACAGACAATAAAAGGAAATGCTTAAGCGAGGGGAAATGGTTGTTCAAACACCTTCTCTTGGTTGCTGGTGGCACTCGGCTCCCACGTTCCCGTTCCTCCCAGGCAGATGCCAGGAGCCGGGCAGGCGGCAGCGCCCCGGCCCATTTGGACAACTGTTCCCTTACACAACAAGAACTTGCAACTTACTGGCAGCTCCAAACAGTCCCTTTCCAAGAAGCGCTGGGCTCAGCTTCTCTTGCAAGACACTAACATTAGCCCAGAGGCTCTTTGTCCCCCAAAATTCTGTTAAAAGACACTCAGCATTTGCCCCTCTTCATCCTCCTTCCTAAAATCTGCAAGGTGATGCTAAATCTATTAAAAAAAAACTCCACAGTGGCTGCAGCAAAGGGACATTTATTATGTTGGGCAGACTTGGCAATAGGTCCCCCAAAATGTTAAGGAAATATTTACGCTCATCAGATTCAATACTGTCATCACAATGACCAAAAAATACCACACATAAAAATAAGTTAGAGAGACCTTGTTTGCGTTTTATCTGTTAGGCTAAAGATCTAGTCTTTGCTGAGAGTCCTGGCTACTCATAATGTGAATATTTTAACAGGAAGGAGCAGACTCCAATCACATTTTACAATCCAGTGTTTAACATGAAATTATCATGATTAAAGCATTATGCAATACCTCCTTAGAGCATTTTCTTTATAAAAGAGCTTGGCTGCAAAATCAAGCTTGCACAAATGGACTTGAAAGCAATAAATTCCTGTGTCAACAGGTTCACATTATACTCAGAGCAACCCAGAGATCCAAGAGGCACTCCAGGACAACACTTTAGCAAACAATCCTGTTATTCACGGATGACTATAATAGGGTGATTACTAACAGCTGTTTGCAATCTCATTACATATGGAAAAGCTTAAAAAAAATTACAGAAGGAGCACCCCAACTTACGGAGGAACTGAAGAGAAAAAGGTCTGTAAAGCTGCTTAACTCCTTTCCAGTTCCATTATCCTCACTATGTTACACCCCAACACCCCCAAATGCTCACACTCGCAGTCCTTACTCACTCCCTATAGCTTCAAAATACTCAAGGCAATCGCGTTACTTTCCAATGTATTCATCAGGTTAAACCCAAAGAATGCATGTATTAAAATATAAATTAAAACTGATTTGAGGGTGGTTCAATAGATTCAATAATTTTATATGCAGCCTACACAAGTAGTGAACTTACACAACCAGTAGATGATTACAAATGTGGCCAAGTACGGGAATGATCACCCCCAAGGACATGAAAAGAACACAGTCTAGCTTTTAAACAAATTTAACCCAATTAAAAATGTTAATTAAAGCATTCCTGATGCAAATGATAGGTTAATATTCAAACGCAGAAAGCAGAACACTACGTAATGCCCTAATTTGTTCCTATTTGACCGGTGACTCCTTCACTTTCTTCCCTGCCCCTAAGGCTTAATTAAGTACCCTGCAGCCAGCCAGATATTTTTGTAATACTGCAGTGAAGCATAAGAATGTAAAAGCACCAGGAGACAGAAAAGCCCACAATAAAACCTGCTTGTTCACAGACAAAAAGTTATGCAAACAAAATGCTGCATAATCTATTGTGTGACTCTTCTTACAAGATGGTCCAGAATTATTCTAGCTCGCTGTGATGTAGGTTTCTTGTTTTGAAGTCTTATAAAGTTAATTGTGAATCTCAGAAAATAACACTTGTTTGTTCTCATCCCCCCTTAATCCCACTTACAGGGCTCTGCAGTATCTGAGTGACCCGCTTCCTTTGCTCCATCATATTGAAGTCCTGTCTCAGGTCAGGAGACATGTTTCTCTCCCGAATATACTCTGGGTCATTCTCATTGATGCGATCGAAGTACCGCTCTTTGTGAGGCATCGTGGCCGAGGGAGGAGTAGTGATCACCACCTGACTGGCATCAGTACTCATGCTTCAACACTGTGGATGGGAGGCTTCAGCTGGAACAAATCAAAAAGAGGGAAGAACGATTAACCATTAAAAATAGGCATTCAATATAACTTGCAAGTCTGGACACAAATAACATTCTTGTTCATCTCTGAAGGACAACATCAAAAATGAAAGACGAACAAGTGAATAATCATTGTAATCAGAAAACTAAGGATAAATTCTAGAAAAGTATGTTAAAAACATTAATGAAATCTCTGGTGGTGCATAAACATCTCTATTCAAGTTCAAATGAAAGACCCAACAGCATGCAATTAAAAATTATTACATTCAAAATTGCCATCATATCTTCTACAACAAGCTGTCCCATATCACTTTACATTGCATTCATCACTCCCCCACGGTTTTCATACAGCTGCCCTTCCTGACACATTCAACCAAACACACCCAGAAGATGGGGCCTCTGTTTAACATCGGCTGAGACCTCATCTCCCAACTTGAGGGAAGACATTCCTCAACTACTGCATTTCCGAAACGTCTCATAACTCCAGCTCAAAGGAGGCGCCGGGCTGCTCCAAGGCTGCCAGGAACCTCTGCCGAGCGCTGGCTGGTGCCTGCACTTTCAGGAGACACTCGGAGACACCGAGGGATCAGCAGGAAAGGTCGTATGTTGGGTTGCACAGGATTGCGGCTGCACCCACGGCAAATAGCTGAGTTTTAGCTTTTTTCATCTTGCGTGCAATTTTATGGAAAGTTTCTCACAGAAGCTCATTACATTCAGAATAAAACAAACCAACCCAAAATTTTCATGTCTTAGTAGAGAGCCACACGGTAAAAGAACCTGATAAGCATTTGTAAACACAAACAGAACTGGATCAAAAGCAGAAAAGCAGACATCTGAATTTTCGTATAAACAATCAGGCTCAGAAGCACACTCGGGAACATCACTCCTCAAACGGGTACTGTAGAGGGATGTTTTCTCAAGTTTGAAGAACAGAGAACCAAGATTTGTAGAAAGAGATAGCACACTATGAAATTACATTTTAACATGCAAATATCTACATTCAATAATCTATTTAATACAAAAATGTTTGCAAACGTATTTGGTATGCAAATAATTCACCTCTTCAGAGGAAGACCAGCCAAGAATGAAGGAACAAGAGCTGTCAAACAGTATTAAAGAGCATGGTTTGACATGGTATCAGCAGTGTAAAGTGTCCATGCTCTGTGGCACAGTTCACCCATCCCTCCTTCGGGTCAGTGCAACTACTGTCCAGGAACATCTGTGAACTCACATGGAAGATCTGAACTCTTCCAACTACAACCTCACACGTGTTCCAGATAAAATATTTGGGGAAATCCCTGTTAAAACCAGCTTCAGCCACCCAAGCCCCCATGCTGCCTGCAATGAGCCCTTTTGGTCTCTGTACTGCAGCCTCCGCGGCGCAGCCGCACCACGAGCCAGGCTGGCAGTGGGATGGAAATTGGTTTTCAGCCAGTTTCCCACACTGACGCCCAAGCAGTTTTGCTGGCACGCTGCAAGGGAGAGCGCAAGGATTAAATCCTGGGGCACTGCAGCCCTGCTACCAAATATGAAACCCCAGAGAGAAAAAAGAAGACATATCACCTACAGAGCTTGGAAAGCATTAGCACATAAGATACAAGAAATCCACATCTATGATTTTCATGTATATTACAGATTATGATAAAATTTGGGACTGAGATGAAATACAACTCGCAGCCTTCTAAAAACCAATCACTACGGGCTGTAATTGTTTGGTTTTGTTTTGTTTGTTTTTGTTGGGGTTTTTTGTTTGGTTGGTTTTGGTGTTTTGTTTGTTTGCTTGTTTGGGTTTTTATAGTTTTTGTTTGGTTGGTTTTTTAGGGGAAAAAACAGATTCTAGGATGCAACATTATCCAGCTGCACATGCAGAGCTTACAGGGGGTATCTGGCACGCTAGATGAACATATCACATTCTGGGATGTATAATTTGCATCCTGGGTGCAAAGCTCCATGATCTCTGATGGCTTTGTTACAGAGGCAAGTTTTGCACTTGCTGCTCAGCTGAGTTTGTTCAGTATTTGCTGACTGATCACTGGGGAGCCTGCTACCTG
Source organism: Patagioenas fasciata (assembly GCF_037038585.1). Classification (NCBI taxonomy): domain Eukaryota; kingdom Metazoa; phylum Chordata; class Aves; order Columbiformes; family Columbidae; genus Patagioenas; species Patagioenas fasciata. The sequence continues at coordinate 32,098,094 of NC_092527.1, read as the reverse complement.
CAATCAGCATGGGGATGCTGGGGAGAAGACAAGGGGCTTGCTTCAAGGAAGTGTAGGTTTGGGCATGTCCAGTAGAAGTATAACAGGAGTTTTTCTAAAGAATGAACTGTTGTCTTTGCAAACTGGGAGAACTGAAGCAGAAGGATAAACCTAACGGAACAGCATTTTGGGGATATGATAACAGCTCAGCTTCCCTCGGTTCAGTTTAGAAGAGATACCCTTATAATTATAACCTTCTATTATGTCTCATCTCTCCTTCCCCCCACATGGCAGGGTTTAAGATGCAAAAATGAAAAAGCATCATGAGAAGATACAAGACCACAAGCTCACTGTCCAAATGCCACAAGGTATGAAGAACTTGAGATCAGACCCCTCAGCCTACACTGTTCTCCATCTGAGTCAGAGCAGACACGCTCCAGCACCTGCTGGTAACTGGAAGCAGTCTAGAAATGCAGATGGCAAGGACCTTGCTTCAATCAGTGCCCAGCTGTGACTCCTGCTCCGCAGTTACTTTGTACCAGGACATGCCTTACCCAACTGTTTTTCCCAAAATGCCCCTGAATCCCGTTAACCCCGAGGGACACACTGTTGCTCAACTGCTGACCAACTTGGCTGGTCGGACCAACTACACGCATGTCTGAACTTCAAAAAAACTTTTATTGTTATTATTGTAGGTTTACAGGATATAATTAGTTCAAGTCCGTTACATTACAATTCATTCTTACAGTGACAGAAAAGCTCATTCATCTGTAAAAAGACACAAACGTGGCTGGCAATACCTCAAATCCACAGAAGAGATTTTTCTAATTGCTTTAGACTTCATTTTTTTCCCTCTTTCCTTTCAGACTGGTTTGTTACCTCTAGCCATTAAGATTACAACATTAAAGCTCTTGTACTACAAAAAACCTCCGGTACTGAACATAATATGGGTACTGGGTCCAGTTGTTCTTACAAGGTCTGGTTCAACGGCCGCTCTGTTGGGCCCAGGCTGACATTCATACAACCCCTACTGTCCAGCTGGAAAATTTTCAAACAAACCAGCCATTCTTTTATTATTTAATTGCATCTTACATTAAAATAAATAAATAAATACATAAAAAATAAAAGACACTTGTTAAAAAATGTGCTCAGTTTTTGGGGATCTAAAATTCTGTACCTACTTCTCAGCACAGGACTGGCAATGGCATAGAAGTATTTACAGAAAATCCAGATCTCAAAAGCTGTGAATTGTCATAGAGAAGTCTCTCTCCCTCCCCCACGCCTTTTTTTTTTTTGTGAGATTCTTTTGCCTAAAACAAAATGCGTTTTGCTACAAAGCTACTTTTGGCTTCCACCCCTGTCAGTGATGTCCATGAATTACAGAAAGTGAGCCATCATGTTTCCTGTGTATGCTATACTGCTTGCATGGGGGAGATCTGTGCTTACAGAGACCAATGTACAGGTGGAAATGACAGATCATATGGCCCTATAGCAACCAGGCACTAAACCTAGACGGGCCAGAACGGACAACCATACACAGAGAAATCAAACCTAAACTGGGACCTGATTTTGTCCAGGGGAGAGCCATCACTCTTGCTTAGCTGAGACAAATATTTAGTCCACATTTTGGCCCAAGACACATATGCTGTCATGCCAAAGAGACATTCAAAGTATAAAGAACAGCAGTTTTCCCACCTATGGTTCAACTGGTACAATGAGGGGCAAAAGAAACTAAGAAAAGCAAGTCAGCAGATATAAGTTTTTTTTAAACACCAAACCTCCATCCTTGCTGAAAATACATCAGGGACCTGTGAAATAAGGAATCTCAAAAGCTCTTGCTACAGTGTAACTTGTAACAAGGTAACTTGTAGCTCTGCTTTCCCGTGGCTGGGTCTGCCCTCCTGGTTCAGGCTGAAGGGAGCTCGGATGCTGCTACGAAAGAGAACAGGTCATGTCCTCCCGTGTTTTGATGCCTTATTTAGCTCATGGGTTTGGTCTCCACATTCTGTTCCATATTTTATAACAGTAACTGGGCCACGGGGAGAAAGTAGAGCATTCCACCTTTGTCAGGAGGACATGCACCTCTCCACTTAGCACTACATTCATTTAACAAAAGCTTCCAATTTATTCCAGGAATTTGGAACTGTTGATTTTAGGCTGCAACATTAAGTCCTGAGCATCCCCACCTGACACTTTGTAAAGTCTAAGTAACATACCACGCTGCTTCTGTTGGAATAACTTGTTTTCAATGTCAGATCATAAAAGCAGCTCAAAAATAATGAGGTCAGGGAAACAAGGAGTACTGAAGGGAAAATAAGAAAGCAAGAGACCAAATGCAATAAAAATTTATCTTGCCAAAGAACACTCCAGATATCCCTGACTTGATGTATTTATGTATTTTATAATGTACAGAATGTATATTGAGAAAACAAACAAACAAGCAAACCACACACACACCATAAGAGAAAGACTGAGCAACAGAAAAGGGAGCAAACCATCAGACCACCTAGGAACAAATCATTAACCTACCTTTTATGCTAATTTTTTAGGGTTGTTTTCAGACATTCCCATTTTGTCTATGCAGTGCAATCCACCTGTGTGAGCGTTCCCAGCGTTGCAGACCAGCAGCGTGCACACCGCATCATTAACCACTGATTGCAGGTCTGAGCGCTCCAGCCAGACTGTACCACATCTGAACACCGCTTTTTTTAAGGAGCACGTTGTGTTATTCTGCTCTCGCTCTTTCTCGCCTGCTTGTTTTTAAGGAACAGTCTGCTCTTTCTTCCCCTCTCCAGGATCTCGTCTGCCAGGAGACTTGTTGGAAGCAAACTGGGTGTCTCTTGATCTCAGTTCCAGCCTCCCTGTGAATCAGGCAGGTTCCAATCTGAATCAAAGACTTGGCTTTGGCCAACACTGTCAGCTACAGAAGTCAGCTGGCAGAAAGAAAAACACTTAAGGAATATGGGGGAATGGTTAAGAGTGGCAGGAAAACATGTAAGAGAATAGGAACTGAGATGAGGGTCACCGCTGCTGTCTTCTGGCATTAGAAAGTCAACTGTCAATTCTCCCTCCTATACATTTTAGTAATGACATGCAATTGCATGAAAGCATCTGTTCTATGGCAGAAAAACTACTTGGATGAATACCTCAATTAAATTCATTTTTTATTCTCCTTATCAGGACATCAAATACCATAGAAATCTAACAATGCATTGACAGATCATTATATTTTTTTTTAGTATTTCGACAGGTTTGGGTTTCATTTATCGGTCTCCCCACACAGTGGTGAGATCACTAAGGTGTATACTCAGATGTCAGTATTTTCTAAACACAATTTGTGGAACGGAAAATATGCCAGATAGGTAATACTTGTTCAAAATTATATTAACTGATTTTACTAATATCCAGTGATTCTGTCTACTAACACTCAAGTCAACTTGTCAAACTACACCCTTAAATTGACACAAGGTAGTATTTGAACCAAAAAAATAAAGCAGCCACACCTTCTTCCAACTTGCCCAGCCATTCAATCTTTCGTGCTGTATCACCTCCACATATTCATGACAGCAGATGTTTCTAAGGCCAAATGGTGAAATGGGAAGGAGAAACTACTCTTTTGATAACTTTACATTTTTGTGTTGTTTTTTAAAAAACAGCAAAAGTTAAAAGTAAAAAATAGATTTCATTTTCAACTGTATCAGTTCCCCCAGCCAGTTCACTCCATATCTACACAAATGTTTGTTCTGAAAATAACCAATGATTATACAGGGGTGTCTAAGACTGCTTCTCCCAGTAGCAATGCAGGCATAAACAATTTGTCATAGTACAGCCCAAACTGGTTACAAATCAAATATTCTAATCCGGTGTTGTGCATTTAATTTAAGTCTTTCTGCTTTTAAACAGAGCAAGCTAATTAAATCATCATCATCTCCTTCCAGACACCACATTGAAGAGGCTATGTAGTGGCAGTATACATTTTTTCTAAGAAAGAAGAACTTGAGTGTATTTGAACCTTGGTTTTGTGTTTCTGTGTTAAATCTAACACATTATTTTTGCCCAATTATATTGTGCAATATTAAAGTCAACATAAATACTCAAGCCGTGCGACTCACACTTCAACGAGTGTAAACTGGAACTGACCCCAGCTACTCTTTACTGTCAAAAAGTGAGATAACACAGTGTGTTGCTGACACCCACCCAAAATATGAGGGCTACACCTTTACCTTTAACTGAAGATGTTACATTTTTTTCCCTGTTAAGGAAGGCTCCTCATCATGCACCCAGCCTGTAGCAGGTGCAGTCTGCAACTCCACATTTGCAGGCAACCCTGCCAACATTTTGCAGCACAAGCAGTGGTGGAGGGACAAAAAACAACACCCAAGCCTAGAATGATGTATCCAATATGTTCTACCACACGGACATAAGTGCTATTTGCATGTGTTAAGTCTCATAAATGAACTTGTATGTTTTTTGACACAAACTACTTCAATCATTCACATTTTCATATTCCTTCACTGCTGCATGAGTTCTGAATGATGGAGAGAACTTCTGACGAGCAAGTTATCCATTTGCTATAATCCAGTAACAGGATGATACAACACAAAACCAGTCTCAAAAAGAAAACCTCTAGTTCAGATTCAAGGTCCATCAAACCTCCTATGCTGAGAAAAGGCTGCATGTAACTGGGCTGTTTCCATCACTGTATTGCAGGACCCTTAAGCAGTCAGCAGTGTAGGGGCTTTGTTGCTTCACTACATAATGTTTTCCTGTTTTACTAGAAAATTGTTAAGGTTGTGCAGACAATAAGAACATTTTGAGATTATACTGCTCTCCACACAAAACATTCAAGTTAGAACAAACCCAGCCATACAAGCAAATCAGTTAGAAGCAGCAACAGAGGAGGAATTCAGAGTTTGTTGTTGAAATGATGGACACAGGTGCTGCTGCATTGCAATGGGATGGGGGGTGGCTGCACTGGGAGAAACATGAGAAATCACTGAAATGTCAGAGTTGTAAAGGGGGATTCATGTCACAATTTGATTATTATCAATCCTCTTTTACTGCTGGACACAGTTCACCACACCAGTTATTTGTAACAGTATGATAGAAGCAAATATGAACTATTAATTTGTAACTTTAAAGAGGCACAATAGATTGTGTCACTAAAACCTCGCTTTAAGAGAAGATCAGTCACTCACAGATATCATATTGGTTTGGTTTTTTTCCTTTTCGTAAACTTGTTCCTTTAAAAGAAAATTTTGTCTGCAATAATTATATTTCATCCTTTTATTTATGTTATTTTTAACAAGTACCTGATTCACTGCAATTTACCAGAAATGGTTTTAAAGCTGAGTTATACTTTGCTCATTTTTAAGTTTTATTTACACATGTAAGTGTACACAAATATTTTGAAACAACATCAAGTTGCACTTCGGAGTGCTGATAGTTGCCACCTCTGCTGAGGCACACAGGGTGAGTGGTCCTATGAAATGGTATGGAGTCTGTGGATGGAGACTATTTCCAATGTACTTGAAAAAAAATCACCTCCTTAAACAGAGTAAAAACATCAGAACAGCTAATAAATTAAATCATTTGGTAAACTGCAAATAGCTTCCGTACCAACTAAACTTGACAAGTGTGTCAGTCCTACCTCACATCCCCTTTTCCTCTGTGTTTCTTTCATCTTCTGTGTTACAGTGAAGCTCACAAAAAAGCACAGCAAAAAAGAGCTTTATGATGAGAATGTAACTTTCTCTTGGTTTAAGTTGTTTTCCTACAGCAGCGTTAAAATTTCACACACAGGATATGAGATCACTTAAAAATATCTGATCACTGAGCTAAAATAACCTGCTTCTAATCAAAGGCACGGTTGCTGTCCAGGAAATGTCCTTGCAGCAGCAGAAAGCGAAGGAGACTTACAGGAGCTGCCAGGGAAAAGAAAAACTCTCCCCATGGCACATGCAGGAAGCTGCTCCCACACAAAGCACAGATGCACTGAAAAACAATGATAGAAATGAAGTTACTTCGCCCTCTTTAACATTTTTCTGCTCACTCCCACTCTGCTCCAGGGTAAAAATTCAGATGCCGCTTGCAGAAACCCCCCATCCCACCTCCTTAGGTCAGGGAACACCTCAAACTAATGTCAGGGAGCTTTAACCCCAAATGTATAATTCAGGTTTATTTTAAAACCAGAAATGAAGACATAAAACATAAATATCAGATTTCAATAGGAAATAACTACTTGTCTTTTTTGGTTTTAAGGATTCTGATGAAACACAAATGGTGCAGCACCAACGCAGCTTCAACTTGTGGTTTTCACGGTGCAGCTTGAACACAAGTTGGAGTGGGAGAGTGGGGCACAGTATTTTCAATTAATCTAGTTCCAGAGATAATTGGGTTGTTGCTAATGAAAAAAGTAGTATTTTCCAAAACATTGCAACATTAAGACAATAAAAAAAAAAAAAACTTTAAAAAAAAAAAGAGTGAGGGACTTATCTGTGCTTATCTACATAATCACTTGTGGCTAAGTTACCTAAAAATATTTCACGAGTCAGTAGATAGCAGAGAGCCAAATTAAAAGATTACGTTCTGTTAGTACTTATCCGTATTAAGCCGCGAAAGTACGCAAACACAAAACCTCCACACACACACACAAGCAATGGCTGAAAAATCTCTCCAAATCCTTTGAAAAAGATGAAACCTGTGTTTCTCTGCAACAGAAACTAAGAACTTATATGTAAGAAAAAACCCCACACATAACTGGACAAGCTGATTGCAGTCAAAACCTTTCACATTTTGTAACACACTGCCTCTCCCTGTCCTGCAATGTGAAGCCTCCAGCTTCCTCTGGTGACCTTTTTCTTGGGCTTCCTCTGAACTGCACAGATGCCAAGGAAAACGACTTCACTCTTTATGGAGACCTACACAGAGTTACGGAGCAGAAGAAATGAGTTTGTTAAGTAAATGTGTATATATATATATATATATATATATATTTAAAATCCTACTGATTTACACCAACACAGAAACGCCACTCGGGGTTACAAGGACTCCTGGCAATCTGCAAGAGCCCTTCTAGGTCACTGGTACAACACGTGACATTGGATAGCAGTGAAAATACCTATTGATCCCAGGACACATCAAAAGCCTTCTTGATTGATGGCAGTTGGATTCTCCCGAGAAATGTCATGGCCAAAGCAGCTGCCTCCTGGGTTTTGCTGGAGGGTCAGAGGCTGCGATGGTGGGCAACCCCAATGATCGACACATGGCAAATGCTGGATTTTACAAATGTTTGAATGAACAACCAATCTCGTGCATGGCAGCACAGAGTCAAACCTTTTTATAGCCCAAACCCCTGAAGTTTCACCTCTTCACATCACATCCTGACCTTTACCATCACCAACAGCTCAGTGCAGATGGCACGTAAGACCACTGCCATGCAGTGACCATACCCAACTGCAGCTCAACGCCCTCCGTAACTCATAAGCGAGGAATGGGGAACCCGGCCAGCATCTGATCTCAGTGGGGACATTTGTAACTGGAGACTTGAAGAAAAGATGAACTTGCGCCAGACCTTTGATCATAAAGTCTTCAGGACAAATTGTATCTTTCTTTATATCACGCACCACACCCTGCACGATTCCCCCCGTTCATCTTGGGATCTCTGAATCACTCTACTATAAATTTTAAATAAGGAACAATAACACTAGTCACATTAATATGCCAATATCAGTCCGACCACATTAAAATAAGTTGCCTAGCTTCTCAAAAAAAGAATTTCAACCGTTTACTGATCGGTACATACATTCTCATATTAAACAGAAAACAGCAGCATTTCAAAACAGCTGATTTATGATGAAGTCATAAACAAAGAATGTTTAAAACAGAACAACACAATTGCATCTATAGATTTCACATATGAAGGACAAGCATAGTGGGAAGGTTATCGTTGTCTTGAGGTTTTTAATCATAATTCAAAAAATAGTAATTTTAGGGATCAATGAAAGTGACAAATGATGCCAGCCAAGCCCAGGCCTGACTGTGCAGCAGGGACATTGCCACTGATTAGCCCTGAGGAGCACAGAAAGCACCTCAGGCATCTTGAGAAAAAAAGCAACACATTTACTCTAGTAAATGCTCCAGAAAATAAATGCTGTAAGTTGAGATGTACAGAGAAGGATCTATTGGTAGGACTCTAACAGCTTATATCAGCAAAGTGATGGTATAGGGGACAAAAACCTGTAAAACCTATTCCCAAATTATGTTGATGGTGTCTTTTCCCACTTCATTCAGTCTCCAAAGGCTCTTGCTTTGTCATCCATAACCAGAAATAATTTTGCCTTAACATATGGGGCATTTTTCTCCTCCTTGGTCCATTTGCAAACATAAATGTTAATGTATGTTAAAACGTACCATGAGAAAAGTTAACAAACATGCAGAATTTGATTGAGGTTATGGTCCCATACCTAATACATATAAAAGTATTGTCTTTAGAGGACTTAACTACACCTTGTGCTACAGTTTTTGTGTTTTCCTGCCTGGTTTGAGGCAATCCTGCCCCTCTCAGCCCATGTGTTTCAGCTCCCCATCTCCTGAAACGCCATCCCCCGGCTGGGCCAGCACACCTCTCTGTGAAGTGAGTGTCTGAATTGGATACACAGAGATCAGGGTTAAAAATAGTTTGGGAAAGGAGGACAAGGGAAAGTATGGAGCAGAGAAGGGCCACATGGAAGTTCAGGGGGCTGCCAGGCCCTCCCTTCTTGAAAGTTTAAAAGGCAGCTACTTAATTAGCTGTGTTCAAAGCATGTTGCTTTAATTATCCTTCCCAGGGAAATCCCCAGGATTTAGGGTGGTACAGCAACACTGTTTTTGTGTTTATCTACATTGCTAGTATTGTCTTCAGCTTGCTTAAACATAATTTCAAAAACCCAACCAACTACCTAACTAATAAATACAAAAAGTTTAATTTGCAGTCAAAGTTTAACCTATATAAATATGTACATTAATCTCAATTGACTTGACTTGCATTTGACCTGTTTCTCTTCTCTACCACCCTTTGCTTGTGGTACTAGAAAAGCAAATCAAATTCAGAAAGCCAAAGGTCTTCCACACCTTCAGGAATGGAGAATTACTCCACTGAATCTCAAGCAAGTCAGTCTGAAGTCAGAGGGTCATTTTGAACTCAAGAACAGCACTGAACAGAGCAGCAGACATCCCTGAACAAGTGCAGAAGATTTACTAACAAGAGCTTTGGTAGGACACACAGTGAGGGGTATGGTGAGTCAGCATCAAGAACAGTAGAAAGATTAGGTTTTTTTAAAAGTAAAAAGTAAAATGTATAAGTATTTCATAATTAGGTTACTATTATTTTTCAGTACAAGCAAGCAATTATCTACTTTTATACCATAATTCTCCTCCTCCATCATCATTTGTAAGCACAAAGTCTGGATAAAATAAGACACTCCACAACAGACTGCTCCAGTATCACAGAGCACGGATGCATCCTGGCATGCTGCACATAATCCTGGGAACTTGCCAACATCTGCAATGGTTGTTTCTAGAGTGTAAAACCAGCATAGCATTGAACACTTCTCCTCGAGATTTAAATTATCCTCTCTTCTGTCCTAAGCAGTTGCACGAAGCATAAATAAAACTGGCAGATTTTCATGTCTAAAGAGAAGCCAGTCCAAGGTACAGAGGACAGACTTTCCTGGCAGCCAAGGTGGCACAAACACACCCAATCAACCACAGACAGCTTCAAGAGACCTTCACTTTCTACTAAAGTATTGTCATGCAAATGAAGAAAAGCTTCTCCATGAGTTCTCTTAGAGGAGAAACAAACCCAGCACTTGAATGAGTTGCAGCACCAGTGACTCAAAAGTCCAGCTGCAAAGACTGTGGTTATAATTTGGAAGGCACATGCAGCCTTTGACCAGCCACTCACACAGCATGAAAGATTCTCCCTCAACACTTCTACTGGGTTTTTTTGTTTGTTTGTAATTTCAAGAATATTCTGAAGCCAACAACATATTAGATGAATCTGCCTCTTACATAAAACTGTTTCAATTTAATGTATTAAGACAAAAATTCATAAAATAACATAAAAGTTGTTTTGTTTGTACTTCCAAAGCTCATTTATAAACCTGGCCTGAAAATGGTATTTGCCTGTTTGCAATTAAACCTGCTTATGTTTATATTGAATATAAGTATCAGACACATTACCCATGGGCTGGAGTTCAGAGTCTGAGTAGAGAGAGATGTGGAGATAATTTTTTCTCTCAGTTACATCATTATGAATCAAAATCAAATGCTCTAAGAATTAACTAACAATTGCTGTAAAAATGACATTGTGGTCTGAGCTCTGGTGATTATTATTTTTGAATATTTGAATTACTCTTGGAAATCATCCTAGGTAAACATGGTAATTCAGTTTATACCATAAGAAAATGACTGATGACACAAAAAATCATCTAACGCTACACAGATCATATCTGCTCAACGAGTGAAAGTAAGTTGCACCTTTTCTATAGCTTTCAGTTATCTTGTTGACTCCTGTGTTGGATTATTTTTTTAAGACATCTGTGAAAACTTAACATTAATACAGAGATCCTTAATTCTTCAAGCAATGTAAGAATATATCAAAAAACACCACAAAACTTTATTAATAAAGTGCTGAATAATAGGTGATAAGGCTCCTGCCAAAGGCTCATTCATGGCAGTTCCACAGACGGGTTGGAATGGACGACACCAACCCAGGGCAGCAAGAGCTCTGCATTTGCCACAGCGGGGGTGCAGATGAACCGCATCTTTTTTGGAGCTCATTTCCTAATCCAAAAAGGAAAAAAGGAATCTGTAGGACAAAGCTGGTCTCAAAGGTTTCTGGAGAAGTAGCAGTGGATGCTGCTTTTGGACTTAAACAGTATTTCAATTTATTTATTTTTAAGATGCATTGTTCTAATTTACTAATTCATTGTGTTACTTTGGGCAGGGAGATAACCTGATTTCTAATTTTTTTTTATGTTAATTATTGAGTGATGCTTCCAGTATGCCTTGGAACAAGCATTTAAGATGCCATCTGTGGGTTGCTGTGGGTTTTTTTGTTTTGTTCTTTCAAATTCTCTGGCAAATTGCCATGGGATTTTGATTCCTGCCTGCCTCATCAGCATTGTGATAAATTATCAAAACTGATTAGAGTTTGTACTACAAAGCAGTCAGAAAGAAGTGATGAAACACATGCTAAGCTCTGTGCTATATGAACAGACTTTTTCTTGAGACATCTGGATTCAAATTTGGAAAGCTGGAATTCATAATAAAAACCACTCCTACCTGGTGCACAACCCCTGTCCCCCCCAGAGTGCAATTATACAATAATGCTATATGAAACCTGAAGATATGTTTTTGTTATGTCTATCGTGTTTATTTTCATGTTATATTCAAAGTGCTTTTTGTAATCAATGGACACTGGACTAGAAGACCAAAATGGATGGATCTTTTTCAACTGGTTAATTGTTTTGAAATTATTTTTAACTGTCACATTAACGAGGCACTGGATACAAAGTTTTTAATAATTATATATCTGATATGTAAATAACCAAACACAAAAGAGCAAAAGATAAACAAACAAACATACAAATGCATCCCTTCCTGGCCCCTTCGGCAAGGTGCAGCAGGCTCTGGTCATGCCTGGCTGCCCAAAAGTCACTGAACAGCTCTCCTGAGCTAACACTGCCTTTCGCATTTCCATTCCGTATTAGAAACAGTGAGTACTCCAAGTCAGCTGCTTCACCCTTGTATGGGACATACATAAAAAGTACTTACGAAGTGCTGCTTTGTGTATCCTGACAGCACAACCATGAATGTTTTCAAACTATATTGTTTGGAAATGCAACTAATGCCTCTAAGTTAATTCTCTATATTAGATGGGAACATCTTATACACTTAAAAGAAGTTTTTCCACTTTTCCCAGCAAGGTATAAAACACTTTAAAATTGAGAATTTAAATCATCTTTGGTTCTGCAAACTTCATCATGAGTTCAATTAATTATGTACACTTATACCAGACTTTGCTCAACCTCAGCATCAAAATCCTACATCTTTCTCTTCTAACCAGATATCAACTTTCGTAATGCGCAAGCTAATTATTTTTTACCCTTGTACCAAACCTGGCTTGAAGTAACCAACAAGTTCAAAAGGTAAGGTCTGATTTTCACAGAGCATCAGATGAAGATACCTGAACCTCTCACTGACTTGCACCATGAGCCCAGACACGAGAACAGACCTGAGTTCAGTCATTTAAGAAAAACTCCCAAGATAATGACCTTCAACCTATGAACAAGCACAATTTTGCAAACATGGACAGCCAAATGGGAACCTGGATAATGATATAGAAGAGCCAATACTTCTCTTTCTTTTAATAATAAGTAGTGTTTGTGCCTGTGGTGGTAGTACTTCCTGAAACGTGACCAAACCAATAGATACGTTTGGAAATTCAGATTTGTAGTATTAAAATAGCATGAACTCTCAAAGAGTGTCAAAGGCCTAGCCAATGTTAAAAGTAGTGTCGATAAATAGCACAAGTTCATACTTCTGAGAGAAGATGAGCATTCAAAATTCCCCAAGTGCCAGTGAATGATGACCTGAAAAAGAGTTAGCTCTACCTGAGCAATAGAAGCACTCAGCAGAATTGGGAATTGTACTTGTAGGGGAAGAGTAGCTTGACTTCCTTTTTTTCTTTTGTGCTGTTTTCTTTCATTTCCAAATGCATCGTTACCACTAACAAAAAGATACACAGATAATGATATTCACGTGACTCTACGTAAACAACAACAACAAATACCACAAACCCACATCTTCATTGTTATTCTTGCAGCACATCTGACATCCTCAGTACAACCATGACAAATGCTAGGTCAAAAAACCACAAACCGCCCCCCCCCCAAAACCAAAAAAACCCCAACCAAACACCACAAAAATCAGCACAAATTGTTGCACAGGCTCAGCATATCAGTTAAGAAATATAGCTGCTCTGAAACATTTAAAGAGAATACAAAAGAGCCTCTACAATAGTATAACCTTTGCCTCTGTCTACTAGCATCACAGTTTACACGGTTTCCATGGAAACCCTCTGCAAACATATGAATGTGCTTGTTGCATTAGATGTTGAACAGCAAATCCTTTGTGGCAACTCTGGAGGGCCATGGCCAGTGCCAACCTCCTGGCGGAATAATGCCCTTCACTATGCCCTCCCCAGCAGGCTCATGACACACTCGCTCACATGGCACAGCTGCTGCCATCGCTTGTTTTTCCTCAACTGATAAAAAAACCCCACACCATTTTAAAAAAAGGTGCACATCATAACTATTAAATATTTCTTTCTGCATGGAGAACCCATTTCTTGTTCCCGTCAAACTGACAGTAAAGTCTCCAGCACTGGACCCTCGGATGCAACGCGAGAGTTGCAGGGTGAGGGCACTGACTGGGAGGCTTCCAGTCAGGGTGCTGGGGAATACATTTACATAATGAGGAGGCAACTGCCCAAGAAAGAGGACGCCATGATCCTTCTTTATTACATATTTTCAGAAAAACATATTAAAAAATATACATAAAATTCTCAGCATGTGACAGATACACCAGTCCAGAAGAGAAAACTAGTTTCAACACCTTGTTGTTTCTCATCACGAAAAAAAAAACAAACAAACAACCGATCTACAAATAACTCACGTACTGGATGGGCTCCTCCTCCAGTCCCAGAGGCAGGAAAATTCTACCCAAGACAGTATGAAATGCCATCAGGAAGGCTGGTTTCTTTTCATTGTCGTTAAGGGTATGTGTGCAATGAAAGCTGAGGGACTAAGAAACTAGTCTCTGCTTTGCAAAGGAGGAGCTACAGGCAAACACCTGAATGTTGTGTCCCATCTGACTTTCCTCAAAACACATGTCTCTCTGCAGCTCTGCATATTTTACCAGCATTGAAATAAGAGTGCTGATAATAAAAGTGCACCTTTAAGACTAATAGCACACATAGCTGGATTCTATGTTGTTTGTAGATTAAAGCATTCCCCTATATCCTTATTCTGAAACAACAAATTCCTAGTACAGCAAGTTTGATTCTAATTTCTGAGATATCAATGGCATAATTAATCTAATTGCTTACAGATGTGCACAGTCTCACGAAGAACAACAGCTCCAAAGGCTGCACGTTCGAGATAAAATCAGGTCTGCGGACTCCACATGGGGGGTGACAGCCTGCCTGTCCCCTTCTACATAGAACTGGGGAGGTCGGCACCTTTTTGCTTTTGAACAGACAGCCCACCCACAATTCAGTCATTTCCAGATGCCTCCACAGTCACAGTGACAAAAATCAATGATGTAATTGCTTTGTCTTAAAAGCTGTAGAATGAAGGAAGATAGATTTTGTACCAGGAAGAAAAAACAAACAAAAAAACACTTATTTTGCCAACAGTATGTTTCTATGTTTATTTCATTCCCTTTCACAGGGGGACAGCCCCAAGGAGAAGCTCCAAGCTCCCTCACGGCCATCCTCACCTCACAGCCACCACCAGCCCAGGCCCCCACACACCGGCCACCAAATTAGCTCCGAGGGCAGCCAACCTCTCCTTTTAGCCTCGCCAGCACAATGAAGTAATGAGGAGGTCAGCCGCAGCCCCGTTGTTCTAATGCTCTAATAGCCCATTGTTCTGTTGAGTTGCGTCTGCGAGATAAAACACCAAAAAGCCGGCATTTCCTGAGGGGAAGCGAATTCCCACCGTGTGTTGCAGAACATCGGCCAAGGGTTTGGCTTCACAGGGGCCAGCCAGCCTCACAACTCCGGTGGGTTTGGTTTTGTTAGCGGGCAGGTTGCAGGAACGTGTGCTCAACGAAGCGGTGGTGCAGCTCTTGCCCATCACCACCCAGGGGCCCTTTCCTGCCAATCCATGCACAACCCTCTCCACACACAGCTATTACTATAAAGATACTAAATTGACAGTCCCACAGCTAAAGTTTGGCTCCCACCTGATCAATGTTTATGATCTGCTCCCTGCTCTAAATTGTAGAAGGATTGCAAGTACAGTGGTTGCTACTGAGCTGTGGTTAAGTTTCCCAGGAGCAGGGAGCCACGGTAGTGGGGCTGGAGCACCCCCAGTGTCACAGCGTCACATCCACCATGCTACAGGTACTAACCCTCAGGTAATGGGATGGGAGAAAGGACACAGACAGAAAGTATTCCAACGATGCAGTAAATTATAAGATTGAGAAGTCAGTAATTTTATATTTTCACCACATCCTCTTGTTCAGTAAAGAAGTACGCTGAACATCATTAACGTCCCACTAATGAGACATCCATCTGCCCAGAACACAGCAATAATGAACGTGAGCTCTGTTTCCATCCAACCTACCAGAAAGATTTGTAAGGGTCTGCTTTCCCGCTGACACGAACACATGACTCCCATTAGCCTTAATAAAAGATGAGTGCATTCAGTGGGAGAGAAATTTCCCAAGGTTGCATAACTGAACTGTGGCACACTGCAGACACAGTATAGACTGCTAAGGGAAAGGTTAGCCACCCCAAAACTACAGCGACTGGCCAAATTCCTTCACGATTTGCCCATTAATTTGTTCAACTTTTATTATAGTTAGCACTTTTCTTGCTTTAGGCCAGTGAAAATATTCAGTACTTTTTTTATGGCAAAATTACGGAAAAGCAAATCAGCTCCTATTTTTAGGCTGAAAAACAGAACTCCAAATACGCACTTTCTTTTTATCTGAATGTGTTATCACTTTATACTATTCTTGACTCCCCAGTGCATAAATTCTTACTTCTGTAACAATGCAAATCTGTTGACAGGATGATAGGTTAAAGTTTATCTTTCACACTGCTTCCCTCACACCAGTCAGAAAAATCTAGTTCTGTCAATTTATGTCCCTTTCAGTGCTCAGCAAAGCGAGGAAGTGGAGTGGGATGCCACAATGCGGAAACAATGCAAAAAAAACCCTAATGCCAGAACTGAATATCTGACTCCTAGGCTAAGCTCTGCATGACATCACAAAACTTCCAGATTAATACTGCATATCTCAAAACTGTGTTTAAGAAAAACCTTAATTCCAGATGTTGAAAGTATGATTAACCTACTGAAAGTTAGAAGCTTTTTCTTCACCTTTTCTCCCCAGTTCAACTTTATGTATTTTAAAATACTTGGGTGCCTCGCCTTTTTTGGGGGGGAGGAGTGGGGAGGGTGATGGTTTTATTTTGGACACCATAAAATTGAATTTCATAGCAATTTAAAAATAGTTGGTCATGTGTTTATCATAAAAAAGTAAAAATCGATCTGATGTAATCCAAGATATTCAATGCTATTATAGTGTATATTAATGAAGGCTGCTTCACACATTCTGTCATAGCTTATCTCCCTCTGCAATGACTAATACAGGAGAATATCTAGTCTGCGACAGCTTATACACACAATAAAAGTCCATCAGCACACATACTCACAGAAGTTGAACTTGTTTGATACAATAAACTGAGGCAGGGAACCACAGTGCAACAAGTGCTGTAGCTGTATGACCAGTGCTGTGCTACATTTCAGATCCACGTGTTAAAATGTGTTTTCCAATTTAATCAAGATTACCTACCTATTCATATGTAGCTGTAAAAACAAACAAACCAACCCCAAACCAACATACAAAACAACCAAATCTAACCACAAAACCAAGAATATTTGCTTTATTCTATTTCATAGAGCTAAAAATTAAACCTTGAAGGCCAGTAGAGCAAATTGTGGTACTGTACTGCACCACAGCAGAATCAGCCCTGGGCCTGGTGTGATTGTTCTCACTGTAGCTGCCAACACATACTCAAAATTCTGAGCCCAGTTTTAACAAAGCTAGCGTTCTCCTTGACCTAAGCAGAAGTAAAAACAGATCACATATTCCTCAAAAAAATGTAATATACAGAACTAAGGCAAAGAGATAACTGATTTATGGATAACACACATACTAACTACACTGGAAAACCCCATTCAAACACAGAAATTGTAACTCACCAGTCATGTCACGACATTGACGATAAAAATCATGCAAGCCTGAAACAGAAGACAACCAAAATACAAGACAACTTTCTGCAGCATCCATCCCCAGCCATTCTGTCAAATACACAACGGCAATAGCACAAAGCATCTTTATGACAAGAATAAAAGGCTCTTTAAATGCCTCTTTTATTTTTATTGAATGAACCCACTCTTACACAAAGTTCACGCCACGATGTCTCGAGCTTTAGTGCTGCCAAATCATGTATCTGATTCAACTACGGCTTGTAAGTCACACACAAAACCATCTGAAATGTTTATTAGTTACATGTAATTCATGTAGCAAGTTGAGCAGTTGATTAAGACACTGAACTTTTTAGTAGGTTGAGATACATAGTTGTCAGGAAGACAAACATGTTTTTGATGTTTCACCATAACTGACCAAACACTTCTCTGCTTCAAGTCACTGGCAAAAGCTGAGGGAGTGAAGAACCAAAGCCACAGACTCCTCCCAACTACAGCATTAGCATTTTGTGTGGTTGACTCTTCTCACAGAATTAGTAATCTCTACTAACAGTGTTCCTCCCTCCAAGGAAGCACATTGCACCACACCTCCCAATTGTTTTAGAAGTACATGTATACAAAGACCATAGCTGAAAAAGATATCATCAGATGTGGCGAGTCCAGAGAAATCTTGTCCTAAATATTTTTCAGGTTTATTCATGAGAAAAGGGTGGAGTAAGAAACCACAGCTACAAGATTCACAAACATGAACTCATTTACAGGTTTGCAAAGCAAATCATCCCACCAACCTGTCATGTAACCCATAGGAAAATGCAGCTTCAGACTCTGTGGATCAAGATACTGCTGGATAAAATTAGATTGCCCAGATACTGTATCAGTTCTAAAAAACTGATTGGGTTTTTTGCCTCTTTTAATCTCTCGGTCAGACATGCACTAGATTCAAGTGAACTAAGAAATAACGTAAAGCCAGAGCAGAAAGCAACCAGTTCCTAAACTTTAGTACCTTATTGCACTCTGGGGCAGTTAAGAGCCCTATTCTCATGCATTGTTTAGTGCCTTAAAATGGACACAGTTGGTTACTGGCCATAAAAACAACTGGAGCTCTACTAATAAGATATACCAGAGTACAAAACCCAGAACTGTGTTTCTGATATTCAGACCTTTCTGTCAAAACACAAACTGACAAAAAGATCTTCTGGTAAAACACACCAGAAAGGTTTTACACTTCAATTTTAAAGTACAGATCTGCCTTTTTTTTGTCCTCCCTCAAACACCACCCACTCTTCCAAACAATAAGTCATCCAATGCTGCACAGGAATTTTAATTGTTTCCATAACTTCTGCTACCTGCCAAAAAAGTACTCAGCAT
This sequence comes from Patagioenas fasciata, assembly GCF_037038585.1. Taxonomy (NCBI): domain Eukaryota; kingdom Metazoa; phylum Chordata; class Aves; order Columbiformes; family Columbidae; genus Patagioenas; species Patagioenas fasciata. Next base: position 32,079,702 of record NC_092527.1, on the reverse strand, counting down.
GACATATACAGGACAGGGTGCCTATGATACATGTATATTTAAAATAAAATATGAACATACATATATATACACACACATATAAACATATGTATAACATATGACAACTTTTGTATAGCTATAAAAACTAGAAGCCTTTGAAAGAATCAGCCTTTATTCTTTGAGTAACAGGCACGGTTCAAGCATACTTGACTCTCTGGCTCAGATTTACAACTGAGTTACTACAGCTGAACTTCCTGCGTGCCATGTGAGTTGGGCTTGGTTTGGTGTCTCCTTGCGCACTATTAGCCCTGACAGATGCAAGTTCGCAGCAGAAATCTCTTTTGTGAACGGCCCGACGAGGATGCGCTCCTTTGTATCTGCTGCACATAGAGTGACACACATCTCTGCAGCCACCTCTGCCTGAGCTTGGCTGGTGTGAGTGCTGTGACTGAAAGTCGGGCTGCTTTCAAGAGTTGTGTAACTTCTTTTATTTTCTAGGCTTTTTTGGTGTTGTTTTGGTTTTTTATGTTTTTATTTATTTATTTTAAGACCTTGGTCTGTCAACCCTTCCTCACTCTGCACAGTATAAATAATGGCCCTGGTTTCAGTGGGACCTTTGAAATACTCATCTTGTGGTAGAAAGAATTGCACAACAAGCTGGTGGGGGCATTTTCAGCATAATTGTACAAGTTGATTTATTATACTTATTAGGACCAGGTCTTAAAACAACAAAAAAAATTATCTAGCATCTGTTTAAACAATCAGTTCTGTGAATCAGACTATTTATAAACATACAATATGCAATTACTGTGTATCAGTAAAATCCTTAGGATATTTGTAGATACTTTAGCAAAAGAGCTTATAGATGGTTCCCTGACTAAACTGCATGACAGCACAAACCTGCTAGTAGGGGAGGCCTAACAATTTCCATAAAACAAAAGTGCATTTAGAACAATTTAGTAAACAAGGGGAAAAATATCTGTGGGATTTACAGGGTGGAAGCTAGAAAAATATTATCTTCAACAACAGACACTACACATTTTTCCAGTGATTTTACAACTAAAACCAGCAAGCTGCAGCTTCTGAAATCATTAGTGCTCAGAATGTACTTTTGACAGCAGTTTTTGATTTGTGATGGGTGGTTTGTTTTCGCATTGTTATGGGCTGGGTGAAGCCTCAGGCAGACATGCAGCCCTGTTGATAACATGCGTATTTTCCAACTCCGTGATAAATTTCCCATAACTGCTGGCCTGGAACACAACTTTCAGCAACTTCACTGTTTCACTTTTGGCGAAAGCAGCATCAGTCCATTTGGTATAATAGCTCCAAGACTAGAGATGAAGACAACCATTTTCAGAAGGGATTACTGTCAACACTCAACTTCAGAGGCCTATTTTCAGAAAACACTAACTTGCTTTTAGAAAGCCAAATCTCCTCCTAACAGATTTTTTTCAAGCTAGAAATCCAAAGTCAGAAAATACTTTTGGAAGGTGCAGCTGAAATCTGAACACCAACATCAACAATGCTGGTTGTTATAGCTTAGGAGAGGTTTTATTCTGTATGCAAATCCTAATAAGTGGACATATTTCAGTACTTTTGCACCACTACCGCTGAGGTCTGTGCTGTTTTCAAAGCCTAAAATATTTGCCTTTCACAGCTGCAAAGGAAATGACAACAGAAGGAAAACACAGCCAGTGTATATCAGCAATTAATTCCATCCACAACTGCCCAGCTGTTTGCTCATGGAGGAACTGGACTGTTTCCTCTCTGAGCTTTTGCCACTGAAAGCTGATACGGTGCTTTCAGAGACACGGGCTGTGGGTAACGCGTCAGGAATGTGCGCAGGATCTCATGGAGCTGGACGAGAAGAAATGAAATCCAGACCAGTGAGCTTTGTGTGATGAGGATAAAGTTATCTGGGGGAGAGGGCAGCTGGAGGGGGACAGGATGGGGAGCTGTTGGCAAAGCCAGGCTTAGCGCGCAGGACAGACACGACTATCACTGTCAGAGACCAGGTGGGATGGTCGCAGAGACCCATGTGTCTCTATCAGCTCTGCAAGATGTTTTTACCTTGACTGATGCCAAACAGGTAGATTTGGGGACACTTCACAAAATCTGTTACTGTTACTTAAGATCAACACTTTCAAAATGAAGTTGCTGGGGACTTGGCTCCGTGTACACTAGAGTAAGACTTACTGCTAAGTAATTACTACTTCTTGGTAAGAAATCTTAGCAATACTTGCAGCCCTGAAGCTTCAGAACTTAAGGCAGAATTCAGCTCTTTAGAGTCTTTCCCATGCATACAATCCTCTAAAGCCACACTTACGATTTCAGGAAAGGCACCGAGTATATATTAACAAGAGGAACATCCTATCGGTAGCATCTACAAACCCTGCCCTGCCAAGTACCTGGAAATATCATCCCACTCTGGAAAAAACTCACAAAGCTAAATGCAAAGTTCATATTTTTCCTGTAACATATTTAAAAAACAAAAATGTGTATTTTTTCCTTCCTCAACCCATTTAAAAATTCCAAATTATCCATATGGTTACCTTATTGCTGGGTAAAGCCACACACAGCAAGCCTCTTCTAATATATATTACTACCATTTTTTCTTCAGCTCCACCACCACCAGTTAAAAAGAGCTCCTTTGATTTTTAGTAACAGCAGATGACCTTTTGACTTGCTGCATCACTCAACCAGGGGCAACAGCTCAAACTGTACAGGTATTCAGAATAATAACACTAACAACAAAATATTTGCACTTGACAATTTTCAAGACCAGTACCTAAGGTAAGAAGTAAATATAGAAGGGCTATTCCCACTACAAAAAGGCACGCTGAAGTACCGTCTTGTGTATTTTGCTGAATAAATAGAGCCTGCTAAAACTACAGGCTTGCGTCCCAGTGTGTGGAAAGAAAAACACTCTGCAGAAATAAGACTGATACCGTGTCCATATAGTAATGAAACTAAAGTGAGAACAATATTCTTTTAGCAAACAAGATTGATGAGATATCTAAATATTACCTTTTTAAATATGGACCATTAAAGATTAGACCTATGCTTCTGGTAGACCGGTATAATCTATGAAACACCTACACAAGCATGTGGTGTTAGTACAGGGAAAACACAAAAGCAGAGGACTTTCAGTAATTTACAGTTTCCCAAGGAAAGTAAACCCAAATCCCATGGTTGGCTGGAAATTATGAATTTGTATGAACTGGTTACAATACATTCTCTTTTTACTCCCTTGGAACCAATGACTCAATAATGGGTAAACAGAAGCAGCAGAATTTCCTTAAATCAGAAGGATAGCACACTTCAGACTGCAAGTAATCTCACTACACTGTTGCAGGAGTAGTTCCACTGCTGCTTGAACGCAAGAACCACACTCATCATTCTTCCCATAATTTCACTTTAAGCTGCTCAACATCAGGCAAATCCACTGGGGGATGATTTTGTACATCGCTTACTGTCTGCCACAGCAAAACCTAACTTTCTCACATATTAGACGCATACACAGAAAGTTTCTGTATGTGATGAATACAGCTTTACTTTGGGATAGAAGGCACAGGGGGAAGGATGTGGAGGCAAGGGACTCAGCCGCAGCTGCACTGAGCAGCCCCTCCAAGCGGGGGCACAGCGCTCCAAGGTTGTTAGTTCTTTTCACATGAAGGGCTGCAATACAAACAAACAGTCATAATATATATTATTTATATATTACTTTTCCTAAATATTGGACAATACAAAGCAAAACTATTTGAACATCAAAACAAAAAGGAATTTTTAATCTAAAATTCCCAGAAGGATGAAAGGCTTGATTAAACCTACCTCAAAACCTAAGATATTTCAGCAAATTACAGATAAAATGACTGTCACTCCACCCATACTTATTAGAAGGGGTATTAAATCAGCAGTTATTGATTTCAAGACTGGTTCTCTGGCTCAGTTTTCAGTCACATTTTGATAGAAGGCTGTGAAAATATTGATTGATGATAAAGTGACAACAGAGTAAATTTCACTGCATCAGTAAAACTCAGGTGAGCACTACAAAAATAAATCATTCAAGTGAATCTTGCAGGTGTATGTGTGCCAACTGGCTAACTAAACACGGCCATTGCTGACTAGTTTCTTCTTTATTTTTCTCCAGAGCAAAATTATTGCCTGTGCAGCAAACCTATCCAGGATCTATGCAACACAAAAGCATGGAAGACATGTCCCAGAAATAAATACCACAATTCTTCTGCTCTTAAGGATTTACCATTTAAATTTAGGCATGATGCTTCAAGCTGAAGATAAATTTAAGTGACTAAGGCTAAAATTCACACAAAGAAAGGGTTGCAAGCCTGCATACCACTTACATATCCTAAAATAGACTCATGGGTGAGTGTAGCAGTGAGGTTCCAAGCGGTACATAGCTCTCAGATTTGCTATACAGCAAAGAATTTTGCACTAAAAGAATGCAAAAGGGGTTTAGTAAATCCCCAGTTTCCACATTCAGGAAGCTGCATTTACTCCTGCGGAGAAAGGACCTGCACAAATGAACAGGCAATACATATCGCACACCTTGGGTTAATTACTGAAATATGGAAGGTGCTTGAGTGTGTCTAGAAATGCTTACATTACATAATGGTTAAGGGTAAATAGCATTACCTGAACTTGCAAGAGGAGTTTAGTGGGTGAATTACCAAATTTCATACTTAATTGGTAAATAACGTGTGAGTTACTTGGGATGACTTCAGTTTTTTCTCTCTGGAATTTGAATCAGCAACAAAATTGCACAACATCTAAAAGTTCCCAGTCTGAAAGGAAAATTCCTAAGCCCTAAAGTAATAGTTTTCATTTATCATTCATATCATGTATGAACTACTGAAATTTAACATCTTCACGTTCAACATTCGTGTTCAGGAATTCATTAGGTCCTAGAGTGCTATTCTTTTTGCCTAACTTTAAATGTTTACATAACATTTGAATTAATTGTCTAATTAAAGTCTCACTCTAGGATGAAGTGAATAATTTTCTAGACTTCATCGCCTGCACTGTAGACTTACAGTGATTGCAACAGAGGCACATAATTCACAAGCAGACATCCCCATAGCTGACATCAGGTTACGCAAGACTCATGCTGCTCTAAACACTTGCAAGCTATGTGCAAGACTGAGGAAACACATAACAAGAGATCACTTTGCTATTTTAAATACCAAGGGCAAACGGTGGCCTACATGTTCAACTCCTGCAACTTGCACAGCCCGACAGCACCTCTCAGCATGCGTTTTTTTCTATGCATCTCACTCTCTTCAGAGGAAAAGGGTCTTTTCCATTGCTCCAGTCAACAAGCCATGTTACACACTCATTTTCTGCACTGCAGCACACCACAGTAGAAAATGAGTACCTAGTGGTACCAATCAAATACTGAAATCTGGCAACAGTGGTGTGAATGTGGACTAAAATATGCTGTGAGAAAATGTCACCAGGCACAAACAAGCTTTCAGAATACCAAGTGCAGGAGCTGCTAACATAACAAACATTAAGTGAAAATACACGTCCGATTCCTTAAAAATATATAAATAAAAAAAACTGTCAACATGCAGGGAAGAGAGTAGGAGGAAAAGTGAGGGGAGGAGTAGATTTAGATTTTCTTAGGTTTGTGATCAAAATACAAATTTACTTGATTAGGAAAACGAACATCCATGGAGACTACTACAAAGCAAACAAGTTTAAGTAGAAGTCATGTTTAGTGAGTTCCATAAAGGATTTTTAAAGCAATGAGAATGTTTTCCTTCCTGTTCCTAGTAAATGCTTGCAGCTAATGTAAATTTCAAAGGTTGTCTTCTGTATCTTATTATTGCTGTCAAGAAAAACAGATGAGCCAGAGTTAGCAAATGCATTATACACCTCACACTTCTGGACCTCAACATGGTACTAAAGTCTTCACATTTCAATGTTACGACGACACGTAAGTAAAGTACTCCTTTATACTAGAAATTCTTTAACAGTCCATGTTGAAAGCCGAGTTAAAGCAAAGACAAACCCCTCACATCCACCAGCCTGCTACAACCACCTTGCTAAACTCACTGCAATACAGAGTTTACAGCAAATCTGAAGTCTGTTTGGTAAAAGCTAATTTAAACTCGCCTCCATACACCACAGCTTGATCTTCTGGGGCACGATTCACGGCAAAAATGCAACATCATAAGTTATGGTGAAGATGAAAGGATTTTTGAACACTTTTCTAGATCATGCACACTTACCAGCACCCACCTACGAACATATGTTTTCTTCCATATGACACAAGTCTGCAAAATAACAATGATGCAAACTCTATGTTTTATGTTTTATAGAGAATAGCATAAAATTATCTACAGTGCACCTCCCCAAAGCCTGAAGGACAGATTAGGTCAAAGAGGTAACCTGACCTCTTTGGTAGCCTTTCCTCATCTTATGATTCCTCGGTATAAAACCAGCACACAGCTGACAGATGCAGAAGACCTTTCAGCTCGTAGTCTAATAAATCTGTTTCACTTCAAAGCTATTTCACCATCATTAAGGTATTAACTTTTTTTTTTTTTAACAAAGATCAGTGTTGAGGGTTTTTTTTACCCCCAGTTTCTTATCTTTTCAAAGATTCACTGGTCATCAGCAACTTTATGCACAACTGGTCAAATGCAAGCTCTTCTTGCTTAGGAAAAGTAGCTAAAAAAATCCTCACAGCACACAGCCTTATTGCTTTGTGCAACTGTTCACTCCTTCAAGGGAGATGTCATTGCAAAAGTGTACAAAACACTTTTTGTCTTCATCAGTTCTTTTTCTCTTTTGCAGAAAATGTGAAGTTCATAAAATGCCCATTTCCTCCTTCAGTTCATAAATTCACACACTTATGATCAACTCTTGAGGAAAAAAAGATGTTTAATTCCAATGTGAACTTTTTACACTGAAGAAACTTCAAATATATTCAATCCACGTAGAAAGTCAGACACCCTAAAGAGGTTGTACCTATGGAATAACTTGCAAGAACCCACTATTAGTTCAAAGCACCTTTTTTCCTAAACTTTTGTATCTGATGCACAGAAGACACTACACCTTACTTGTTTTGTATCCTCTTATGATCTGTGTGTCACTAGCAATAAAAAAAGAGCCACATCCATCCAGTCTGATGTGTCCAAATCACATATGAAGACAGGAGAAAATTCAGACTGGGCAGGTTTCATAGGAGTCAACTTATTGACCACAGCACATCTGCCACAAACAAAGCTTTACCTGGATCTTGTGGTCAGAATCTGACCAAAGCTGACCAAATACTCACATCTAAATTAATGTATGTTGGCAGTCACATATTTTGACCACAGACAGGTCATTTAGTGTGCTTGCTGCAACACAGTTAATTTCGGCCCACTGCTTCTTATGATCTAATTCTTTATTGACATCCATCCAATTTAACAAAAGGTTACACTGTGGTATAGTAATAGTGTTTCTGCTTATTAAGTATAGTCTTCACAACGTTACATGATTATAAAACAAATAATTGCTTTTTTGCATTTTACATTTCAATTAAATTACATTTCATTTCCATTTCTGCAAACTGAAGAGGAGGAAAAACAAGTGACCCCATTAACTGCGTGCCCACTATAAGGCTAAATATCATCTATTTGAAATGTACACGTGCGCTGTTCTCCAAACACTAGATAAACAATGGATGTGCACATTTACAATTCTGTGGTTTTTATTTGTTTCCAATCACACATACCAACTCGTCTGTACAGACCTGCTGGTCTGCGGTACCCTGACTGTTTCTGGAATTCTTTTAATACATTGAAATTGTGTTTGCCTAGTTTCCTGCCTCTGATCCTCAGCAACAGACCACAGTTGCCAGATTGGTGTTGTCACATGCAGCTACCTCAGGATCACTTGGGCAAATGATACCTACTCCTGGCAATTTGAATATTTTTTTTAGAACCTAAAAAAAAAAAATTTACCAACATTTCAATTTGAGACCAGGTCTTAAAATACCACCTATGGAGCAAAGTTTCTGCATGAAAATATTAAAATCTTGCAGGAAAGTCAACTTGGAAACAAATGATTTAACTTTCATCAGCATCTTATCTTCTCTGAGCAGTTCTTTTACACTTCAGTCATCTACCAGCTCCTCAGTCTGTCTGGCACGACATCCATTTCTGATGCACTTGAAATGATTTAATTTAAATGATTTATTGTAGGCTCTCATACCCTTAGCAAATTGTTTCTCAGAATATCTTTTGGCCAGACTTATTATACTTTAAAATTTAATTTGCAATAGCTGGGATTTTTTTCCTTTCTGTTTTCTTTGGACACAGCTTCAACTTTTGAAAGATGTCTCCATGTTTCTAAGAGGTTCCTGAACTCTGCTATAAAACCCTCCTTGCCCCTGAAAAAATAAAAAGTAGCAACAAGAAAAAAAAAAAAGGACGTTTTAGATAGGTGGTATACATTTAATCTGACTTTGAATTCAGTCTTTGAAGAGTCACTTTGCTACCTGCAAACTTCCTTACAATGAGCATTCTCACTTTTATGACTAGCAAAGGCAGAAGGCCGGCATGGGAACTGCAGCATTCAGCTCCCTGGCTCAGGTGTTACCAGTGAACTTCCAGTTCAACTCTAGAAACATAACCATAGTTCAAACTTCTACTTATTGAAGCCAGGTAAGAACCAGCTTTGCTATCCCAGACTCCATATCCAATGCACTGTAAACAACACTGATGCTTTGTCAAGCCACTTCCTTCCACAAATGTGAGACTGGTATCAACAGGCTTCCTCCTCTGAAAACATTCATCAGGTCACCTCCACAGGAACAGGTTAGTGCTCCAAACAACAAGGCAATTTGTTAAATGTATTATTAACCAAGACTGGAACTCCTATGAGTTACAGCGTTTCACTATTTTTTTTTTTTTAAGAAGTACATAGTCAAAGACTGCAAACAGAATGTAAACAAAGGAGTCTGTTCTGTCCTTGTTAAATCATTACATTTGGGGGCTTGACTGCTTTAATTTATTAAAAGAATTAACTCAATCTTAAGTTACAGCCTATGTCAAGTACAAATTCTCTATTGCCACCCTTACCATTAAAGACAGTTAGCTGGAGTTGGAAGGGACGTCTGGAGATCATCTTGTCCAACCCACCTGCTAAAGCAAGTTCACCAGAGCAGATGGCACAGGAATGTGTCCAGGCATGTCTTGAACGTCTCCAGAGAAGGAGACTCCACAACCCCTCTGGGCAGACTGTTCCAGTGCTCTGGAACCCTCAAAGTAGAGAAGTTTTTCCTCATATTAAGGTGGAACCTCCTGTGCTTCAGTCTGTGCCTGTTGCTGGGCACCACTGAAAGGAGTCTGGTCCCACAGATTTGATTCAGCGATCATCACTTACTGATTTGTGTAGCTGCACTGCTGTTAATCCAGAAACACAGATAAGTTTAACTTAATTTTAAGAGAATTAATTATAGGTTGCTCCAAATACTTGTATAGATAAACTTCAAACTGAACCGTTTGACATGAAACTCTACCTATCTCTCTCTACATTGAGTTGTGGACACCACGCAACAGCAGCAACTGTTCACGACTGAAAACAGTTCCCGAATGGAGACAGAGCATAAAGAAGTCAGACTCACAGTTACACTACATTAGTGATTTTTTTTACCCCCATTCCCCCTCGACTAAGACTCAGCCTAAAGATGCCACAATACAAATCCCGCTTCCTAGCGGTCCGTGCTGACAACTGCCAGCGATTGTAGCGTTGGAAAGGCTCAGTTAACAGCTAAAGCCCTTTAGAAAGAACAGAATTAAGTGAGTGTCAGCTGCAAATAACTCAACTGACACTGTTTTAACCTGATATGCCAAGGTACACAACTAAGCCGAATCTTAAGACTAGCTCCCCATTTAACAGATTCTTTTCTATGAAGAGTCACTCACTGTTCATTAGCAGACACAAACCCCTCATGTTATTACAACAGAACCATTAAGAAGTAAATCCAGCTTTAGCAAAGGGGAAACAAAAAGCTGTATGTTTATTAAACTGATTTTCTAAATATCAACATTTGCTAAGGAGGTCATCATTACTGCATACAGTTCAATGAATGAAGGTGAAAAAATCCTAACAACACAGGCTCTTGTTGAAATTATTAAATCAGTATTGAGTGGAAGAGAGTTTTGAGGCTTATAACTACTTTGGAAAAAGTTCAATTTTTAAACACTTATTCTCCATTCACTCCACCCAGCTTATGAATAAAGCCAAACCAGACCAGCCTGGATAAAAACCCAACAACCTCCACTGTAAAGTCACAGTGATGAGTCGATACACATCTAGCTACATTTTTATGCTCACAAATATTCAGCATTTCTAAATCATCAAGCACAGACTTACTCCTAAGCTAAAGAGCAATTAAAAAATTAAGTACAACGTGGTAAAGATAGAGTGACATATTTAAACCCATTTTGTTAATAGTTACAATGCTAGGAAAACAGAATTATTTTTGTCTTTTGGAAACAATATTTAATTTTAAGCTAGATCTGTTCTCTTAGAATTATAAGCTTATTGATTTAAAGTAACACCACTTGGCAATTTTGAATCACCATTCTTGGTTTTAATTACAGCATCACATAGAGCTGAAAAAGTCTGATCACCACGTCAGAAGCTACTGAATAACTGTATCAACTCTTTTTCCAGAGCTGTCCTTCATTAATTCAAAACTACCAGGGTTTGATAACACAATCTGTACTACTGACTTGTAACAGCCTGCTCATGTCAACTGAAAAAGGATGAGTTTTTTCGTCTGGTGAACTCCAGAGCTCCAGCGCATCTCTCCCATGCTTGGCAGCACCAGCTCCCTACAAATCCTTCTGGAGGTGCCCGCCAAGCTGCCCTGCTGCCATCAAAGACTTCCCATAAACACTGTCCTCTTCCTCATCCTGCCTCACACGGACCTGTTTTATCATACGGGCTGAGGAATTTGACAGGGAGTGAGATACAGAAACTTATCTGCTGCCAGCAAACTGCTTCCAGGATAGGGGCATTGGAAAGGGAAGCGGGTGAAGAGCGATTCAACACTCTTCAACACATTCCAGCCACTTGTAGAGGGGAAAAAAAAAAAAGGCAGCACCAACAGTTCAGGATTTTAACATAATGAAAATAATGTATTTAAAAGATACGCTGGCTGGGAAAGTTTGAATGTCTTTTTCCTGAATCCACAACAGAAGTAATATCTACAGAAATTCTGCACAAGCCCAAGGCTCAGCAGCGTGCCTGAGGAAACAGGATCTTTGCTTCAAGCGCCCTGTTCACATTTTAAAAGGCTGCACGAATTGGGATAAGCCTTCCTTACTACCATGGATCACAGAAGTAGCAGCAATTCTGAAAACATCCTAGGGTGATGTTTTCCTCTTTTACTTTAAAAGTTTCCTCATCCTCGACTGCTAAGCTCTCCTCCTCCAGCTTTCCATCACAGTGAGAGAAGCAGTGCAAGTGCTCAAGCTTAGTCCAGTCATGCCAGAGAAACAATGTTTTGGGCTCTTTTGAGACGTGACAATTATCAGCTTGGTGCTACGGATACAGAGAACTAGGTTCTACTTTGTAAAGGCAAACTGTTGAAAATTATGGCGGTTTTGAAATAATAATTAAAACCAAAACACAATGAACAATGAAAAAACACTTTCACATGTTTAATAAAGCAACAGGAGCTACACACAAAGCAAGTGCTTTTTCAGGAGAAAGGCAACAACTGCAGAAACACTAAACAGGATCTCCTTTTATTTTTTTTATACATATTCTCTTTGATTACTTTAGGTTGCGCAACATATATCCCACATTGTATTTTATTTGTTTATGAGTATCTGGGCAGAGCTCCAGTGCTTTGATGCAACTGGCCACAGCGAACAGCACCGCTGTCACCTCCAGCACTCAGAGGGGTAGAGACCAGCCAAGCAAAGAGGAACCGAGTTCCAGAAAGTTTCTTCACCTCAACAGGAAGGAAAAAGTCCAACAAATGAAGGACTTCAGAAAAAAACAACCATCTTAGTGATGAATGTAGTTATCTTATTCCAATCTTAATGAGAAAAATTCAGAATGCAGATACAGCATAAACAAACGTTATTTTCTGCAGCTACAAACATTTATTGAGAAGATTAAGTCAAAGATTCAGATTTTTCTGCAGTGAAACTTCTTACGCTAGGAACAAATAAAAGCTTAAAACTGATTCACTGCAGACAATGAGGTATCAGATTACATGGGTTTATGAAACGTGCATGAGCCCAACTGTGTGTTTAATTTTATTTCTGTTACCAGACTGCAAGACCAATTTTTTTTTTTTTACTATTATTGACTGGAAACAGGCATTTAAGGCAGAAACACACTCATATCACATATTCTGCTTCATCATTCATGAAGATAGGGTTATTTAGAATCACTGACATTTGAAGAGGCCCACCTGCACAACTTAAATGTCCCCAATTAAAAAACTGACCAAAACTTCACTTAGACCATGGGGCTCAGAGAAGACAATGAAGTCACGTTCCACAGGAGGATCCCAGGCCTCTGAGATCCTGAAGTATGATCAGGGCTGGTAACTGACGGAAGACAGAGAAGATAAGCTTTCCATGTCTGCATAAAATGTCATATATCTAGGAATAAACACTTAAACAGTTTCTGTCACTCAAGCCTGGGAAGTGATGTGCCTAAACTGATCTCAAACCAACATTCAGCCCAGTTCCTCCTGAACTAGAAGGGTGAGGGCCAGTTGAACAAGAGAGACCTACACATGGTGCTGGTAAAATGAACAGATGTGTTGAAAGAAGCATTGGAGGGGGAACTAAAAAAAAGGCAGAACTCAAGTACATGCTTAAAATAGTCCCACAAGCAACATCCAGCCTCTCTCCAGGCTTAGAAAATCCAGGGGCCCAAAAGCACCGAAAACAGCCTGGTTAGAAATGTGAGCTTCAGCAGGGCTGCCGTGGTCATCCTGCAAAACAGATACGGCCACACATCCTGTTTGTCACCCAAGAGAACCAGACATTAGGGTCTGATGCTTTAACTAGGGTAGAGACAAAAATTTTGGTTAACTCTACACTGGTAATACGCAACAATACTTTGGTAACTGTCCTGCTCTGCCCTACCTTGACATCTTCCCCAGTACTATGTGTAAGGGGATTTTACAAGTCTAATTTTTACAACAAATTGAGTAATGCTAATCAGGACATAGAAAAGTGCTTCGTATCATAGAAAGAAGTTACCCACTGCTCTCAAAAAACATTAAAAAAAAAAAAATCAACTTTATGAAGTCGCTGAACCCAAAACTATCATTTTGTGAGATGGTTTTAGAAAATGGCTCCAACAGGTCCTTGAACATTTTAACAATTCAAGGTCTAAGCCCTCCTCACACAAACCACATGGGACAGCAGAAGGCAAAGGGAGTGCAGCTTGCCAGCTGAGAGCCAACACTCAATGATATTCAGCCAGGTTAAACGGTTGGGTAATGCTGCCATACTCTCTGTATTTCAGGGAAGGGTTGGGTTTTTTTATTCAGAAAAATCAACCCAGGTGATAAATTCGAACACAGATTTTGATTAATCTTCCATCTTACTGTATTTTTGTCCCATTTGCTTTTAGCCGGTTCCTCAGACAGAGCAAGAAATAAGGAGGCAGTTGTTTTACTGTGTCCTCCTGTCCTTATAATGCGATGCACCAGATTGGAGTTATTGAATAAGCTCATAAGCCCCCAGGTTACATTCTTCTTCATCTGCAGTCTTGCCTTTCAAGTCAGCTCTACTCTTATTAAAAGGACCAGAGGCTGTTCCCGGGCATACCCTGTCTTTGAAGACGAAGCCCCAGCTACATTTTATGGAAAAGACCTCTCAGTTCATACCTCTGCCAAACTGCATAGCAGGTTTAAACAATTACACAAGACAGTGGATTTCGATTCCAGGCTCCTCTTACTCAGTCTCAGGTTTTAAAATAATATTTTGCTTTCTGCTAAGGCACTCCTGAAATAAATGTTCCAAAGAGTGACGATCCAAAGGCATTAAAGAAAAAAGTTACAGCTTAAACAGCATGACAGGGATTATGAATAAAGAATCTCTTTCCATATGGAAAAATTTTTTTAAATTTGACATTGCTTTTCAGTATGCATTAATCAGAAAGACAGTAGTGAATTCTGACTGCGTCAGAGAGAAGAGAATCAAAACTGTTGGGACATATTACAGAAAAGAACAATTGCAAAGAAGGAAGAACAATCCTATAGCTTCTTTTAAAACCTAATGATTAGCAGTGTTTTCTTAAATGGCTGGGAAAGTCTGCAGTTTGGAGTCAGCCACATGTTACTTATCAATGCTTCAAATGCAGGGTGAGTAAGAAAGGCCATGTCTGGTTCCTTTTGCAATGGGGAAAAAAAATCTCTTTTGAAGTCTTTCTGAGGGACTGATGGGGGAGAAAGTGTCAGGAAAAGGATCTGACAGGTTTTGCACAGTGAGGGGCAAAAAACCGTCTGGAGTAAAATCTCCTGTCTAAATTGAGCAAAGAGATAGAAACCTCTCCTTCAGCACTGGAGACGCCAGATAAAAGTCTGAGGCTCTCTTGTATCTTTTTTCCAGCCACACATTAATTCCTTTTTATGCTTTTTGCCAGGTTCTCATGTTACCAGGAGCCTGCAGGAGAGGCCAGTCCAGCACCGAAGGGAACGCAGCCACACTGAGGCTCCATGTACAGCAGCCTCCCAAGCTCCCAGCAAAACAACTTGTATTTTAAACACCCCAAGCACCATAGAGACTTCAATTTAAAGGTGGAAGTGATCACCTGAATGAACTTAAAACAAAAGTCAAAGGATCAAGAAATTACTCTGTTTCTTGACATGAAAGGCATTATAGATGAACATGTCACTGCCAATATTGCTGGTTTGCTCTGGGACAGGATTTCTCTCCTTTTTTTCAATTCCGTGCAAATAAATAACCTGAGAAATCCTACATTGCCTGCAGTGTAAGCATAAATACCCACCAGCAGGTCAAGAACTAGACACGTTTCATTTTTCTCAGCACTGTAAGTTGCTCTGCCCTTTCTTTTAAATTCCCACGGTCTTGAAGACAGCGATCAAAAAGAAAACACACGTTATTTTTCTCCTCAGTCATAAAGATAAATTCTTGATATAACCAATCTCTAAAAGCTGTATTAAAAGTAGAAATTTGAGATTAATTCTATATAAATTATACTTCTATCTGTATCAAACTGCTTTGGCATGTTAAAAACAGCTAAAAATATGCAAACTCAGCATTAACTCAACAGGGTAGAAAACTCTAGAGTTCACTACACCATCACTCACAAGTAACAGTTTCATGTTGTTTTACTGGAAGAAGGCAGCTCGTCACTGTTCAATTTGAAGTAGAGAGAAGTGTGCAGTAAGCTTTTATTAATAAAAACCATTGTCTCTGCACTTAGATAAAGTGTTTTGACTCCTTCCTTGCTTCTGCCTCATGGCGTTGCATTTGCAAGGTATGTGTGGCATTTCATGGGTAATATTTCACAGCAAATGAAAGAGAAAAAACTTTCTCCGGCTGAAAAAAAACACACCCACAAAGAATCCTATCCAGGTGTCAGCAACGGGATTATTTTAATATAGTCCTTTTAGTTACATAACAGGCATGAAAACACAAGTTGTAACACTCTGTCTTAATCAAGGACTGGGGAGCTGTGGAAAACACCGGTAGAAAAAAATACCCTTCAGATAAGAGGTTAGGCACTAAAATCCCTAGAAGACTGCACTGCAAGAATGTTTGCTGCTTATTATCATAAAAATGAAAACCATAACACAATATGTGCTAGCTATACCACAGTAACTCTGGCAAGACATAATAGTCAGAAGTTTCTGTAAAAAGTATGAAAAAAAAACAACCCCAAAGCAAAAAACAGTTCCTCACTCGTAAAACAAAGGCTACTGCTCAGGTTCTGCTGTCTTCATACTCCTCCTTTTGCATCTCTAGGAACTGTACACGTAAGGGTTAAATAAGGTACTGAAGTCTAGTAATTACTGTGATGAATGTCAAAGCTGCAAGCAACACATTCACTCATCTTTGATGATACTTCTCATCAGCTGGTCCCTGTACCCCCTTGTACAAACAGGTAACAACCACCTCACCATGTCTGGAACTTGCAGGAAACCTCGATATCCTTACACATAAGAAGTTCCATTACACAGAGCAAATATTATGCAGTATTGTTCAGACTCTTGCACATACACCAAAGCCAAGGTACACTTTCAGCCGCAAAAGTATTTTGCACAACATCAATGAGATTAAAGCTGTGTGGGTGTTTATTTTTTTGTTTGTTTTTGTCTGTGCTTTTTAATAAAACCACTTTAAAGTGGCGGTTTGCTGATTCAATTCCCCTCCTCCCTCTTAAAATCATTACACTAAATGATGAGCAAGAACACGGCCAAGAATTCAGACAGTAAAATGTTCTGAGTACCTTGATTTCTTTTCCACAGCTCTCCTTGCTTTAGTAATGTTGTGGACCTGTAAAACAGAAGAAAGAGATTACTGACTCCTGGTAGGCTTTTGAATATTACTGGAATACGCTTGAAACTTAAGAGAGGAGCTACACAACATTTAGTTTCTTAAACTCTTTCAGAATGTTTTATTGAATTGCATTTTACTTTGTTATCATATAACGCATTTTTTCTTTGTTATCATATAACGCATTTTTCATATTAAAAAATACCAAAAGAAAGTCTTACGTGATAGCATCTAGTTGGGAATCTCTCCATTTTGCCTCATGCACGCTGGATTACAAATCAGAAAGTGAAATCCAGCCTATCTGCTGCATTTTTAAAACAGAGCATAGCAGCCACAGCGCACGGTTCCTCTGCTAACCCAGCAGAAGCTGAAGTCAGGAGCAGCCGCTGTGCTGCTGAGCGGGTGGGGAGCCGGGGAAGGGAACACAATCTGGCTCTTTGAAGGCTGACAACTGGTGGTGGGCAAAGTTCATCAGGAAATAACTGCCTTGCTCTGACCCCTTCCCACCACTGAGCAGCTACGGCTTCTCCTTTTGCCTTCAGCTTCTAACATGAAAGTAAAATGAGTAAATAAAATAGCAATTGTTTGCTTCCATGGTCTTTCGTCTTCTCCGTCTTTGAGTTTTCTAGAGTTAAGCCTGACAAATCTATTTTCATCATCTTCCCTTTTCCCTCAGCTGCTCCTCCAAGGAAAAGCAGTTATTTCCTGGGGGATGAGGGACAGACCCCTTGATTTCATACATGCATACAAAACATATGCTATGTTTTCCTTTTTAAGATCTATACATTGCAAATTAGACATTTTATGCATTGTGAAAACACTGAGCTCAACCCGCCATCAGGCACAGGCAGCACTTCTCACCAACCTGTTAAGCCCTTTTTATTCATCAGGTTTCAGCAGCCTCTTTCAATCATCACCAGCTTTTACTTGTTATTCTTTCATGACTTTAGCATAGTACCCTCCACCATTACTGCTTAGGTCTTCTCAGTACATTGCACTACTAATACTTCACAATCTACATATTTCAGCAGGCTGACTATCCCCTTCCCCATCATCACTAAAGGCTGGATTATTCAGTATTCTCAGTGAATTTCAGCTGTAAGGAATTGACTTCCAAAACAACAACATGCATAGGAAGAAGGCAAGTAGAATTATACAAAATTAAAGCAAGACATCATTGTCATGAGATACTCTGAAGCAAAAATTCCCAAAACTTCCAAAAGAATCACAGTTAAAATAACATTATTGCATGTGTGCTGAAATCGTCTGTTTTCCCTGAATTACTTTTTTAACAAAATGTCAGTTCTCACTCACTTGAGAAAAAAAAAAAAGTTGCCATAAATATGGTACTGTTTTCAGCAAGTTTGCACTTAGGAATGAACAGTGTACTTATACTCAGTACTAATAGAGGTAAACAGCCACAAAACGATTTCATCTACATTTAGACCTGATAAGAATACAGATCTAGGGGACGGAATCATCTCTAGCCAGGTGCTCTGCGTGGAGTTTGGGTATATTTACTTATTTTGCTGTCCTGCCAACTTCTCCCTGGAGCAGCACACGAAGCCATGGCAGTGACCAGGGAAGAGTGTTGGCATCAAAATGTCATGTCAGAGCAGGAACCCTCCACAGCATCAGGAATTTAAACACTTTAACGTGACTGTTTATTCTTGGCATGAGCACGGTTTATTTTTCATCTACTTCACACTGCTAGAGATAAGGAAATGCTATTTCTATGCAAGTTCCCGATACGTTATTTTAAGCACAGCCATCACTCACACGAAGAGATCCCATCTTGCAGGCTAGCAGCTCCTGTTTCCAGAGAGCATCTGCAGAATGCTCCCAGACAGGAAAATTTATTCTTCTTCCCAATTTCATTATTGAAAAACAAAACAAAAACATGAAACCCTTGACAATTGTGACACTACTAAGACATTTGGTGCCATGACCTAATTCATTCTGCTTAATCCCTCTCTGACCAAAATAAAATTATACACCCAGTAACAAAGGATGCAGATCATATCAAGAATGGGAAAAAGAAAATTTGAAAAGGAATAACAGTCACACAGTAAGGAACCAACTCGAAGGCAGCCCTTAGATTATGGAAAATAATAACTGAAATACATTCTTTGAGGAATACAGATAAGACAGCAGTAAGATAAACATTGAATGTGAGCATCTCCAAAAAAATTTTGAATACTCTGAATTAATGCATATATCAGAAATCAGACATATTACACAAATCCTAATAGGATATTGAAAATGCAAGTACAAATTAAATGTTAAATGAAGGCTTCAGCCTGTAGGACAATAGGATTTGTGTGTCAGAGATACCATCGCTCTTCTTGAGAATTACAGAGCTATCTTCTCCCCTGCTCAGAGAAGCAACATTTTAGAGCTGCATCCAGAAACTATGAGTAATCACAATGACAGATAGTCAAGGAACTGATGGGATATCCCAAAGAAACACCCACTGGAATGAAAACATAATCTTCTTCAACTACTTATATTATAATGGCTGCTCAGTATGCATTAGGAAAATACACCTCTGGTTTGAATCCAAACCTTGAGTATGGAAAGCAAGGCCCTAGTAAATATTTAAGAGAATTTTGAGTTCCAAACTAAAGAGCTGGCAACCAATTTCTTTTTTTAACAAACAAAACCATCAAAGGTTGTGCAACTCTAAGAGCCCTTAAGGAAACAATTGGGAATTTTTCATAACACGGTATTTCCTTATACCACTGACCACAGGAATGCAAACAGTTCCACCAAACAGAGATTTCTTCATTGGAAACAACTGACAATCTAACCATGTTTCCATCTTTTCCACTCTTGGCACTCAGCATACAAAATAGATGACATAATAGGATACAGAAGCATCATACCAGGGCCACAAGATATATTTATTAAAACACAGCACCTGAGAGGCTTTACAAAAAATATATTTCCTAAGGGTTAAAGAGAACTTGTGCTTAATTATAAGGCAATTTTGTCTGAAGAAAATTTATTTTTCTACTGCAATTTCTACTTATTTGTTAGATTTCCCAAAATACTGTTAGCATCCCTATCAACCAGGAACAGACTCCTATCCCCAACCATAACTTAGTAGTTTATCAGTAACAAGACTCAATCCTGCAGCATTCCCTGACAGTAAAACAGGTGATACTAACGAGGAGCACTGGTATGAAAACACTGGTTGTTACTCAACTTGCCAAGTGGAATTAAAAACAGTACTACTGGTAGTACACCCCTTGTGCCTTGTACAATATCTGCCCAGTTGGGGAGGAAATCTTTTCATTAGACTAACTTCTCTGTTTGGGATTATTTGAGCAATGCCAACTGACACTATGAATCCCCCTAAAGGAACCTGGAAATGTTGGTGGATCTGTCTGGGCAATGGCACCCTCAGTACTCACTGTCTATCAGCCTCAAAATGCCACATGAGGAGACCAAGTATGAGATATCCCAAGAGAAAGGCAAAACAGGCCTTACAGAGGGATTTAATTTTCTTAACAGCTAATTAACAAGTCACTATCATGGAGAAAGCAATTCACACCCTGTGCCAAGCTGCATGCTGTAAAGAGAGAAAGAGAACAAAAGCAACGGTAAAAACAGAGCGTATTGTTGGAACTAAGGAAGGCACCAGGAGTCCTAAAAGGTACCAATCATCTGCACTCTGACAATTATCTGTCATTGCAAATTTGCAACTCAGTTAAGCCAAGATTTTAATCAGGGCTACAACTGTACTTAATTCTCACTGTTGCAGCTAAAGGAAAGCAAAGGGAACAAGTCATAAAAACAGAACAAAACTGAAATGTGCTACAGAGACCAAATTGTTTTCAGAAGGAAAAAAGAAACCAAACAAAACACATTAAAGAAAAAGCATTATGGAGTTAGTGTGCCAAACAAGTCAAGAATTCTGGATGATGGAAGAGGCAGACAAATGTCTTAACTTCAGATAGAGATGTTAAAAGACTTTGATCGTGTGGGAGGGTGTTTACAATCTATGGCAGAGGGATTATTACCCTGGTAGTCAAGGAAACCACTCTTACAATTACAACATTTCAAATTTTGGAATTCCCCTTCTAGGAGAGAACATGCAAAAATCCTCCATGCTATTCGAAAAGGAGAATGGGATATGGCTCTTGTGTCCCACATGCAGACAAATAGGGCCAAAAGCTTTGACAAATTTGTCCCAATGGCACTGTGGACAAAGAGGTCACCATCACAAATAAAACATGTCTATACTGTACTTTAGTCTTCCAAGATGATAAGTGACAAAATAGCCATTGCAGTTCTCCCCTAAAAAATTTTCCACATACAAAGCGATTTACCAGAACTTACTGAACAAGAAGCTAAAAATTTCAAGCAAGGCTTTATTTGAACTATTGCATTTCTTGACCTTTTCTTTCAAAGAGACGCACACTGAACTCTCAAAGTGCTGAGCTTTTGTTCTTGGTCTTAAAGAATTCAACTTTTCTGAAGTTACAAACATAGGAATCTTTGTCTCCTTTTTAAATGATGCTGAAGATCTAAACATGAATTACAAAATGTAGCAGCTTAGTTTAATTACATATAATACTGCAAAAATATTTTTTCAATTATCTTAACTAGATAACAAAAAAAACCACCACAAACAAAACCCCTATTAAGCTGATTTGCCAAAGTCTGTGCTGAGATTTAGAAGACTACTCCAAAACTATTTTTTGTTTGTATTACTGTGAGTGTCCTCGATAAAGACATGCACTCAAAGGTTTTCAATTTAATCTTATTGGTGATGCTACAGAGAACGCCTCAAACCCTGCAGACTGTAATGCAAGGCAGTAGTTAGAACACACCACCTATTTCCACAATTAGAGCATAATATCAAGATACTCAATAAATTATTTACTGGTTTTCATTCAAACGCAAAGTTCATTTTTCTTTTTTCCTACAGTTGCTGCACCAAGATGCCTGTTCAGGAAACTACTGGGCAGAGTCCATGCAACATTCATACTCCGGTTGAACTGGCGCTACAATCAGTGGAATCTTTGGTGTTAATAAGGAAGCAGAGATAGAAAAATATTACGAGTCAAATATTCCATTTTATCTTTGTCATCTGATAAATCCCACTACTAAAGCCTCAATGCTCAACAATTCAGTGTTGTAAAGAACAGAGCTGATGTCTGGTATCTACTGCTTCTCAACAGTAGAAATAGTTTAAGGTAGGGTATTTTAAGTACCAAATTAATAATTTCCCACATACAAACAGTCCAAACAGTGGTAAATGACAGTTTAAGAAATCATCTGAATGGCCCCAAGGATCCAGTAGCTGGGTACAGTTCTGTAACAGGTATCCTAACTGGTCTCAGGAAAATAATTGGAGCATTGCAAACCTCTGCTCCCCTCATCCCCTTAAAATGAGGTGAAGTCCCCACTGAGCCCAGCATTAGTCAAGCTGTGTTTATTCATATTTGTCAATATATCACATCCCTTCCAGTGACAGGTACTTCAAGCCAGACAAAATACAAGGGCTAACTGTGGCTTCAAAAAGCTTGTCAAGGTGAATGGACACTGCTCCTTTAGCTTTCATCATGAAAAATGAAAAAGCGTATGTTAAAGCTACACACACTACGCTTAAGCAAAACCATTTTCAAGTTATGTCCAAGGTTTGGGTAACTGTGAACAAAAATATACCTACCTTTTTCCCATTGCTATTTAATGCCTCTGAACTTACACCCTAATCTTTCCCCCATCTCTATATTTTTTGCCTCTGGCCACATATATTCCGGTATTCAGACTCTTCAGATTTTTAAATTTCTGCTGGAAGAAAAATATATCTTACTTATATATATATATTTTTTTTTTTTTTTTATTAAAGGAAGATAAATGTGAAAGCCCAGCATGATCCCTTTCTCACCTTTTGTTAGCACAGATTTCCTTCTTCCTTCTTGTCCCTGAGATGAAATCTTTCTTATTTTCTAGCAGTGTCTCAGTGTCAACTCCAACTCAGAAGCTTTTGCTACAATCCCATTACTACCATCAGATTTCACCCACTAATATGTTGTATTCACTTCACATTTTAAAAGTTGTTCCCAGCTTTCACCAGAAACCATCCACTCCAACCACTCCTACCAAGTGGTTTGCAGGATCCCACCCCAGCAATACACACTCATTTCAAAATGCCAAGTTGATGGCTGCAAGAAATCCCACCCTCCCTCCACCAGGTGCAGCTCCCTCCTTCCGTGCTTTGCTCCTCCTCCTGCATTCAGTTTTCAGCACCATCCCCTGCACTTATACTGCACTTACATCACTTCATATTTGGCTCGTTCCTCCTCTTTCATGGCCAGGTGTGCTCTTGGTATGAGAAGTGTCCCTAAGCATTGCTTTGGCTAACCTCCTGTAAATCATAAATATACTATTTTACGGCTAGGAAACAGCCCCACAGCTATTTAGCCCTTTTTACTCTTGATCTGACATCCACAAGATAAAATTTTGACATTTTTAATCATCTCATTTGCAATCAGAAGCAACTTCTTGGCACTGTATGCAGCCCACTTATCTCCTGCTCTGCCCAAGACACCCACTACAGCATCAAAGCTTTAAGAATGGAATGGGCACTTCAGGGGGCAAGAGTTCTGCTCCTTTGGGCTCCATCTCTCACACAAGGAAACAAGACCAACATCCCAACTCACTGAGGTACGTGCATTTGATACACCATTCTCAATAAACCTGCATATTAAAAAAAATACTTTAACATTTGCAGTTATAATACTGGTGTAGCAATAGCGGTCTGCCTACGGATAAAAAGCAAAGCAAGTTTCACAAGGAATCTTGTCACATTTTTTCATACAAAGTGACAATAAGATCTAGAACATTCTCATACCACATTTCATTGCAGAGCATGGTTTTCACAAACTGTCTTTGTCACTTCACTCCTAAAAAGTGTTCATTCAGGCAACTTTTACCAAGAAGTGCTGCTTGCTAACTTGACACTTTCACCACCTAAGCAGCCATTGATTCTTTTCTAATCTCATATTTTCCTTTAATACTACTTTATTTCTATTAATGAGACATGAAATCTACAGCACTCATACACTTGCACTAGCACACAGCTCTCTCTTTCCACTATGAAGCTGAAGTGCTATTCCCGTTCTACTGCAGCAACATTAATTCTGAGCATTTCCAGCAAGGTTCCCAGCATTCTGCATCCCTTTGCTGTGACCATCCAAACTCATCTGTGCCCAAAAAAAGATGAGAAGAATGGAAATGAAAAGGAAGCCCAGCAGCTCAAGTTTTGAGGGGCTTGAGAGGACTTTCCCCACACTCCTGGTAGCAACCGAGGCAATCACCCCACTCACATCCTCCCATGAGGAATCTCTGTGCCTTGACAACGGATCATCCGAACACATTTCACAACATAAACTTCAAATGTATAGTACTATCTTCTTCCAGTATTAATTTATGGATAAAGTCATAGCTGGATTAATGACACCACCATTGCTACAAAATTAATAATGTTCAGTGTACTTAGAGATCTTTCAATATTTATTCCTCAGCTACAAAGTAACAAAACCCTTATTTATTGAAACAAGCTGTTATTTGGAAGTTAAGATTACGATTTGTTTACAAACTGACAAACTCCACCGCTGAAAGAAAATCAGATTTTTATCAGTATTCTTCCTACTTTATTCTGATATTCTAAACAGAAAACTTGCCTCTTCATATTCCTTAATTTAATCACTATCATGAAAGGCTCAATCCAGTCTTCAAACCTGAGAAAGAATAGAAACCAACTGCTTTTTTTTCTTTTTTTAAACTCTCTATCTCACTTGTTCTCTTTTGACTTTTACAAAGCTTAATTCATCCAACCTCCACCCTCACCCCTGGGAGCATCTTGTACTTTCCAGCCATCTGGACTGTATTTACTTTACTGAGAAGAAAGTTAAATTTGTTCATGAACAAAGAAAGTCTCCTTACTCTCTTCCCATCCTGACTGTACAGTTGTTTTCTAAGTTCTTATTTTCTCAAAAAATGAAAAAATTATTGTGCCCTCTGGGGAGCTCACATAATCTTCCTTTTGACATCTACTGAAGCCACACAACTTCTTCATTTAGCATTTTGTAATATTGCCTTTTTTTCTTTTTTTCAAAAAAGTGAAATTACTACTTTCCCCCTCAATTTTCACCTTCTTTTCCCAAAAGCCCTTACAGACAGCATGAACGTTCACACATGCTGGATTAGGACAGTAGCGATTGTACCAAAGTCATTGTTTAGACAGTGAAAGTGACAGTTTTGCAAATAAACTGAACTATTGCCAAACTAAGAGCAGAGACAAACTTTAGATGGAACATAAGCAAACCACGTCCCTCTCTCCCAGTCCCAGCAGCTCAACCCCTAACATTGTGATTCTGTGACCTCTCATCTCTGCTCCTCCACCTTTCTGCAACAGATCCGTGCTGCAGCCCTCCTCCAACACTGCAAATACAAACATACCCAGGAAGACTTGCAAAAAAGTGCAAACTGCACAAGACAAGCAGCTACCTCAAACTGGTTTTTAGTTTCAACCACATGTTCTTAAAACCCGCCTACTTTTATCTGAGCTGCTGTATAATGCTTCCCTTTCAGTGCATTTTATAACCTTGTTTTTGAAGGTGCGCTCTCTCTTTCGATCAAAGGTAGTCAACTATAGCTTACCATTAAAAGCCATTTTGCAGCTTTATTCTGCTCCACTTGACATGCACCAGAAACCTGCATCAAGTTGCAATGAAAGCCAGATTGGCCCCTTTGTTACAGAGGAAATTAATGAAAACAATGAGCACAATGCATGACATGCAGCTAACTTTTTCATCAGGAATGAAAGGTTCCCAATGCTTTGTGATGCTTGGCCCAAATATCTGATTAATTTCAAGATTTAATTCAGTTCAATGACCTCATTTAATACCTATGATAGGAGAAAAACACCAATGTAGAGCTATACCATAACACAAACTAGAAAACAGGTACTAGACGAAAAATACCTTTCTAGAGAGATGATTGCTTAAAGAGAACTACTTGTTTATTGCACCTCTGATCTTTATTCGAAGAACAGGGAACTGCTGGAGAGGGTCCAGCGTAGGGCAACAAAGATGATTAAGGGAGTGGAGCATCTCCCTTATGAAGAAAGGCTGAGGGAGCTGGGGCTCTTTAGTTTGGAGAAGAGGAGACTGAGGGGTGACCTTATTAATGTTTATAAATATATAAAGGGTGAGTGCCACGAGGATGGAGTCAGGCTCTTCTCAATGGCAAACGATGATAGGACAAGGGGCAATGGGATCAAGCTGGAACACAAGAGGTTCCACTTAAATTTGAGAAAGAACTTCTTCTCAGTGAGGGTGACAGAGCACTGGAACAGGCTACCCAGGGAGGTTGTGGAGTCTCCTTCCCTGGAGACATTCAAACCCGCCTGGACACATTCCTGTGCGACCTCACCTAGGCGTTCCTGCTCCAGCAGGGGGATTGGACTAGATAATCTTTTGAGGTCCCTTCCAATCCCAAACATACTGTGATACTGTGATGTGACCCTTCAGAGGCATAACAATTTGTAATGATCATGTCAAGTATCTTGTTTCTTCAGCAGCCCTTCTGGAATACCAAGGAGCAGAAGTTCAATCACAGATGCACGGGAGGCTGCATACCACAACCACAGGAAATCCATGAGAGTAGGAAAAACACAGGATAGAGATGACAACAAATTAAAAATGTAATTGAACATGTCCATGTGGGAAAAAACCCCAACAAAACCACAACAACAAACAAATGCAAAAACCAAATAAAACACAAAACACTATTGAAATAACTCATGCAAACACCACCACATTAAAAAAAAAAAAAAAGCAAAACAGATTTTGCATAAAGCTCTGTGGCCACACAAATGCTTAGACTGTAATAATTCAGGTGACCAAGCCAGGACAGAAACACTTCCCTTGCCATCATCTACGAAATGAGGACTTAATGCAACTTGAACAAAACCAAACATTGTTTCTTTGTACTTGCCAGTTTCTAGGCTGAGTCAACATTATCTCTTCCCACTTTTTGGCTCCTCATTTCCAAAACCCACAAAGGACCATCAGTACGTTTTGTCATCAAAATTAGCTGAAACATAGTGAAGATGCAACACATCTCTGCTTTGGGGAAGCATTGCCAAATTGTTTATCAGAAACAAAACCCCAGGAGATCAGTTACCAGTTGAGCAATACCTCCACTAACATGGACGTTTTTCCCCCCTTCATGCACTTTCAAGCTGTTCAAGCTTTCTCCAGAACTTTTAGTATTTTTTGTTTTGGAAGTGAAGACATGGACAATAATCAATTAGGCAACTGAGCTTGCTTTGATTGAGACACAAGCTGAACGTTTAATGTGAGCTACTAAAAATAAGTTTTACTTCCAGCACTGACAACTCCTTGCAGCTTAATCAAAGGAACAGCAATCAGCCTAATGGGCTCTGTTCTCCAGAGCATCAGAGCTGGAAAATGATCAGTGAGAGAAGATTCACTGCAGAGAAGAACCTGCAAAGAAGAATGGACCCATATACTTGCACTTTGTGTTCATCGATTTGATTTTACATGTTTCTAAGGGAGAATGCAAAGCAACTTGATTCTTAGCACACAGTTATGGTATGAAACCAGTTTCTAAGGAAACAGGGCAGAATATAAAGGAAGAAAATTTCTGGGTTTGTACTGCTTCTGTAACAAACAGCATCAGCTGCAGAAGGTGCAAAATCCCTCCAAACCGATTAAGGAATTGAATGTTGAGCATCCTGAACTAGCAATTTAACTCACTGGTGAGGCACACCCATGTGTTTGAGGAGGGAGAACACAGGTGTGAGCAGGATGCACACCCGCTCACCATCAGCACCAGCTCACCGCCAGCACCAGCCTCCTCCTCCTCCCAACAACAGTGCAGGAGGAGACACTAAAAATAACCGATAATGTAGTTGGCACTTAATATAGCCTGCTCGTTCATGTGTGCCACAGTTCCCCTATGACTTCTTAAATATCTGCCTGCCCACATCTCATGGTTCCTCTTTCAGGGGGAAAACAAATGCTTCACCAGCGAGGCATCAAACATTTGATATGTTTTTCCCCCAAGAACTCAAAGGGGGTCAGGTAAAAAGTACTTATTTCCAGGATTTTGCACACCATGAACCCCAAGCAGGTTTTCCTGTTGTGATGAGTACTGGACTCCAGAGGGAGTCCCCCCTTAGCCTCCCTGCCAGAGCTGCTGACACGGGGCTGTTTCGGATGCGCCCCCCAGCCTGTGCAGGCACCACGCTTGGGACACAGACAGACCCCCAGGACTGCTACACCAGGGAGCTCCGCAAGATTGGTTCCTCCGAGACAAAGTAATCAGAATTCTTTGGAGAATTTAAAACTTCAGAAGTACGTGGTGCATTTCCGAAACTCTGAAATGAAACATTCCTTCCATCAACCAGACACATAACCCATTGCTTAGCAATGGAGGTCGCACGTGTGTACACATCTGCAAGAGGCAAAACAAGTCTTGTTATCCATCATTCTCACAACACAGAAAGAGTTTCTCTGTGGGTACACAGAGGGTTTTAAAAACAAAAAAGTTAACTTAAATTCACATTTTGAAACAATTCCAGATCTCTTTTGCATTCAATGAAAACTAGACTCTTTCTAAAGCAGTTTCAATACAGGTGTTCAAATGAGGCTATTGCAACTCTAGAGACAATGCTCCTCAGTTTACATGTGTGCTACGCTGGTTTGGGCAAGGTCATTTTTTTTCCCCTTCACACAACGCTATTTTTTTAAAAGAAAAACACCAATGCACCTCAAAACATCAGTGTTAAGAACCTCCTTCCAAAAGTGTTTGCCTGAAGGCCAGCAGCCCAGACATAACAGCCAGGCCTGAAATCCCAAATACAGGCCATAATATTATCTCACTGTGCTATTCCACTGCAGACTGCTTGTTCAATAGCCATCTCTATCTATACATCAATGGAACCTATTTCAGGCACAGAAGCTTCAAAATAAATCCGTAAGACCCACCTCCCAAATTAATTATGCAAATGCCATATGAAAGTGCACAGATCATTACAACTACAAATTTTTAAACCCCTTCACAGATACTCTGAAAGGGAAGGAAAGTAAATGCCTAATTATGCACCCTGAATAATCCACATAATGGCTTGTCACATGCATCACTCTGAATGCAAATCAGAACGATAGTCTTAGCCGTAAACACAATGTGGAAATGTCAAATAACTTCGATCTCATCTTCAGCAAGAACACACTTCTTTAAGATACCATTCTATATTCAATGAGATATATATATTTAGCATTTTTTCCTTTTGAGCTTCAAAGCTTTTCCTTACAAAGCTTACCCTATAACATATTCCAATAGAGATGGATAATCATATTTCCCCAAACAGAAGAATGGTGCCACTTATTGGCTTGTTAAAAACACCAGAAGCAAAAATACTCTGTTTACCACATTATTGTCATTCAAGCAGAGCATGATTGGTTGTGTATTCAAAACGTCCATAAATGAAGGCTGTACTCAAAAAGATCCTGTGATGAGGGGCACTTACTGCTTCAGAGAGAGGAAGAAAGGCAAAGCCACAGCAAGTCACTAATCTCCTAATGCCTGCTGTGGAAATGAGCCCCTCACATGCACTCCAGGCGTGTTTAGCAGGTAGGATTTTCTTCATTTCAGACTATGTCTTTCTTACAGAACAAACAAACAGAAATTGAGAGACATATGAAAGGAAGGACTAAAACCAAACAGGCAGAATTAGATGAGAATGCCCAAGTCAGAAATGCCAGGGAGGCACCAGGATCCACCGCTGCCTTCTTTGTGCCTGGAACTGGAGAAACTCCTTATGCCACTGCCTATGCTATAAAGCCAAATTTCAGCATCTCAAGACAATGCTCCTAAGGGGAGATTAGGCCTTTAATGAGCCTAAAATTTGAGTTGTGGAACTGTCTATCAGTTGGAAAAGAACAGATAAAGAATTTCAGTGGCTACATGACGACAGTAGCTATTTCAGGTATAAAGGCAATAAGAATGTCTATCTGCTGTAGGACACAGCAGTCTTCACTGCCCCCCAGCCCCCAGCTTTGCTTTCTAATAGCTTTTGCTACTTACAGGTAAAACACAAGATGCTAGATTTCATGTTGAGATTAGACTAGTTTTAATGTATGAGGAAATTACATTAAATTATCAGTACAGGAAAATAAATGCATGACTTCATAAATGATGATAATTGGAATAGGTTTAATATTTTCCAGTGAAAATATTGCTGCTATACAGTTTTGCCTGGTTGGATCACCGTGATGAGACAAAACACAGATCCTGTCAGATATTTTAGCAACAGCTACTACAGCAAAGTTTACTGATGCAATCCTTGTTTGTCATTCACCATAGGGATCCCAGTTTTCCAAAGGGGAAAAGAAACAAACAAACAGGACCATTAAAACTATACATAAATGTTACAGTCAGCTTACAGAAGATATAAACAAGAAAAATACCCAAATGTACTTACATTCAGAAGACGAATCCCTACTGGACCATGCAAAGCTTTAGAAGATTGCTCAATTAGTTTAGCTTATTCTGCCATCAAAAGCAAAAGGAAATTCTTACATTTCAACTTGGGAGGAGACTTCATTTCACAATACACATGTAATTGTCCAAGTCCCAAAATCCCAGCTCTGAATCAGTATGAACACCGCAATTTAACACAGGTCAAGCATTCTTGAAAATAGAAGCTATCAGGGCATAAGAACACGAGCAGTAAACCTTTCTTTCCCCCCTCAGAAATCAAGGGGTTTTTTCCCTTCCCCTCCTCCTCTCCCTCCTCTCCGGTTGAGACAGAACATTATTTGCAACTTAGTCAAACTGACTCACTTCCACAGGCTCCTCCAGCACACTTCTAGGAAAGCCCTTTTGGGAGGGGATTGTTTTTCCTCCTTCAAAACCATAAGACAAAATGATACTCAAGTGTACAGTTAGAACAGTAAAAATGTAAATTATTGCTATGAAAAAAAGGACAGTGTTTAGTTTTGCGTGTTCCTCCCTCAAGAAAGGAAGGATGAGATCTCATCTGGCTTCAATTCCTCCCTCCCAGCTCTTGCGAAGTGAAGTCCAACCATGCTTTTCCCTCTCCTCACCTCTTCGCAGCCAACTTTCGAACAAGATCCTCAACTTTGGCTAAGGGCATTTATTGTACATAGCGTGATCCCTTGAGAAAAAAATACTTTAAAAAGGGGGAAAAAAAAACACCATACACTGATCATACAGAGCACTACATGAAATGGCAATGCAAGACCGCACAAGATATATGTCGAATATGAGCAGAATCAATCTAAGCCGAGATCTAAAATAAAACAGTACTACAGAAGTGTAAGATTTCCTGAGTATATGCACCTCAGTCAGCTTACATAAGCCCTTACTGATCTTTGCAACTTACTTGCTTCTGCTGCTGAAGCTGCTCAAGAAACAAAATAGCCACTTTTATACGCTGCTTCTAAAACACTGCCATGCTGAAATACTGTACATCAAATTGAGTAAGAAAAGAAAGCTAAACTAGCGTAGAATTAATTGACCTCTTCAGCTTGAGTCCAAGTATTGAAGGTTTCAATGATTCAAGTCTGATCTTGAGGTTTTATCTAAGCTTCTCTTTTTATTCTTCTATAATAATATTTGCCCATTCAGACTGGGTTTGGAAATGTAAACAGAAGCTTGTTACCCAGTTAAACAGAAATCCTATCCAGTGTAACATTTTATTAAGTCAAGATGCTACTTAGCACACCATCCATATCTTCCCCTCACTGTCTCCCCGGCCACCTGCTCCTCCTTCATTTGCTGTTCTGTTCTTTTCAACAAGCTCTCGTTACCTGTTCCATTTCTGTTCAGTAAAATGCACAAGTTTGGGTCTCTGTATGAAAACAATCGTAACTGCCTGACAAGCACCTTAGGAATTGCAAGCTGTAATATCATAACACCTCATGAACTTCCTCCTGAGTTTGCATCAACCTATAGGATTACCAGCTAAGTGCAGTCATGGACCCATGTTTCCTGGTTTAATACTCCCCCTCCTCCTTTTTTTTAAGTAAGATTATTCTCATCCTTAGAAACAGGATGTCATTAAGTTCAAAATGTTTATACTAAATGAAAACATACATATTGCCATGACTGCTATTCAGTGACTGTTGGGTGGTCTCAATCTGAATCCACTTTCTGACCAGCAAGTGCTTCCCTTGGAGAAATTATCAAAGCAGAGTCTCAGAGACCAAGAATTGGAAAGGTACAAACATCAGCTATTATAATTACATTTCAGGATTTTTTCTTAAGACTTTAACATACCCACAAAAACCTCCCAAACATCTGTTTTCAGTAAGTATTTAAATAAATATTTTCCCAAATTATTTCAGAAATTGGCTAGTGCTGTATGTTTCTTGGGATGAGGTCAGCGAAGTGCACTAATGCAGCACCTTTGTTGCAGCAATTGGCATGTTTGTTTGTGCCAGAGTGTGGCTGAAGAGGGAAATTCATAATCCACCAGCATCCTCACCCGACAACCTTCAGAACATTATCTGCAACTGCCCGTGACCAGCATTTCCAACATGCCAACTTCTTCTCATACTGTTCTTATTCACAAACCCCTAAACTATTTCAAGTTTCCTCTTATATTTGACAAGCATATTAAAAAAAAAATCTTCAGTTCAGTACTTTGATAACAATACATTATTATCCAGAAATATTTCACATATACAGATCATCTGACTATAACTCTTCCCAGACTAAGAGAAAGAACCTGTCACGCATAGTTTGAGTTTACTGTCATACTAATACCAATTTACCACAGCTCGCCTTTTGCAGATATAAATTAGATTCCAGGAAAAATCAAACTCTGGTCCATCAGTAGAAGTTTTCATTTGCTTTTTTGACACCAACTGTCCTTATTGCAGGAAAATATACTTCCTCCCAACCTTAAGATTTTAATTATTAAGTAATATTTGGAAGAAGTGAAGAACCCTCTTCTCAGAAGAGAGCTGCAAAGCAGTTCCTCAGTAATCAGGAGCACTTTCAGGAAAGCTGAATGCTCCTCCAGCACGCCCACTTGCTTCCCGTGAACAAGCTGTGTTCACAGAATTATCTGGAGAGGTCTTCCAAAGTGCTGAGAACATCATTTCTGTGCATTTTGATGCTCTATGAATCACCAAGAGCAGAACATGAAGCCAAGAAACAGTAAAACATGCACATGTACAAACAACCAGTTGGAGCTGCTAGGACGAATATCAGACCTACCAAAATACATCCTGAACATATCAGGAGGAGACCAACATAACATGCCATGTTATGCCACTTCCACGTGAGACTACTTTTGTTTGGACCCACAAATCAATAGGAGTGCCAGGAATTAATAAAGCTAGCAGCACAGCTCAGCTCTCCAGAGACCAGCCACATCTGTTCAGCAATGCCAAGCTGCCAGCTGGAGAGAGTCCCAAAAGCCTTTAAAGGGTCATCATGCACAGCAAAAGCTTGTACTCGGCTAAAAAGCTTTTAGCCTAGCAACTAAAAAGGTAATAGGTATTCTGTTAATTACATTAAGTAATTAAGATGTTTAGCTCTGTTAATTAGGATGCCTAATTTTAAAAGGTCTAATAGCCACAGTATTTAAATTCCTGTTTTGTTCTGGTATTGCAACAAAAATCTATTCTAGACCACTGCCATTCTCTTGATGAGTCAAAAAAAGTTATGCTGTTAACAGATAAGCAAATCAGTTGAAATGGAAAGAGTCCAAGAAAGTATTACTTGTTGAATACTACATATTGTAAGCAACTTTAACGTATGGATGACCAATTAAGAAATCCAAAGTGAAAGACACCGTTAACCACACAAGGATATTTTATCTGGCTACGAATTGTCAAAACATCCTTCCCTCATGCACATTTGATCAGAGCCTGTTAGAGGAAAAAATAAGCACTACACTATATGACATGTGCCTCTCCCTCAGTGACACATGAGTCTTGCAGGGCATAAAAGCTCCCATCAAACTTTTGACACAAAAAGCTACTTCTGAAATAACTGTCTGGTGGCCTATATAGAAATCGCTCCTTCCAAATATCTCAAAATCAGAAGTACTGGACTGTACATGCTCAGTTGAACACTGCTTTATCTACAGGTTTTTCCACAGCTGCAGGTGGCCCAGCTTGAGGGACAGACGTGAGTGACACCCTTAAATACCTCAGTGGGCATGTGCTGAAGAGATCTGTTGTTCAGGATTATAACAGCCTCTGCGTAGCTCCCCCTGCTCTGAGGACATCGCAGCCCAATACTCTTTTTAGCACACAAAATCATGCCTCTGATGTTCACAAGGTATTAATATTTCCAGTTCTTATCTTTTGGATGTTTCTTAAGTTGAACCCGATGGGTGAATCCAGGCTGGACCTCTTCAAAAGCCCCACAGAGAGTGCTCATTTTGTAAGTGAAGCCACTTTTAAGAGTGTAATTAAGATCAAGCTTCTGCAATTAGTCTGAACAACCAGGCAAACAAGTGCTGTGCAGTCTATTTCACTAAAAGCAAATCATTGCTCCTAAACTTTACTCATGGCAGTGAGCAGCACCAAGGGTTTGCTACTAGTCCTAAAAGGTACCATGTTCTGTTGAGGTTTGTCCCTGCACAGCACTGATCTTTCCGACCCCAGAGGAGCTTCAGGAGCGCTACCAGCATCGTGGGTACCGGCGTCACGGGACCACCACAGGATGCAGGACACAACTTGTGAAGGCATCTGGAATTATTAGTCCCCATTTGATTAGCAATTCAGCTACTAATTTTATATCCCTTTAATCAGGGCTTATTAACCACACTACACAGTACCCCAGACCGGCCATCTGGAAATGCAGATGTCATCTGCTCACCTTTGTAATCTGCTGTAAGGTTTTTCAGATGGAGATGTATTCCATCTTGTGGTGCTATATAAATAAACTAAATATTATAAACAATCACTTTTATTCTACCGGGCTTATGTCATATGATTTGCTTTCTTTATGAAAGAAAACACATACATAAAGTGCAACCAGATGCTGCTGGCAGAGAACCTATTTAATAGATTGATTTCTAAAAACACGGTTACAGATGTGGCCTACATCTTGAACCCAATGTTCAAGGAAAAAAAGCAACATTGTAGGTTAGAATTAAGCCTAGACTGAGCTTCTTTACTTAAAAGAATGCTTACCTAGGACTGCACCTAAACTGTAATTTGATTTTCAAAGTGAAAAGTTGCTACTACAACTGTGTTCACAGGAGTGGAGAAACTTAAGACACTTTCATCAATTATTTTAGTGTTTTGAGTTGAAGAAAATATATATTCAAAATTAGTAAAGTCTAAATAAGAATTCATTTTTTTCATGTTTGCCAATTTATAAAATCCTATCAACTTACCTCAAGAAAGTTTGAATAAAACAAACTCTTTTCAAAACAGGATAGAAACAGCACAGAAAGATGGACTGCATCATTCCATATCTACACCCAGATTTTCACCATATTTGATATCCAGGTATTGAAGTATTTAAGAACAGTCCTTCACAAGCACACTTTTGAGCACCTACATTTATTTGTAAAGCTCAGGTATTTGATTAAGCTAGATCATCTTTTCCAAGCAAGGTATTACAAATGTCATATGAAATTATGAAAAAGAGGAAGAATAAAATCAAAGCAGGGAAGAGTCCTATTTTTACCTAAGAAATAGAATGTCAGATAATTTGAATGAAGCTTCAATTTTAAAATCCTCTAATGACCAGCTAATTTCTAATTAACATGTATGTAACTGTATTTGCTTCTGGAGGCAGGAGGACCAGACAACTGGATACTTTCACAACCATTAAAAATGTCCCAAGCAACCTTTAACAAGGACTTCAAACATGTATTACATCTGAATTGAGCACAATTTTCAACAGGATTTGAAAAAATGTATATATAGTCATATAAACACTCACTTCAGTGGTGGAATCAGATTTATCTAAAGTGCAGTTAGACCTGACAGGTTGTTCAGAGAGGAAACTTTGGCAAGGATGGATAAACAAGGCAATCTGAGACCAGAGGTGCACAAAGCACTTGTTTCTGCTCCACAAGGAAAGGTTTATTTCAGCAAGAGAAGCCAACAGAACGTCCAATAGCCGAGGCTCAGCCCCACTCTCACCCAAGTGTTTGTTTCCAGCTACTTGGGTTAGGGTGGGTGATGCAGGTGAGCAGCTCTGCCCACATGCAGTCTGTCTATATGGTGCCTAAAAATGACTTCCAAACTTCAACTGCTGCAGCCTCCCTTAAGAGCAGCAGCCCTGCCGGGTAGGTGCACTTACCTACTATTTATAATGGAAGCCTTGCTAGCAAAGCTTTTTCTTCAAACATAAAGGAAACCCCAATTTAAGAATGTTTTGATTTGACTGATTCTGAATCCTGCCTATGGATGGGGAGGCAGGAGAAACAAGCGAGGATGTGTGTGCATTTGTTTATTTTCTTAATAAGGAAGACAAACAAACTGCTTGAGAACCAAAAACACATAGGTGGTTTCTGGACATGTTAATAAACCAATGACAAAACCTTCATTCATTTATCAGGTGCCAACTGTTTCACATAAAGGGTTTCACTGTGCCCAAAAAGGGTGAACACCACTGGCTGTCACATCAGTATGGGAAAAAGTATCTTAAAAGAAGATAGATAACATATTGCAGCATTTACACAGCTTGTATTTAAAAGTTAAAAAAAAAATCTCAGAGCCCAAGTCTTTCCAGACATTAAGCCAACATGCAGACAGGATATTTAAATATGACAGCAATCTGAATAATGAGCTGAGAACTCAGAGAATTGTTATTCGTGTGCTATCTGCTTGGAGCCAAGAAGACCCACGGATCCAGGCCCCGCTGCACAAAGAATTTGTATGCAGGCCTAACAACCTAAGTGTGCTAATCACACTACTGTACCGGGGCAGCTTAATTAGCCAGCCAAGCCCGAGCTGGGCTTCCCTTGTTTTAAGGCTTCCGGCATCCACAGAGAGTTCTCCAAAAGGCAATTCAAAGCAGGACTGTGATTAAGGGGAAAGCCTCAGCTGGCTGAGCTGAGTGGTGTGAATACCTCCTGCCTGTCCTCTCCCTTACGGACTGCGCCAAAGAAAGATGTTGTGGCTCAAGAGAAAGCCCCAGTAGTTCTGGATCCAAGTCCAGTGCAAACTTCCCCATGAAATCACTCCATCTCACAACACAGACAGTTCTACCTTTATAACCCCCCTGATTTATCAAATACACCAAAGAGAGCACTCTAATTAGAAAGCTGCATAATAGCACAAGTCTGTGCTAGTTCAGTTTACCTCAAAGAACAAAGAACTAGAATATCAGGTCTTCATACACTGAATACTGTCAACTCAGACCTCTCAGGAAATTTCACACAACTTCAAGGTACATAAATAATTCAAGTATGTCAGTTGTAACCTTCTATGATTTTCACACCAAGTTACACAACTTTGCAACCCTCAAAATCCACAGGCTCCTGTAGATGACTGTGATTTTACAACACATCCACACTCGTCTCGCCTCTGGTCAGAAGTGGACACTGCAATAAATTTCTAGACAGACAAATCCTACTTTTACTTTAATAATTTCGGTACTTCAGGGCAAACTTTTTTCTTTCTTGCGTAATACCCATTGCTGTAATCCACAGAAATATTTCTAACAGTTTATCCTCGGGGCAATATATAGTTTTACCCCTTCTGTCAGCTTTCCTTTTTCCATCAAGCAGAATCCTACCGTACCACGCGCATGTTATGGTACAAAAAAAAAAAAAAAAGCAGCTATGTTCATTAAATTTGACCATAATGCACTGTCCTAATGCACTACAAGTGCTAACCTCAAATCACATACTGCTTTTTGCTCCATGAGGAATCCAGTTTTCATCTTTCAAAGTGCTACATGATTAGCTACTGTAAAAGGCTTTCATTTTTACCAGAGTGGCTAACATGGGTGGCAAATAACAACAGAAAAGGCATTAAAGTTATGCAGTCGAGCCTGAATAAGAGAAGGATCACTAAGAAAGTCTCTCCTAGATTTGTATGAATAAAGAAGTGGATAAGGTACAGTGAAGAGCGTGTGCAGAAAAAGATGGGGAAAGGAAATGGTTTTGTATATTGGGTATGATTTGACTGTTACATGCAATTTTACCAATGCCCAAAGACACAAAAATTACTGAGAATAATAAGGGGGAAAAATATCCACAAAACTTTCAAATATAATTAAAAGGATAATGAAACAATGGTTACAGTTTTGACTTCAGCAGCTTTACTGTGGTATCTATTAGTTTGTAAATGTCAAAGCAAATACTACATTTTTTTTTTTTTCCTCCTCCCTTCTCCTTGAGAGGTATCTACATAAAACTGCACACTCTCTACCCTGAAATATCAGCGTTCTGGCATAGCAGAGGCAGTGAGAAATGGACTCCGCATCATTCCTCTTCCAGCAAAGCCCAACATCAGAAGAAGAGAAAACCACCGGCACACTCTGCCTTCTTGCTTCACACTGAATGTCTGGCTGAGAGGCACAGCCGTTTATTTATAGAATCTCTCAGCAAATTCGCTTGTATCCTGAAATACGTTTTGATGATTCTATCCCCATTTTAGTGTATTACAATTAATAATATTTTATAGCTGTAGTAAAAGGCAAAGGATACCCTTAACAGCTGGCAGATAGTTCCAGCGACTCAGAGGCAGCAGCAAGGAAGGTCAGGTACTCACGGTGCCAAAAAGCAGCATTGCTTCTTGCTGAGCACGAGCTGAATGCTTGGAACAGGGTTTCAGGAACCTCAGGCACAGCCAGGTCTATTATACCAGATTCAGTTGTAGTCCTTTCAGTGAATCTGGATGTCTCCTGTTGAATTTACTGCTCTAATGGTATTTGAATCAAAGAGACTTCCTGAGTAAACCTGAATTCAGGGTGAACCATGAAGATAGGACACAGTGATTAGACGTATTGCCCAAATCGTCTGCTATTGGTCTTGCAATTACTTCAGGCGCTCAGGCTGCCTCAACTTTAAACACTGCTTAAAGCAAAATGAACAAATGCCAATAAAAAAAGTTGATGGAAAATCCAACATCAGCCAAATCTGGCATTGTTTGTTCCTATTATATAGAATCATCACGTCCGGTCTTTGGATCCTCCTTATTATACCCTCATTTCCCCTGACTGAAGAAACCTCTGTAACAGAAAACCCTCAGGAGCCATAATTTAACAAAGACACCATCCAAACTTGATACAACGACTGTATGAATAAAGCCAGTAATCTGGGTATGGTTAGAGTTTAAAAAAAAAAAAAAAAATCCAAACAACAAAATGAAAAACTACATTTGATAATAAATCTTCTTTTTATGAGTAACCTTAATACCCTTCCTCTTGGTATAAGAATGTAATACTATCTTCCTTGCCAAGAAACAGAAAAGGACAGAAAACCCACACAGAACAAGAACCATAAGAAATGGAATAAACATCAGATACACATAGTATTTTCAAAATGTTTTACCTTATTTTGGGGTTTTTTTGGCACACAGCCTATGTCTTGTTAACCAAGACTTCTTAGGAATACCAATGCTTGAAATTTGTTTTCAGAAAGCCAGCAGAGTCAGAGCCAAACCAGGGCTGGGGTAAGAAGAGACAATTGCATGGGAATTACTACCAAGCTTCTCCACACACCTTACTATTACGAGAAAGCAACAGCTTACACATGCATGCACAGCGGTCACACACAGACAGACCTCAGGCTGGTAGAGCACACACACCAGCTTTTTCCTACAGATATCAAATGGCAGAGAACCCAGAACTACTGAGCTTAGATGAGGACGGTGTTTGCACCCAACCCCAGACGCCTCTGTTCTGATGATCTGAACAAGAGCAAAGTGCTGATACTCCTGTTCATGCATTTAAACAGTGTCCAGTACAACAAGGTCCCTCTGCAGCCATTTGGCTAAAAACATGTAAAATTCATGGGCTACCAACAGAAATCCAGTTCACACTGGGGGTAATATGTGTGACCAGCAAAGTAATTTTCAGAAGCTCTTTCTGTTGAAGTCAGTATCAGGTCGTCCAACGCGCTGACACAGCCAGAGCTGTTATTTTTAAACACAGCCATAGTCTATTTAACTAAAGCATCTTTACTCTGACTGAGCCAGTATTACTTTGATAAGACTGCTTAAGTATCTACACTGAAGCCTGCACATCATATCAAACAAAGAAAGCACAAACTTTTGAAGATGATGCTTCATTGCAGCTAAGAAAAGAGAAAAAAGGGAAAAGAGAGAGGTCCAAGAAAAAGCTCAGAGGACTAAGCACTGAAGACCCTGAAGTGCTATCTGCAGGACAGCTCTTCACACCATGAATATGTATCATTCACCACCTGCACAGAGACTAACTGGAACAATTTCAGTCAACTTAAACAGCAAACAGCTTTCTGCTGTTGGAAACTCAGCATTACACTTCTAAAACAATCCTTCTGCCAAATTTGTTGGTAGCAACACTAGGTTTTCTTACACATCATTTAACTGATGAGAACCTGGATGTAAGGAGAAGAGAGGCAATACCATTTTCAAAGGCATGTAAGAGACTGCAAGTTATAGCTACAAAATATTTAGGGAGGCAGGCTGAGCTATGCTAAACAACTTATTTGCACAAGTTTTCCTCAATGTTAAGTCTTACTTCTTTATACATAAAATTGTCTTGTAAACATATCCATAAGCTCATTACTATAACAAAGTACAACCCCATCCTTTCCTCTCAACAAATATTTTGTTCTATACAATCCTGAACATATAGGCACTGCGGTCTACCTGATGCAATGAAATTTTCCTGCAGTGATATTTACCCTCCATTTCTTGTACATAACTATGAAATAGAACCATAAAGTAACAAGAGCAATGGTACACACCGTTCAATAGTGAAAACCTTTTTATTTTAAAATAGAAAGGTTAGTTGTGTCTTGCTCTGTGCACAAATGCTGCAGGCTCTGGAGACGAAGGGAAGGTTGTTACAGAAAGCGACCCCAAGCACCCAACACCTCCATGTCACCCAGAACTGTCACTTACTGGCAGCCTCACGGAGCTGGGATGTGGGTACGTGACACACGAGCCAAAGAGCAGCTCCCAAAGTATGCTGAGATTACTTTATCTAAAATAATTTCGAAGCCTGCATAGTCAACCTCAAAAGGTTGCATTTATCCCAAAGAGTCTCCCTTTAAGCATGACCATTTCCCCTCTGATTTTGAGAGTACTGCAAGAGCAGGGGGAACCTCATGATCCCGTGGCTACCACAGCACATCTCAAAGCCTAGAGAAACAGCTTTTCCATTCTTTTCTACAAAGAAGTCCCCCTGCAGAAGGCCCAACTCACCAAGACCTTCCACTTATATTTTCACATTGCAGGTGGGACCCCAAAGAGCTGTCGCCACTGAAGGATTAAGGGACTGGAGTCAACCTGAAGCTCAGCCTCATCTCCCTATCTCCCCCTTTCCACTCCCAGGTTCTCACCACTGCCTTTGACACCTCTCAGTGCCCTGGTGCTCACTCAACCCTCTCAAGCTAATTCAACTTTTTAAAGAGAGTTAATGCAGACAGGGGAAGGAGAGGAAGTACTCTGCTGCAATTCACAGTGAATTGCATAAGTTCAGCAACCAGCAGGGCTTTCACAAGAGAGGATGAGAAAGGACCACATGGCCAGGAGGGAAGAGCAGGATGTCCTGCTTAGTTGATTGTAACGTACAACACAAATATTTTAATCAGATGGAAATCAGAGTCCTAGAAAGGAGCGACAACATTAAGGAGGTGATTATATTTATTGGAACAGTGACACACACATT
Organism: Patagioenas fasciata; assembly: GCF_037038585.1. Classification (NCBI taxonomy): domain Eukaryota; kingdom Metazoa; phylum Chordata; class Aves; order Columbiformes; family Columbidae; genus Patagioenas; species Patagioenas fasciata. The sequence continues at coordinate 32,038,333 of NC_092527.1, read as the reverse complement.
TCTTATTTTATTGGGTTCCTACATAGGATTAGAGGGCTTTAATTTGTGTCTTTAATTTGATTTTGGAGAGAGCGTAACCCGAAAAAAGTTTATAGAGAGAATGGAATAACCTTGGAAGGAGCACACTACATTATGCCATGTCAACCATAATAGTTTCCCCAGCACAAATAAATGCTAGTACACATTCTTCAAGTTAACTAATAAACAGAACAGCCATAAAAAAGAATTACTTACACTATGCATTTGCACATTGTAACTGGTAATTCTGTAGCTTTAATTTCATCTTTGAACTATCAGTCATATTGATAAGTAACAGTGGTAGTAATATATATTACAAAGGGAGTAAACAAACAACATTTGTCTAACTTTAATAACATAATAAAGGGCAGAGGTTTTTTCTTTTAAACTTTCTTCAAAGAGAGTTTTATAGCCAACTACCAGCAGGGTGTGGACTGAAGCTAAAAACTTTGAAATAGGTCCCTGTGAAATCTGAAACCAAAATACAGCAAAGGTCACCTCCCTGGGAAGAACTGTCTTGTCTGTATGTATACTATAAGCAAAGCTCTGTTAGCTCAGCCTCGGCAATAATGTAATTCAACTTACCCCCTGGGAACAGCAACAACATCAGGTTCCTACTACAAAGATAAATTTACTGCACACAATACCTGTTACTATACATATGCAACATCTGATAGTAGCCAGACGCTAGTGTTACATGGTATACCTCAAGCTATTTTTTCTTGTTAAAGGCTAATGCAGATTATAAATATGACACTGTTATTCTTACTTCCACCATCAGCTAATCCATTTTAGTCAACATTTCACATACAGTAGACTCTAATGCACCGTTTTAGCCAATATTAATAGGAAAGGATTAAATACATCTGATTAAAAAAAAATACTATTTTTCCCCCCCCAAAGGAGAGCATTTCAACCCTTCTCAACACAGAAAGAGGAGAATTTTTCCAGTGGAGAGACAAGTATCTGATTAACACAAGTATTGGGACAATAAGACTACTATACCTTGTTTTCTGTCTTATGGGCTCCTGTGAAACAGTTCACAGACCCAAGCTTAGACACAAGTGACATATAGAAACTGCAGTTCTTGAAGAGAGTTGCCCACACACACACTGATCTGCAGGTACATATGGGCTAAGCCGTCTGTTTTTCCAGCTACAGGAACTGCTGGGTGAGCCTGGATCGCTGTTCATCTTGCAAGCAGAGCAGGACGCTCCTACCTCCCACAGCTCTGCTCAGAGCCCTCCCTCCCGTTCGCTCCCAATTACATCAGATGCATTTGCCAACTGAGGGGAGATGGGGCAATCTTTGCATCTAAGCAAAGCTTTCATAGCATAGGTCTGAAACATTGACCTCCATTGCTACAGAAGACATCCCACCACACTTAATGGTCTCCATTGGCCCACTTTGGGTCCATCACTGAAGAGATGGTGCCCTGATCCAGGGCAACTGGGGACTTTCAGACTGCTTTGAAGCACATGGGATCTCACCTGGCAATACATTAAAAGTCACTCGACTTGATTAGAAGCAATGACATGCAATAATATACTCATGTTAGGAAAGGTAACAAAGAGAACATTTTCTGCTGGTCAGCCAGCAAAAATTTCCATTTTGAATGGTGTGGTGATTGAGAAGAACTATGCAGTCTTTGAAAACTAGCCCTTAACCAAGAGTTGTCTTAGGGCATGTAAAATTATCTAAGCTTGAGCAAATGCACACGCAGTGTAACCTGTATACAACAACCATTTAAAGAGGAAGCAGTACTTCGGTTTTTCCCCAAGTGCTTGGCTCACAAGAAAACATCTGATGTAAAACAGGAACACGCACTGCCGCTCTGCCACCTAAGGGCAAATTACCCAGGCACCTATAAAAAAACCCTCCTGACGTTTTACAGCTTAAACGTTTTATATAGTTAAACTGAGTAGACTTGAGTTCACATGCTCTATGTTATTTGATATGTTTTAACTAGGAAGCTACCTGGATCCATTTCAAGATCTTTTTTTTTAAACTAACCTGGTTTTGAGTACAGACTCACTCATGCTGGTCCTGCACAGATGTATTCAATCTCTTTGCATGTTGCAAAACTATTTAAACAAAGTTTGAAACAGAGTAAAAATGGAGGGGGGAACCTGACTGCCAGACCACTAGGTTTGGTTTCTGGTTGTTTTTATTTATTTTAAAAACCCACAAATCTCTATGTATTTGCAAGTTCTTTTATGCATTTTTTTTACTCAATACCAGACCCATGATTGGGTTGATAGGGAACAAGCCAAGTGAATAAAGAAGGCTTTGCTGGTAAAAGACATACTTTGCTTTATAAAACATCATACCGGACATTACTAAAGCACATATCACAACTTCATTTTTCTTCCTCAGTTGCTTAGGATTAAATCTTTGCAATAATAATATTTATGAAAATTTGACTGAGCGATCTACTTTGGACACTTTGCCTTCGAAGATGGAGTTTTCTGTTCCAAATCATGCACATGCAGAGGTATCTGCCAAGCTCTCCAAGTGTGTCACTCCAGTCCTCAAGCCATTTAACACAGAACATGCACGTGTCCTTTGAATGCCAAGTCAGCTACGTGTCAAAGACAAATAGCTCTGGATAGTCAATCCATAACAATCACACATCAGTAAGAAATCTAATTTGTATTCAGGATTATGGTCATTGATGGGAATGGAAAAAGGGAAAAATAAATAAATAAATAAACACATACCCACAGATTCTTTCACAATCTCAGTAATTTCAGGAATAAGAAAATTACATACCCTTTGGTGTGAAAATACATGGTTTGCCCTAACAGACAACAGCTTCCATTTAGTAAATGAATTAAAGACCATGAACAACTTTGCTTTCTGCCTTATGCCCTGACAGTTGGGTCAAAAAAAAATTCTGAGTCAGTGGAATAGTTTTGCCTTTGCGTTTACTTTTAGACAAACAGGCATTTAAAGACA